>NW_005871238.1:2530372-2557964 GCF_000147115.1 Myotis lucifugus | reverse complement strand
CCTGAAACTTTATGTGCAAAATGCGATATAAGGGCTCGCTGTAGGCAAGGCAATAGTTTTCAAACTTCCTGCTTCTATCTTTCTATTCTATTCCTAGAAGCAAGGAAAAAAAAAAGGTTGCTCTTCAGAAATTCCTAAATAATAAGTTTAACAGGTGAAGAAAAATGTTATTTTGACCGTTCCATATATTTTCCTCCCTAGATGTGAATTAATTGACTCTTAAACCAGAATTTAGTTTAAAGTCCCTGAAAAATAAAACAACAGGGCTGCTCAGCCCTGTGCATTTGCATTGAACACTTTCATGTCTTCTTCACATTCAGTTCTAACTTTTATGCCAACACTGCCAGCTAACAATAGAGTGGTCTCCAAAAAGGAGTATTATTAATGGCAAAGTTCAATACTGGTTAATTATGACAGGTCTAGTGGTAAAAAAAAAAACAACCCATGGGAATAATAGCCCCCTTCATACCTTTCTTAGGAGACCTCAAACTTGCCTCCAGATGAAGAGAGTTCTGGGTTTCATTTGACCTAACCTTACATCTAGCCTCAGGAAATAGAGTTTAGACTCTGAGGAGCAGACGGAGAGGAACAACAACATATCAGAACAAAGCAAAATACAGAAAAAAAAAAATAAAGTAAAGCAAAACAAAAAAACTTGAGGAAGAAACAAGCAATGCAGAGGAACAACTAGAAAACAGGGCTATTGTCTTTAAAATGGTTATGGTTTAATAGTTTTTCAACATTATTAATAAATAAATACATAAATAATTAATAATTAATAAATAAATAGGCAGGCACATAGGCTGGTTTTGGAGTGGGCTTTTTATCCAGTTTTTCTTCCCTTAAGTCAGAGGTCAAAGGGAAAACCAAAAGAAAAAGATAACCATGGTTGGTTAAAGTGGATGCCACGTGCTCTCTTGTGGTCATTTTAGCAAATCATGCATCATAATAGACTATCACTCACTGCCCAGAGTAGGAGATGAAACAGCATCAGGAACAGAAGTGTTGGGGGAAGATTTGACTGGTGGAACTGTTACATAGGATGAGCTAGGAACATGTTTTACATCAAGGTGTTGACCCATGGTCGGTCGCTTTATGACTCCCTTAAAATTGGCTCCCGTCTGGAATGTGTTAATTACGTCGATCTGCAAAGAATCAGAGAGTGAAACAGCTTTGCTCCACAGTCAGAGAGAGGTGAAGAGAGAGAAAGGGAGGGTGGTGGAGGGTTCGGGAAGGGGGACGGAAGGAGCTGGGAAACAGGCCAGGAGAGAGAAAGCCAGATATCCCTCACACACAAAGCAGTGGTGAGGAGCAGGGGGAAACGTGTCCATTGCACATCACACTTCAGTTAGGGAACAATTTGCCATGGAGTCCAAATACCCAGCCAGAATCCGGCCTGCTCTCCCCTTTTAGCCAATTGGAGGCTATTTTAGGTATGCCGGTGTCCAAGGCATCTAAAATTTCTAGGGACTCCCACACTCCATGATGACTCAGACAGTGATAGCCTATTCACTGTTTTCATCTGTACTCTTAAAAAATCAGGTGTGCAATTTAAAATAGAAGGCAAAGTATATATTACTGAATCTTGAGGTTCAGGAACCTCTAAACCAATGAAATCGACTACCTATTTTTACAGATTTTCCAAGAAAATAACTCATGTGTTTAAAGGAAAAACAGCCCATACATAGGGGGCCACGGTGGCAAGGCTCCTGGGTCATGGGTTGCTGGGCTCACTCTCTTAGGGGGTTCTTCTCTGAGACATCCTTCCCTTGGTCTGAGGTAGACAGGGACAGAGAATGGAGCTCAGAAATCCAATGGCCAGGCTCTCCAATGGCCAGGCTCTCCAATGGCCAGGCTCTTTAGAGAGGATGCCACTAGCTGCATTAATGCATTGTAGATCCAGAAATGTCCAGCAGAAATGCTGACAATAACTCAGCAGGGAGACTGCGGGAGGGAGGGGCAGAAAGAGTTGTTGCTAGTTGGTAGGTGGTGAGCAGCCTTAAGGCTAGCCCTACGTAGCGGTCTGTGGTCTCCAGGGCCCTACCCATCTGGGACAGAGGCAATCCATGCCATTTGTTTTCCAGTGATGGTCTGGGTGTGGGGCCTTGGTCAAACCTACCATCCTTATCCCTGACCCCTAAGTAACAAGGAACAAATCAAAAGCAGTTCCTTTATCCTTCAGAATCTGGTAGAATCATCTTAAAAACGCACACGGGCTTAGTACCAATGGCCAATCTCCCAGGAATGCTGGAAGGGCCTGATTCCACTCATCTGACTGCATTTCCCAGGAGCGAAGGTGGGAAAGCAGGCACCGTGTGAATCAGCTAGTCTTATAAAGCTTCCTGAGAAGCCATGAAGTGTGCAGGGCTAGTTTCTGGATTCTGAGCGGAAACACCACCCCTTCACCAGTTCTCAGTTCCAGGGACAGAGCAGCCTGATCCCGCAGGAGGAAAGGGTCTGCATGGAGGGAGGGCTCAGCTACATGGAGAAGAGGCTGTGGAGACACCTCCCTCAGCGCTTTCCTAGGGTTATGAGGTCTCATCTTCCACAATGAAATCAGATCCCAGCTTTACCTTCCCCAGGTTCTAGCCCTTGTTTCCCAAACTTCTGCTTTCTAGTGCTTTTAGCTCTCCCCAGCGGAAGGGACCAGGACGGGACAAGGGCTTGGCAACACCTCCCGCCCTAAGTGCTGCCATGAGAACGGCAACAAAGATCAGGAATCAGATGGCAGGGGGTTTTGTTAGGACTCTGCTGAGGCTGAAGAACTGTGCCAGGAGAGAGCTTCAGGTGCCGGATACAGGTTGGCACAGGCAGCCTCGTCTGCTTAGTCAGGTGCACACTGCAATGGCACGGATTTGGTTACTGTGGCATCTCTCACAGGCTGCCTTTGCTGCCTAAGTTTAGGCTTTAATGCCAGTCTGGCCCAACCGCCTCATGCTCCAATCAGGAAAGGTAGCATTCTTAAAGCTCTGTAGGCCATGAAACTACACAGTCCAAGGAGTGAACATTGGTGGTGGAGGGGGAAGGAAGGAAGATCCATGAGTCTCAAGCCCCAGGAGAGAAGACTGGCCAGGAGCCAGGAGACACTGGAACAAGGGAGTCCTGGCTAGGAAAGAAACCACATAGCAGAAGAGGAGGCAGAGGATCCTGAGGGGAAGAAAAGCAGACAGGTTATTTCGAAAACAGCAGATGTGAAGGAAAGCACTGGGCCTTAGTGACAGGAGCCAAAGGTGCCAGGTTCCCTGGGCCCTGAGGCCACTGCTGGATGGGCCAGCAGCCTGGAGAGTGGTGGGACGAGGGTGGGGACTCGGGATGTTCTGAGGCAGTGTGTGCAGGTCCTGTGGGAATTGCCCTCTCTGGGAGGAGGAGGGAGTCCCGGTGTTTTCCTACCTGGCCCCTTTCCCGCTCCCACTTGTTCCTTGCCTCCGCGAGACAAGTTCTCAGCAGGCATTTAGTTTAGAATATCCACTGTACCTCCTCTCTATGTACTAAGGAGAAAAGGTGGGCTTGACTAGGGAACTTTCTAAATATCTGCAAGGCTAATTTTAGAGAGTGACACTTATTTCTGGGTCTCAGCCAATCAGTAGAGAGGAATAGGCCTGTTCTTTGGAGAGCATCCTTGATATCTTGGGATTTAAAGTTTCTTGAAGTGGGAAATCTCAGGACTAACACAACTGAGGCCTGTGGGGCAAGAACAGGGAGGGTGACAGGGTTACCAGTGCCTAGACCGGCCCACTCACCCAGCAGAAGGTAGATACAGGCATAACAAGTGGGGGAGAGTTTCTGTAAGGCTGTAGGCAGGGGACTTAAGAGCAAGAGGACAGCTTCTCTTCTCTCTCAGAAATTGCAAGAAAACGAAGTTTGAAGAAATGATAGCTTCTTTTTGGGGAAGCAAGTCTGGATCCTGCAAACGATACTCAGGCATTGAGAGACCAGTCATTTATACACACTTAGCCATCAGGTTCTCCACCATGACCTTAAATTTCAAGTGGGGAAGATTTAAGAGGGTGAGTTTCTTTTACAAAAATCCCTCCAGGTAACATCGACATTACCCTGGCAGCGGCTTGAGGATGTATATTAAGTGCCTGCTGGGGCTGCTGGCATAGAGACACTAACTCCTTCCTTCTGAAGGGTAGGGAAGGACTCTGAACTTTCCCACCCTGGGTTAGGTCTAGTGCTTGCGAGAGACCTCGTACAGGAAGCTAGCCCAGCCCAATGGAGGGTGGGAAAGGGCTTTAGAACCAAACCAAAGCTGAAGGACTGAGCTAACCGTTAGTCTCCTGAGCTCTAGGTCCATGACTCTCTTCTCAGAGGAGCTTGCGCAGCTGCCTCTGCCCCTGTCTGTCCTAAAGCCAGGGAGCTAGGGCTGCCTGTTAGTAGCGGGCCTTGTAAGGGAAGAGACGTTGGCCACCAAGAACTGATGCCCTCCCCAAACTTCCCATGATGGGGAGACTTCTTCTCCCAGGATGAGGCTAGACCACTATCCAAGTACCTGAGTCTGGATACGGTTCAGACCCCGGAACCAGAGGATCTGGCCTCGGCGTAGCTCCATCTCCGCGTGGTCAATTTCGTCTAGCCCCTCTGCATCCCTGGTGATCTCCTCCTTGGCAGTGCCATGCCCGGCCTCCTTCAGGAACTTCAGGGATTGGGTAGGTATTGTGGAGATGACCTGAGAACAGGTGCGGCAAAAGGGGAAACACCAGAATCAGGGGCAGGCCCTTGGGGAGGTCTCTCTTTGCCCTATGACCCATCCCATTGGGAGAAAAGCAGGAGAAGCACTAGACGTGCCCATAAGCTGTGAGGACCTCAGGAGGGCTTTCTGTATTTGTGGACATCCAACAGAGAACATATATTCTAGCATCTGACCAGTCATCTGCCTAGTTATGTTTCCTTCTCCTCCTTCTGTCTCAGTTCTTCCTTCTCATTATGCCATGTGTCTTTTCCGGAAAGTAGAACTATGATGCCTGTTATATGGTAGGAGGGGACAGAGACCAGGACTCAGGGGAAAACAAGTCTGGGGAAAGGATGGTTATGTTACATGTGTGCGAGTGAGGGGTAGAGAGGGTGTTGGAAATGAGCCTCTTCTTAGTTACCACGTGCAGAGCAATTCCTTGCTATAAAACTGTAGTGAGAGGATACTAAAGTCTTCTTGGACTTGGGGAGGAAGGAGGTGGGGCAGGCCATGGAAGAAAGGACATATGAGTATGACCAGAAGCCACGGAGCAGTAGGGTAGACTTGTAATTCATAATAAACCACTTGGTGAGCTCAGTGCCTGTTAATCAATTGTCCTCCACATACAAGAGGAGGAGTAGACAGGGCTCGGGTGGGGAAGAAGAGCTGTATGGGCAGCCCAACATGGACCCAAGGGCATTCAATTAGGAAGAATGTCAAAGCTGTGCTTTCGGATCTTGGAAGGAGCTGCTGTGATACAGGAGAAAGGCCACAGTCACAGACTAGACGCAGATGAGAGCTTCAAACAGTAGGTGAAACAACCAAGCTTCGCCCTAATGTAAGCTGCTTTAGGGAACCACTGGCAAATGAACTTCAGCAAGCAGAACAGGGTGGAGGGACCTGGGTTAGGAGCTGGGATAGCACCCAATCAGGGAGGGACCCGGGAGGTATGAAAGAAACAACTAGCAGGTCTCCAGGGGAAAGCCTGAAGCCCCATGGAGGGGTCTTTGGGGTCAGTTAGAGCAAAGCAGGGGTCTTGCAAAGTGGTATTAGGACAGGAATGATACTCTTACTAGACCTGATGATATTATTATGATCTTAACAGCTAACATTTATTGCGTACTTACAGTAAACATGGTTCTCAGTCATTCTATACAGTAACTGATTTTCTGATTAATAACAATGAACAATGACCCTGTTATCCTAAGCTGAGGAAACGAGTGGTTAAGAAACTTGTTCAAATTGTAAAAAGGAGAGCTGGAATTCAAACTCAGGCAGTTGATCCAACATCCATGCTCTGAGCTGGGTGCTAGACTGCTTCTCCAGAGACCTCGTGAGTCTGGATTTATTTTAGGCGAGAGTCAGGCATTCAACCCAGAGAAGGCCCCGGTGAGAAACAGAAGAGTGGGGGAGCCTTAAACTATGCCAGCAGAGTAGCCAGGGCCAGACTGAAGCCTCATTAGAATAAAGACATATGCTTTTGTAAACTCTTCTACTTCTAAGACCCTTACTTTATTATTATTATTATTTTAAAGCAAAATTTCATTTAAATTTCCCACTCCCATCTCAGAGAAGCTCAGGCCTGGTCAGAGAAAGAGCCGCAGCCTCTAAAGTGATGGGCAGTGGTCACTCCACCTTGGGATCCTACAAGATGGGAAACATTTAAAGACTTGAGGTCTGCAGGCTGTACGCGCTCAGGGAGGGTGGGCCTGTACTCACCTGGCCCCACAGCAGTTCTCCGATGCCAATGAAGAGACACCAAAACCACTGGGACAGGCTGAGCTTCGTACAGCTGAAAGGCTTACCCCCAAATTCCACGATGATAATCTAGAAGAGAGAAGGCGTAGCCCGCCATCAGGGAGGTGCGTAAGAGGTGTTAGCCCTCCAGCTGAGGCCATCAGAGCCACATAAGTCCTCGCCCCAGGAGTCCTGAGTTCCTTGTGGGGGAGGAGAAAGAAAAAATCCAGAACGCGAGAAGGGGAGGAAGACACAGGCTTCAGCACTCTGATAAGGAGACAGTCCGACCCTGACTAGGGCAAGAAGGAAGGGCCCGCTCCTCTTACCACCAGGGCAGCCATGCTCTTGACCCCTGACCCCACGGGAGCCCAAGCCAGGCTTATCTGTCAGCTAATGCACACCATCCCATCACTGCCCTTTCTCTGTGAACGGCACAGCATGTTCTACTGAGAGAGCCCACAGCACGTGCATGCACAGCTCATGTGCTGGCAGGAGGCCTGGGGAGGGGGTGGAACAGAGTGACCCTCCTCTTGGTCACGTCGTGAGATTCCCGTGTTTGAGGCAGAGAAACGAAAGGATTCTGCACGTCTTGTTTTATTTGTCACCGACATGCTGCCTTGAGCTGGAGCGCTTGACACAGCGGGTCCCAAGTCTAGAGCCACGTGCAAATGGAAGCCAGCGGAGAACCCAGCAGCCCACAGCCCGAGTCCCCATCACGCCCTCACTCCTTTTTCCCAGGTACTTCGGGAACCCTGGCTCCCAGCTTCTGGCCTGGATCACCTCAGACTTCCTACCCCAGCTCCAGCTGGCATCTCACCTGGCTGATGAATGTGCCCAGAACCACAGAACAAAAGATGAGGTTACGGAAGATGCCTCCAAAGACATTCCTCTCCCCGTGGATCTTGCGTGAGTTGATTTCGTTGAAGAGCTGCATCAGCACAAAAGTGTTGAAAACAATGGTGTAGTGCTGGCTGGGCGGGGAATGTAGAGGCGCGTTCCTCCCACTATCAATGTCAAAGAATTTCTCACCTAGTGGAGAGAGGGGAAGCACTGGAGGGTAAGTATGAACTCACGGGCTCGGGCTGAGTCAGACACGTTGGTGTGGCCATACTGCCTGCGGATGGCTGGTGTGCGAAGTGGTCAGTATCTGAGCTACGCTAATGATTAAATCTGTTAAATGTTAGCCCTGACCTCCACATACCTGACGGTCTCAGTATGCCCCAGTATTTATCTTCTTGTAGTGCAGTATGGTCGTAAAACCATGTGCACTAGAGTCAGGCAGACACAGGTCTGAATCTCAGCGCCACTGTTACGTGGCCTGAGCTTTCGTTTGATGATCAATAAGAAAAGGCATAATGAAACTCTTAACAGAAGCACAGAACCCGGCATGACGGCCCTCTAGCGGGAACAGAGGACACACTCGTGAGTGAAGCTGCTGCTCCTCCTAGTCTTGTGTTCAGCTTGCTCCCTTCTGCCTTCTGTCCTCGGGCCACTCCCCGCCCCATCTTCGCCCGGCACCCCAACCACCACCTCAGGCCTCCCCACACTCGGCTCACCGGCAAAGACAAGGAAGAAGATGATTGTGAGCTGATAGACCGCGTGGCCCAAGATGTTCTTCATCATGGTCCGTGAGATCAGAGGCTTATTTCGGCCATAGGGGCGACGCTTCAACAAGGAATCGGTGGGGGGCTCTGTGGCCAGGGCCAGTGAGGCAAACGTGTCCATGATTAGATTCACCCACAGCATCTGCACAGCTTTCAACGGGGAGTCCTGGGGGGGGGGGCGGTGGGCGCGGGGAAGAAGAACCAGTGCTTTTAGCTTTCCTCAGAAGCCACCCTCCCCTCACTCGTCAGCCTCACCTCTGTCCTCGAGATGGCCTAGCACCTGCTGTCCACCTAGACTTAGGGTCTGGCCTCCTGCACACTCCCTACTGGTGATCGAGCCTGCAACCTGGGCACGTGCCCTGACCGGGAATCGAACCGGCCACCTTTATTCTATCTATCTATCTATCTATCTATCTATCTATCTATCTATCTATTTATTATTGATAAGGTATTACATATGTGTGCTTATCCCCCTATTGCTCCCAACCCCACTCCCACTCATGCCCTCACCGCCCTGATGTCTGTGTCCATTGGTTATGCTTGTATGGATGCATACAAGTCACCTTTTGGTGCCTGGGATGGCACTCACCAACTGAGCCACACCGGCCAGGGCACTCCCCACGTTCCTTAGCCCCTGCCTCATCTCTCCCAGTTCAGCCCCCTGCACCCGCACTCCCCTCACCTGAGTGATGCAGGCTCCGGTGAAGGCCACGATCACGGCCACCACATTGACAGTGAGCTGGAACTGCAAGAACTTGGAGATACTGTCGTAGACGTTTCGTCCCCACATCACTGCCTTCACGATGCTGGTAAAGTTGTCATCTGTTAGGATGATGTCTGATGCCTCCTTTGCCACATCTGTGCCTGCAATACCCTGAGGGGAGTAGGGGAGGAAAACTGAGGAACTGGATAAAGCAGCGTTTACCAGCATTCTGAACCCAGACTCCATTTCCTGACTTCCAAGAAGCTGCCGGACTAGGGCTGACACTAGAGGGCACACCAGCCACACAAGTACTAAAGAGGAGTTATTTTCTTTCCCAAAGAAAATGAAGGGAAAATGTGCCGCCATCACTTTACAGAAAAGAGGCCCAATGCTCCCACCTCACTCCTGAACCCAGATTGCAAATTAGTTATCTTTCGCTATTCCTCTCTTCCCTCCTACTCCGCCACCCTAGAAATGAATTAAAAGATAAGGAACAAATCCTATCCTACCTCCAAATTCTTAAATTTCCTTTGCCACTGCCAGTATCTCATTTAAGTGCTTATCTGCCCCACAACTTTAAGTAGGAGAAGCAGTCTGGCAGCACAGTTCACAAGTCTTGTCCTTGTTCAAAACCTCGCCACTGGGCAAGCACTGAAGGTTTCTGAATAGACTACGAGGGGTTGAAAGCTGTGCTTTAGAAACAGTGAGCTTTCTGGTCCGGCAGTCAGAGCCCTTAATAAGTGAACCCGGAAGCACTTCCAACCAGCACTTCCAACCTGTTCTTATATATCTTTCTGCTCGACACCCACTGGTACAGAGAGGAAGGGAGAGAGATAGTCAGAAACATCGATGAGAGAGAAACATCGATCAGCCGCCTCCTGCACATCCCCCCCTGGGGATGTGCACGCAACCCGGTACATGCCCTTGACCGGAATCGAACCTGGGACCTTTCAGTCCGCAGGCCGACACTCTATCCACTGAGCCAAACCGGTTTCGGCAACCTGTTCTTATATATCTTTCTGCTCGACACCCACTGGTTTATTCCCTGAATCTCTCATTCACTCTTAGAGCCTAGACTTCTACTTACCCCATCCCCCGTCTGGAACGTGCTCTTTCCCCATCTCCTTAAATCCTACTTATCTTTAATGTTCCACTCAATTAAGTGCTGCTTGCTTTGCACAGCTGTCCCTGACACCCTGGCCCGTGCTTCTATTCCATATCAAACATGCCTTGCGACGTCTGTAACCCAAGGAGGAGCTTGTTACTTAATTTGGCTTGCATTACTCGATTAGTGGTTCTCTTTACCTGGTAGTATTAATTTCCTATCCAGAGCGCAACAGAGGAGTATCTGTTAGACTACACAATTCACTTTCCCCATCAAAAGTTCTCTAATACACCCATGCAATGTTGTACCATGCACCGTAAAAAGAGGAGGAAAAGAAAGGAGGAATGTCTCTCTATACTGCCGCCATGGAATAATCTCCAAGTTATGCTGCTAAGTGAAAAAAGCTAATGGAAAAAAGTCATAGTACATGTATTTTATGGGAGCAAACAGAAGGATAAACCAAAAAACTAAAGAAATAAGTTCCATGTGGGGTTAAGAGGGAGGCAATAGGGTGGAGGTGATAGGAATAGAAGCTAGATTTCTATGAATAGACCTTATTTTCTATATTTGACTTTAGAATTATCTAACTACTTTATATAAGTACTAAACAAAATTAAGTTTAAAAAGCAGTTCGTAGCCCTGGCTGGTGTGGCTCGGTTAGGTGGAGTGTCGTCCTGTGCACTGAAAGGTCATGGGTTTGATTCCTGATCAGGGCGCATGCCTAGGTTGCAGGTTTAGTCCCTGTTTGGGGTGTATATGAGAGGCAACCAACTGATGCTTCTCTCACGTCAAAATTTTTTTCTCTCTCTCTTCCTCTCTCTCTAAAATTGGTAAAAAACATGTGCTCAGGTGAGGGTTAAAAAAAAAAAAAGGTATTCCCCAGCTGGTTTGGCTCAGTGGATAGAGCATCGGCCCACAGGGTCCAATTCTGGTCAAGGGCATGTACCTCAGTTGCAGGCTCAACCCCAGACCTGCTTGGGGTGCGTGCAGGAGGCAACCAATCAATGTGTCTCTCTCACATCGATGTTTCTCTCTCTGTCTCTCCCCCTGCCTTCCATTCTCTATAAAAATCAATAAAAAATACCCTTGGGCGAGGATTAACAACCACAAAACAAACAAACATAAGGTTCTATACTTCACTCACCATTGAAGAAGGTATAAAATTAAAAAGCAAAACAAAGCAATCTCTAAATTGAAAAGCAACATGATGTAAATGAACTGGTGTGACCAGTTGGTAGCACAACCGTACAAAGGACAAATGTCCCAAGTGACTTTTTAAAAAGCACAGCAAGTTGATGGCACATTCTTAGTAGGATGTACCTGCAGGGGGAAAAGAACCATAAGAAAAACCTTTAACTGCTTTTAGTAGAGTAATTGTATTATTGTTGCTCTTTTGAAACCATTATGTGTATTTTTTATATATAAAGCAAATACTAATTATGTTAATGTCCTTAGACATCAAAAGAGCACACATTCCACATGGAACACGAATTTTCCACGTGAGCCTAGACACAGACTACTACCATGTCCAGAGGGCAAGTCCAAGTTGGCCTGGAGTTCCTGGGTCATGCCACTTCCTCATTTCCCTGCCTGTGTCGCCGAGCCTTCGTACTCCACGATCCCCGTTTTTGCATATTATTACCGGCCGGGTAGGTAGAGAGATGGAGTCAGAGACAGGAGCAGCTGCTTACCATCGCAAAACCCACGTCTGCTTTCTTCAGAGCCGGCCCGTCGTTGGTGCCATCACCTGTGACCGCCACCACCTGTCGCTGCTCCCCAACCGTGCTGTCAATGATGCCTGGGAAAGGCAGACACCCTCAGTCAGTCCGCCTGTGCCGTCGCAGGCCATTTGGCAAGCTTTGTCCCCACACAAGGTCTTCTTCCCGGATCCCCCCCATCACCTCCCTTCCTACTGCCTCCCCACCTCCCTTCCTACTGCCTCCCCACTGCCCTCTGCTGGACATGCTAGACCATCACCCAAGGGCAGTGCGCTGAGCAAGAAAGTCTGTCCTCCTCACACAGTGCCTGGGGCCCCAAGACAGCTGTTAGGTGGCACAAAATCTCCACGTGACTTGAAGGCAGACACCTGGGGTCGAACTACCACGTCCACGCACCAGCTGGGCAGCGTGGGCACGCCACCTGTCTTTTCAGCCTCAGACTTAACCTGCCCTGCCTAGTTCATAGTATCATTGGCAAACAACATACAGGGTGGTGCAAAAGCAGGTTTACAGTTATGAGCAGGTGAAACAGTTTATTCTTATATTTATTAGTTATTGTATTATTTTCCATACAAACAGCTGTAACCCTGCTTTTGCCCCACCCTGGATGATAATGTTTAAAAACAACTTTATTATACGCCTGATACTCACCAGGGGCTCAGCTTTTGCTAAACTGTATATTGTCCCCATGAGCCAGCGAGCTCTCCCAGGACCACCCTACTCAGGACAGGGAAGTAGCTTTGGCGTCTGGTTTCTACCTGTCCCCGCCCCGGCCTGTCTTCCCTACCCATCCCTGCTCATGGGCTGACCTCACCTTTCACCAGTGTGTGCTTGTCCGTGGGGGAAGATCGCGCCAGGACTCGAAGCTTAGGCCAGACCTTGTCCAGCTTTTCTTGCTCTACCTGCCAATACCAGACCACACCTGGGTCAGTCAAGTTCAGAAGAGCCCCCCAGGGAAAACCCCCCGTTCCGCACACTCCAAGCTGCGGGGAGAGCTATGCTCCATGGCCAGGGGAGGGGTCACCTGCCCCAGTGCAAATGCAGCAGCTGACCCGTCTCCAAGGGCAGATTCACCGATGGTGCCCCTCCAGACCCTGCTTGTCTGCCTTCTCCTCCCGATTCCCTACCTGGAGCTGATCCCCTATTTCTAGACCCTTGACAGGGGGGTGAGCCAGGGTCAGCTAAATGGCTAACGTGGTGCTTCTGAGGCCTCAGGTTTGATTTCGACATAGACCAGGAAGCTCTGGTCTGCTCCACACCCAGACTACGTCCTCCTACAAACCCTGCCACTGTCAGTCACAGGGCAGTGGCCCAGGAGGACAGAGGCCGACTGAAAAAAATGGAAAGAGTGACACCCCCTCAAAAGTGAGCTTGTGAATAAAGGTCGTGAGAAGGAAGCTCTTCATTCTACCACCTGAGCAGGCTTGGTGGAAGGGATGTTCACTCTGAATAACTTTCAGTTTGAAAAGCACCCGCTTTCTCCCATGTGCCCCGGGTGCCGAACACAAGACCCGGCCCTTCCCTTGCCAAACGAGGGCCCGGTTCCGCTCACCCAGGACCCACCTCGCCCTTCTCGTTGCGGATGAGTCGGTTGAACTCCTTCCCTTCCAGGCACAGGAAATCGTCCCCAGGTGATATGATGCCACATTTGGTGGCAATGGCCCGGGCTGTGTTGACGTTGTCCCCTGTCACCATTCTGACAGTAATGCCAGCTCGTCTGCATTTGGCAATAGCGTCTGGGACCTGCGGAGGGGGAGGTGAAGGAGAGGAGCAGCTGGTGATGCTGGTGAGCGGCCCTGCTCAGCTGCTCCTTCATCGTGGACAGGACCGGGGCCCCCTCGGAGCAGTGCCACCCCACTTCTGTCACGTTGGCATTAGCCTCGTGTACCAGGTGTTGAAGGGGAGACTGGCTGCAGGAGCCAGGAGTAGAAGCTCGCTCTCCCACGTGCAATCTAGACTCCTCAGCGGGGCACCTGTGGCCTTTTGAGATGTGGCCACTGCCTTCCTTTCTAGCAGAAGTTTTTACACTCTCCACCCTCTCTCCCCGCTCCCTGGCCCACTCTCCAACCACATCAATTCCTTGCGGTTTCCCAAACGCAGGACACCCTTCCAAGCTTCTGGGTCTTGATAATTGATAGCCTATCTCCCTGAACTTCTCAGGAGCAGAGGCTTTTGCAATTCCCTAGGGTCAAGAACAGTGTTGGGCTATTCTGGGGGGAGGGGGAATCAACAAAAATATGTTGATTGCAAGAAGGTGGCCAGAGACAAAGCTGGTGTCCTGATTAATTCTTCCTCCTGACTATTCTCACGAGCCAAACGATGAGCCCAGTGAGCCCTGTGCTGCGCACCCCGAAGCAGCGCTAACCGAAGGGATGGCGCCTTCCGTCAGCTCGGCACTCTGCAGTTCTGTGGGGCTGGCAGCACAGAGACAGCGCTCCGTGTAGGTGAGAAGCAGTTAGGTCACTTGCTTGGGTCACAACTGGAAGCAGAGCCAGTACCCTCGTTCCCGTGACTCCTGGTGGCTTCCCAGTAGGTCACGTGGGGCCTACACGTGGGCCAGAGGCCACCGGAAGACTTCCACTCATGTGTTCTTGCCCTTTCTCCAACCCAACGTCTCACCTCTGGGCGCACAGGGTCCTCGATGCCCACCACTGCGATGCAGGTCAGTTCAGTGAGGATTTCGTTCTCATGGTCCCACGGGGGCTCTACGTCATTGAAATCTCGATAAGCTAAGCAGATGGTCCGGAGTCCCTCACTGGCCATGGGCTCGATGACAGTGCGCACTACCTCATCGCGGTCCGTACTCTTGAATGGCACTGCTTCTCCGTTCTTGTCCAGGATGCGATTACACCTGGGGAGGCGCACAGTCAGAAAGCAGCCGCCCCCTTCCCACCCAGTGTGTCTCTACAGACATTCTGGCAACTCTGCAGGTCTTCTAAAAACCCTGTTCCCTGGCTACCACCCTGCCAGGCCCCCTTTTCAAGGTGGGGTGGCCTGTAGGTGGACAGGCACATCTAGAGAGGCAGAGCGTGTGATTCTCACATGTCATCTGTCACCACGCATGTGTGACGCAGTGCCAAGAGTCATGTGTGGAACTTCTCAAAGGTAGAGAGATGTTTTTTGTGCCCAGTATCTACAACAGTGCTCAGTGGGTAGGGTGTGTTCAACAAGAATGTGTTCATTGACAAAGGTGGCCAGAGCCAAGTTGGGGTGCTGGTTAATTCAGTTACTGGCCCTATACCCATGCAGGTCAACTGGTAATGGCCTAGGGCGGGGGCGCGGTTTACCCAGCCACTTTGAGTAGGTTATTGACTTCTCTGTAATTAGAATTGAGAATAAGAAGGAAGAGGGAACACAGAGCTAACATTTCTCGAGCTTGCCATGTGCAAGGAAGGTGTTTACATACATCGAATCATTTAATTATCGCAACCCCGTGCGATGGGTGGGTATTGCTCTCTGCTTTCAGACTGGGGACGGAAGCTTGAATGGCCTGAATCCTGGCTGTGCCACTATTAGTTGCATCACCTTGAGCCAGGTACTTCTCCTCGCTGTACCTCTGTTTTCTCATTTGTAAAACAGATGATGATAGCAACTTCCTCACTGATTTGTGAGGATTAGGTAAAATGAGCCACCGAAGGGGCTTAGAGACAATGCTTGGCCTGAGTAAGTGCTCAGAGGCTAGGAGCTGGCGCATCACTCGGTGGGTTCAGCCTGGGGCACGTCCCCTGACCTTCGTGAGGAAGGATCTGGAAGGGAAGAGGGGGAAGGAGCGCTCACTTGCGCAGGATGATCTCGGAGGCGCCCTTGCTGTACATGCGGTAGCCGCCGCCGGGCTTCTGGATGACGGTGCTCATGGACTTGCGCGCCGAGTTGAAGGTGTACACCTTGTAGAACTTCTCCTCGGGCACCTCGCTGCGCACGGCCTGGTAGTCCTGCTTCAGGTCGATGACGAAGCCCAGCAGCGAGCACTCCGTCTTGTTGCCCACCTGCCGCGGCAGGCCCCCCTCCTTCTCCGGAGGCTGGGAGGGAAACACACACGCACCCCTGAAGAAGATGCCTCCGCCAGGGAGACCTCAGGAGGGAAAGAACGCCCCGCAGACCTTTCACATGTCTGCCCAGAGCCCAGGGGGTGGGAGGGCGGCGTTTGTTTTTTTCAAGGGCAGGTGGACAGTGGTCAGTGGGACTGGTCCCTGAGCCCCTGGGTTATGGGTTTTCAGTTTGCCTTGGGGTCGGTGCTGGTGGCCCACCCTTGGTGGATCTCATTCTGATCCCCTCTCTGAGTTTCTGGAAAGTGAGTACTTTACTCCTGATAAGCCCAGTTCTGCTCTCAGCATGAGGCATCTCCCTGGAGATATTGTCTTTACATGGTAATTGAAGGGCATTTCACAGCCATAGATTCCTACCTGTCACCCCGGCTGCCACCCCCAATCTACTTCCATGGATTACTCCCTAGTTTCACCCCAAACGCATTCACTTAAGAGTAGGAAATGCGATGTGGAATGGCAGCTCAGGCAGAATGAACAAGAGAAGATGACCTGTCTCAGAGAAAATGAATGTTCCCTCCAACCGCCCATTCTAAATGTCCAGGCAAAGGAGGAGCTTACCAGGATCTTGGAGGTGTAGGCACTGTTGATAGAAATGCCATTGACAAGAAGGTCCAGGGCCTTAGGCGCCAAGACATCAGGGCTTGGGACCTGACGGTAATGGGTATTTCCGATGTAAGCTTGTACCACAGTCATGCGGTTCATGGTCAACGTGCCTGTCTTGTCAGAGCAAATGGCGGTGGCATTGCCCATTGTCTCACAAGCATCCAGGTGCCGCACCAGGTTATTGTCTTTCATCATTTTCTACAGAGGACAAGAGAAAAGACTTGAGAGGGTAGCCACTGAGCTCCCCCAGGATAGGTCAAAGGCCATTTCCTAGCGAACATCTTTCCACATTTCATTCTCTTGTCCCACAGGAAAATGCAGGATACTATTCTTGTGAGTCCTCTTTAGATTCCACTGGGTCACTGAAACACTGATGCAACTATCACAACGGTCTGTCCACAGGGCCCGGGACCGGTGCTCTTATGAGGCACCACACGGAGTCTACAGAGCATAGGTGGCCCGTCCTTTTGTCAAAGGCTGTGCGGCACTCTCCCCTCCCACCTGTGTCCTGAGGGAAGAGAAAGTGTCATTCTGGTCTCACCTTCACAGAGTAGGCCAGTGAAATGGTGACAGCCAGTGGCAGCCCCTCCGGCACAGCCACCACCAGTACAGTGATACCGATGATGAAGAACTTGACAAAGTACTGGATGTAGATGGGGGTGCACTCGGCTAGCCATGGCTTGCGCTGTATCACGAAGTTGTCAATCACAAAGTACAGAATCAGGATGAGAACGGTGACAGCAGACATGATTAGACCTGAACAGGAAACAGGTCACGTGAACCCCGGCACTTGGTCATTCCTAGGACCCTCGGCTTGAGTTGTGGCCTTTGTCACCAATTTTCAAAGCCGCTACCTCCAGGAAGTCATACTAAAATCCCCTCCCCATTCTTGTTGCTTGCATGAGTGTAGGGAGAGCCATGGGTTTTGCATTTCAGAGACATAGGTTCTGTCTCAGCACTGCACTGATTTGACTCTGGTTTTGGTCTAGTCTCTGACCCTGTCCGGCCTGTTTCCTCACACTAAGTAAGGGCTGGCCTAGTGTTCTGAAACAGCGTTCTATGATCTTATCTCAGACCTACTCTCTTCCCACGAGTCACAATGCAGTGATTATATTCGCCTGCTTCCTAGTAGTTTATCGGGTAGACTTTCCCCATAGCAGCCTGAGAATGCCAGGCAATTTTGCAACTTGTTTATAGCGATGTCCCCACGGTGTTAGCATAGCACCTCCAAGACCAATCGCTAGTACAGAGCCTCCCAACCTTTCCCCTGACATGGCACAGATGAAAGGAGGCAACAACAGTACATATTTATGTAGTGCCTACTATGGGCCAGGCAAGCACTGCCTATAAACTAACCTATTTCATCCTCACAACAACCCGGTGAGATAAGTTACTATCATTATCCCCTTTTCTGAGGAAACTAAGGCACAGAGAGGTTTTGGGTAGGGCACACTGGTGACCAATCAACCATCTGGCTTGCAGACGAGCAGTTTCCTGGGGATGTGGGAGAACTCAGGAGGAAAAGAATTCTCTTTAAAATGTGGTCAACGTGCTAAAATCAAGAAAGTCCCAAGCAAACTGGGACAGCTGGTCAACCTACACACCAAGGCACATGGAAGGCTCTGCTCAAGGTCTACAAACAACTGGCCCAGGGGCTCCAATGGCCCTGGGGTCAGCATCCGGGCAGAGGCACTGATGTCTGTGGCATCATGTCTGCCTTACACCGTAGTCTGGTTGGGTCTTCACTTTTCCTGAGGGCCTGCTGAGCAAGGCTAGAGGTGATCAATGACTATCAATGAGAACATATTCTTTTGCACTTTGCTTCATCAGGCTCAGGGCCAAGGTGAGGCAAACAAGGTGTCCAGGGTACGAAACTGAAGGAGGTATTCCTCTCTGGGTGGCGCAAGGCACCTCATTTTCCTCATCCCAGTCCCGGCCTCGCTTGAAATGTAAAATATAACAACAGAGGAGACGACTGGCCAGCCATCAGGAAGTTTGTCCTTCCCACAGAACAACACAGGGATTAGGAGGAAAATAGGAAGGATTAGGTGAGTCTGGCTAATGTTCCAAACCTGTGTGACAGGCTCAATAACTTGACTCCACACCTGCATTTCATCTCATCCGTGTCTAGCTTATATTTAAGAGATTTCAGGGTAGTCAACATTAGTTGGGTAAAAGAACTGAGTGCACAGGCTAGACTGGCGCTAACAGAACTCACTGTGGTGTTTAAAATATCCTCTATTTACACTGTCCAATATAGTAGCCACCAGCCACATGTCATTATTGACCAGTGTGAACTGAGGAACTGAGTGTTTAATTATATTTAATTTTAGTTAATTTAACTAGAAACAACCAAACATGGCTGGCGGCTACGGTAGTGGACAGTAGATTCTAGTGCAGGGGTGGGCAAACTTTTTGACTCGAGGGCCACAATGGGTTCTTAAACTGGACCGGAGGGCCAGAACAAAAGCATGCATGGAGTGTTTGTGTGAACTAATATAAATTCAAAGTAAACATCATTACATAAAAGGGTACGGTCTTTTTTTTTTTAGTTTTATTCATTTCAAACGGGCCGGATCCGGCCCGCGGGCCGTAGTTTGCCCACGGCTGTTCTAGTGTGTGCTTAGTGGGTCAGTGGCATTGGCCTCACCTGGGCTTGTTAGAAATGCAGACTCTCAGGCCCTGCCCAGACCTCCGGAATCAGACACCGTGCTTTCACAAGGTTCCAGGTGAACTGTACACACAGATGCACTGAGCTAGACTATGACTGTAGTGAGCAGAGGGGTGGGGTCAGGAAGTAATTCAACAGTGGTGCCTGGAGGGACATGTCCGCTGAAGGAGCAATCTTCCTTTTGTTCCGCCTCCAAAGCCCTCACCCCATCCCACCACTGAAAGAATGCAGAGGACAGACTTATAGCGGGAAGTCATGGAGAAGCCACCTCCTCCTGCGACTCACAAGAGCACGCTAGTGACCTGTTTTCTGCATCAGCCTGTGGCCGCTGCCTCCCTTCCCCCTCTATCTTCTGTACACCCCCCGCCCCCATCTTTATTTTGAGTTTATGGCTCTGTGCCTGGCCTGATGCTACTACTCTGCTAGGGAACTACCTCTAACAACCTTCTCTACCCTTAAGGAATTGACAAGCCCATACATGTGACAGGTAAGCAGTTATTACGGTCTCCCTTCTTGCTAATGTAAATCTCCCGTGTTGTGATATAAGTTCTTAACTTCCCATGTGTCTGGATGAGAGACCTCAGGGCCTTAAACCCTTACACGTGGGCAAACACTTCTCTCTGAGAGCCTAGGAGGGGTCATGATGCGGCTGCCTAGGCCGCACCAGCCCCTGGGAAGGCTCAGCTTCCTCTGCCAGACCTGGCGGGTGTGGAGGGAAAGGAACCGACGTAGTGAGACTCTGGCACAGCCTCGATAAACCACAACAACCGGAAGGCTCCACTAGACTCACCAGCTTTCCCGATCTGGACAGCCAAGCGCGTCAGCTTGCCCTGCAGCACCGACTTCTCCTTCTTGGGCAGCTTGACCACCTTCTTCTCCTTCTCCTCACTGTCGATGCCTTCCTGGCTGTTGAGTGGCTGGATTTCCAGGGCCACCCCATCTTGAGCCTTTGCTAGGGTGCACACACAAATAGGACAGGTGAGCGGGCAGGTAGCAGCATGGAGCAGCAGACAGGTGGAAACCAAAACACCCTTCTGTCTTCTTCCTGGATAAGCCTTGGACCCCTGACATCAGTCCTGACCACTCTCACCCTAGGCCAGAGAGGGCACTGGCCTTCAACCCTCTATTACGGCCACAGGATAATATTCTAAGAACTGGAGATAAAACAGGGGTGCTTTGGGGGTACAGATTCCCTCAGATGGTGCAGCTTCCTGGCACCACCTCAGAGCCCCAAGCCAGGTTTATTCTAGGGAGAGGATTAGTCATGCCATTAAGTGCTATTACCAACAACCACCCTTCCTGGAAGTTAGTAGTTGCTACAGTGAATCTTTCTTGCAGAAAGGGGCTGAGGGGAAGGCTGGCAGATGTTTCCAGAGCGTAAGTGTCCTAGTCTGCTCTGTGAAAAGGTTCCTCTCTCTCTACGCATAGACTGCCAGGGAAGAAACACAGACCCCCATCAAGGGTGTTCGCCAGCTCCTTCTTCTATCGGGTGAACAAGGGAAGGGAATCCCTGGCAAAGGTGGGGAGTCACAGAGTAGGACCTGGGGCTAGTCTTCTGGGGGAGAGGGAAGAAGCTGCTGTGAGGGACCCCTGGAGTAAGAGAAAGAAGGGATAAAGACAGACACATAAATCCATTTTGCTTTTTAAAGAAGAGACAGAGAGACCTAAAATTAAAGAATCATTTCTGTGCAGCCCTGGTTCTCCAACGTGAAGACTTTATTTTTAAAGACTGCTATGATACGGGCGACAGAGGACCACATTCCTAGGCACTGTCTGAGAGCAGTGCTCTCATGTTCCCACACCCTCCAACTTCGCTCCTGCAGAGCTCGGCCCCTGTGCGTAGGGTGCCCTTCCTGAGATGTGGTCTCTGCTGTCAGACTCACAAATAAGACAGAGACGGATGTTAGCACAGCCACCAAGAGGAACACACATCAGATCGGGGGGAAGAAAACAGACTGTGGAAAGAACAAAGAAAGAGGTAGGAGAGAGGCACAGAGAAAAGGCTCTCTCCGAGCACCTGAGACCAGCAGAGGATTCCAGACCAGAAGAGAACACCGATGAGGAAGCCAGCAAGAGGAGGGTGCAGGGACTGCCCACCCCGGCGCCCTCCACCATAAGGACCCTGAAGTCTTCCAACCCAGACACTGATGATTCAATCCAGCCTAGGGTAACGGGGAAAGAGTTCGGCACCCTGGGAAGAACAACTGGATCGATCCCGCACACTCCCCAAGAGAAACCTTGACATGAGGTTCCCTGAGCCAACAGCAGGGGGTGCTGTTGTCCCATCTTGGATTGAGACCGGGACCTTGAGACCACCCCAAATCTCTGCACCTTCCTCAGGATGAGGCATCTGGGCCACAGCAGCAGATAACAGATTTATGGCGAGGAAAAGGGAGAAGGCAGATGGCCTGGAAGGTCTGGTTTGAGTGTAGTCAGGTAGAGATGGGAGATGAGTGGGTGGACAGGTTACCTTTGTTGCGATTTTCGGGGACTCCTTGTTTTTTACCTGTTTGAACAAGAAAGAAAAAAGTGGGGTGGAGACCCAAAGTGACTATTAAGAGATCAGATATCCAATTTGTTGGTCCTGCTCAGAGCCCAAAAGGGCGACAGCAAAGGGGCTGAGCTGCAGGGAAGGGAATGTGAAGGAAGCTCTGTCTGCTCACACCCCTTCTCACTAGGGCTTCTCAGGACACCACAGGGAATGGAGCAGACCACTCATGCAGGTGAGCGCACACCCACACAGCGCCTTCTCCAGAGCACGGCGGCATCACGTGGAGAAATGGGGTGGGGTTGGGAGCAAGAGGGGTGAACCGTGTTGGCCTGATGGCAAAGGCTCGGCAGAGTCCCCACGTCATCACCAGCACCAGGCCGCCTCCTCCTCACTCATCTGCAGGTAGCTGCAGAGACGAACAGCGTGTTGTTTCCTGGTCATACCTTGCCCTCCACTAAACGGCCCGAGACGGCCTTCCGTCTAAGTGGTGGAGTCCCTCTCTCCTTCCGGGGAAGAAGGAACGCTTAGGGGAAGCTGCAGATCTGGTTTTACTATGCTTTTCTCAGTTGACTTCTGTGTTTCCTTCCTTCAAGAACAAGTGAATGGCAAAGGCAGGGCTAACGTCACGGTAGGCATTACCTGTTTGCTCACTCTCCTAGCTGCTCTCTCTCTTCCACTGGCAGCCCATGGTTCAGGAGGAATCCAGACATCTCCTGGCCAGTTTTCCATTAGCCCTCATGGTTCATTTGCCCCCTCCCACCCCCATGTTTGAGGAAGAAAGGGATGGGATCAGAGGACTACACGGAGGGGTATTTAGGGCCAGAGCACCTAGCCAGCTCATTTGGGGCAGGCTTTATAACTCACCTCTTTACAACCCACCAAAATGCACAGAGATGGAGGCTCAAGTGCAACTTGATTTGGGAGCTAGAGCCAGGATCTGGGGTTCACCAGAGCCCCCTAGAGAGCCAGGGTGGCCATCTCCGTCTCCGCTCTTCATCCAGCAGTCTCCCATCAGATCTGCTCCCTTGCCTCCTGGCTTGTCCATGGGGACAGGAGGGAAGAGAGTCTCATTCTGAATGCCTCTTACCTTTCTTCTTCTTCTCCTCCTCTTCTTCCTCACTGGCCCCCAGGAGGGTAAAGATGATTCCAGTCTGGGAGTTGACACCCACAGCAGTCACTAACATCCGGCCAGAACCTTCCATGACATGGGTCCCTGTGGGAGAAAGGAGAAGGTGGGAAGAGTGTTGTGTTTTACACCTCGGCATGCTCCAGTGTAAAACACAGACTTCCTTCCTCCCCTGTGGATAATGATATACTCAGCAGAGAGAAGGAAAAGGTCAAGAGCTGGGGCCATGTAAAATAGAATAAGTAGCCCGGCTGGTGTGGCTCAGTGGTTGAGTATCGACCTATGAACCAGGAGGTCACAGTTCAATTCCTGATCAGGGCACATGCCCAGCTTGCAGGCTCGATCCCCAGTTGGGAGTGTGCAGGAGGCAGCTGATCAATGAGTCCCTCTCATCATTGATGTTTCTCCCTCTCTCTCCTTCTCCCTTCCTCTCTGAAATCAATAAACATATATTAAAAAAATAAAACAGATCACGTAAATTGGGGGATAAGGAGATAAGTGTGTCTAACTGCTTTAGGGTAAGGCTCCTTCCCCCACCACCCACCCTCTTCCAACACTGGCTCCATAGAGAACTTACCTTAGATCCTTGTATTTAACCCACTCATATGCCATTGCCCCAGGGAGAGGAGACAGAGCGGGGCCTGGATCAGGTCTCCGTGGCCTGGCTGTGTGGGAGGAGGCAGAATGGAAACCAAGGTGGCCAAAGCCATACCTGAGAGCAACATGGGGTCTCTTTCTAAGGATTTCTTGACATGGTCCGATTCCCCAGTCAGAGAGCTCTCGTCAATCTTGAGATCATTCCCCTGGATCAGGATCCCATCTGCAGGCAGCAGGTCGCCTAGTGCACAGAGGGGAAGGGGAGCCAGGGAAAGGGGGGCGGTAAGAGCCTGGCGGAGGATGGGGACCACCCAACCCCATCTCAGACCTCTCATCTAGAAGCAATGGCCCAGAGAGCCTTTGAAAGACAACCTGGGACAAGACTATTTTCCAGGTATTACAACTTCAAACAATTGCTCCCCCCCAAAACACCTTCCCATGGTCTGAACATTATCGACTTTTAACCCGAAGACACGTAAGTCTGACAGTCTTTTGGGAGCGTTTCTGTTAGTTCTTTCTCTGAATTTCCTTACATAACCCCCTTAAATGCGACCGAGAGGCTAACCCAATTTGGGATCATACCTTTCTGGCCTCAGCATTAGGGAGAGTGGCATGGGTAAGAGAAGCGCGGAGCTCTCACCGTATTTGATTTGGGCGATATCACCCACCACGATTTCAGCCACGGGGAGCTGGATGATGTGACCATTTCGAATAACGGAGAATTTCTGTTCCTTTTCAATGCGGTTCTGCAGCCCTCGGAACTGCTTCTCTTTGCTCCAATCATTGAAGGCCGTCACTAGCACCACGATGATCACCGAGAACAGAATGGCCGCCCCCTCGATCCAGCCGGCTTCTGCCTCCCCTTCGTCCTCTGGGCTATTGATAGGTAGACCACACTCTAGCGCAGCGAAAGGAGAGAAAGAAAGGGTCACCTAGGGGCTTTGATTGACGTTGAAGAAATGGGGGGTAGTTGCTTCTGCAATCCCTCAGAATGGAAAGTCAAGGAAAGAGAATAATAAAAAAAATTTAAACTCTTGGGCAAAAGAGCTTCCCTCTAGGGATATTGGAGGACAGCAGGATTGGGCTTCATTTCATCACTATATGTTAACCCAAAAGAAGCAAATGACTAAATAGCGCAAAACACGTCAACGCAAATTAAAGGCAGGTCACATGTAAAGAACTTATGACTCCCGGCACGGTCAGGCGCCTGCTGTTATGTCCCCAGATGCCAACATTGGTGTGGGGCATGTTGGGAAGCAGGGCTGTGTTGGTTGGGTGAGGGTAGAGGATTTGTGACATTCCACATAAGGATTTCCTGGGAGAAGGGGGGAAAGACCCTGGGATCAGAATGGGTTGGAAGAAAAGCTTATTAGCTACTTGTTGTTTCCTTTGGAGAAGCCACCCTGAATAACGGGGGGACACTTTTAAGCCATAATCTGTCAACCACTGAGTGCTTTTTGGTGGTTGTGGGAAGAACCAGATCAGAGTTCTGTGGGGCTGTTCAAGACACTCACGTTCATTTTCTTCCCCATGGGGACGATAGAAAGACAGGACCAGGGAGATGATGGCTGCGATCTCCAGGATGATGAGGGTGACATCTTGAAGGGCTTCCCACACTAATTCTAAGAAGGTCTTGGGCTTTTTGGGGGGGATTAAGTTGTGTCCAAACACTTGTTTACGTTTTTCCAGATCTGCTGGGCTCCCGGATAGACCTGAAAAGGAGATAGGAGTGGGATGAATGAATTGGAAAAATGGGGAAGAGATGAATGATAGAGGAAAGCAGTGAAAAGACCCCTGTACAAAAAAGACCCCTTGCGCCCTAGCAGGTTGCTCAGTGGTTAGAGCATCGGCTTGAGGACTAAGGATCCTGGGTTTGATTCTGGTCAAGGTCATGTACCATGACTGCAGGCTCGATCCCTAGCCCTGGTCGGGGCATGTACGAAGGCAACCAATTGATGTGTCTCTCACATGAATGGTTTTCTGTTTCTCCCTTCCATTCTCTCTAAAAAAAAAAATGTGGAAAAATATCCTCTGGTGATGATTAACAAAACAAAACAACAAAAAAGACCTCTTGCTTCCTGATCCGCCCAAGTATGAGATCCAGTTAGGGTGGTCAAACCACCCCAATTTGCTCAGGACTCAGGGGGTGTGAAACTTTCAGTCAAAAAAACTGCAACATGTTGGTCATAGCGGCCACTCACCCTTCTTAGTCTCCAGGGTAAGCTAGCCTGTTCCTAAACTTCATCTCCTTATTGAGTTATGCACCAGGCGCCAGCTCTAAGAACACACACATTCTCTCTCATCATTGACGTTTCTCTGTCCCTCTCCCTTCCTCTCCGAAATCAATAAAAATATATTAAAAAAAATGTGTCCTGGGTCTCACACAGTACTTCTCTCTCATATGACCATGTAAATGCTGGTGGTGATTTAAAAACAGAGTTAGCTTCCATCCACTGGCTCACACACAAAGGCCAGAAAGAATAAGCTGTCTGCTCAAGGTCATGCGCGGAGGGGAGGAGACACAGCCCCACCAGGTGTCCTGATTCCGAGTTTCAGTGGCTTTAGGAGAGCAACAGAAAAGACGCGCTGAGACTCCAACTTCGGGCATCCCCTTGGCGCACACATACCCTTCACTTTCTGATACACACACCAAGAAACAAAAACACACCCCGCTAAGAGGTACTACTATTCTACTAAGTACTATGTATGTAGACTAAGTACTAGGTACTAAGAGAAGTACTGCTATTCAGGTTGAATAAAAAGAGAACAAAAAAGGTGGAGCCACAAAGTCAGACAGTACACCATCCTCGATAACCAGCATGCTCCCACTAACACACCTATGCTTGCATACTGGCGCCAGTGTGCACACATGTTCTGAGCATGTTCCCAGAGAGAAAACAGAATTATTCCCAGTGCTTTCCTTATAGCTGGGCCTCTCTGCTGCGTCCCAGGGGTTTACACTTGAAGGGAAGTGGGGAAATCCTAAAATTTCCATTATTGCCAATTGGCTTGTTTCAAGCTGTTTCCACACAACAGCAAATTAGCCCTTTCTTGGCACTTGAAGTTACTGGGCTGCACAGTTGGGTGGGTTCCTCACAGGCAGGGTGGGGCAACCTTTGACATGAAAAAAGTCAGCAGATGAGGAGGGTTAGAATCAGAGAACAGAGCTTCACAGAGTGCAAAGAACCCAGCCGGGATTGCTCAGTGGTTAGCATCAACCTATGAACCAGGAGGTCACGGTTCGATTCCTGG
The DNA here is from genome assembly GCF_000147115.1 of Myotis lucifugus. NCBI lineage: Eukaryota > Metazoa > Chordata > Mammalia > Chiroptera > Vespertilionidae > Myotis > Myotis lucifugus. The sequence continues at coordinate 2,531,639 of NW_005871238.1, read as the reverse complement.
TCAGGGCACATGCCCGGGTTGCAGGCTGGATCCCCAGTATGGGGCGTGCAGGAGGCAGCCGATCAATGATTCTCATCATTGATGTTTCTATCTCTCTCTCCCTTTCCCTTCCTCTCTGAAATCAATATAAATATATTTTTTAAAAAAGAGTGCAAAGAAAAGCAGATGACAGGACTCTGCAAGGAGAAAGCGGAGACACTGGTGCCAAAAGGCTTCTTCAGACTAAAATCAACATGCAGGGTAATCCCCTGGCAGGGCTGGGGGGTGTAGCATGAGGGCAAATATCGACTCTCCATCTCCACTGAATAGGCCCCAAGCGTGTTATCTTAACTAGCAAAGGGAAGACGTGGGTTAGACTGAAGGAAGACTTTCAGACAAAAAATGATTTTGAAAAGGGAGTCTTGTTTCCAGGGTCTGAGACAGCCTCCACGTCTCTAATCCTAAAAACAAAGCCACCAGGAGAGAGGTACATGAGATACTCATCTGCCTGGGAAGGTAGATTTGGGACCCTGCCTGGATATAAGGGGGAGTGAACTGGCATCCACACTTGGGGAGTCTGGGATTGGAGAACCCTCCACTTGCTAGTGTTCAGGGGAGGAAAACAGGAGCTGGTGGGGGAAGTGGTGCCCAATGGTCATATCCCCAGCCTCCTGCCTCCCAGGGCCGAGGTGCACCACCCTGGCCTCTGGGTGGCACTGCTGAGCTCTAAAGGGGAGCACGCTTCGGCAAGAGCGTTAGAAGCGAGTAGGCGGCTTCCCAGAGGCTCTGAGAAGTCAGGCTCCCAGCAGGGAAGGAAGGCGAGGGCCTGGGAAAGGAGTGCTCCTGGGCAGGGCATCGTGATCCCCAGGCAGGCAGAGGCAGAGCTGCCAGGGGCAGGGCCTTGCTGGCTCCTTCTCCCCAGGGACCCGAGGTAGCAAGGCTGTGCCAAGTTGGGACTGCTGTGCTGGAGGGCCGGCCTTGCTCGAGGGAACAGGAGTTCTGATTGTCTGTCAGTCTACTTGGGGCGTTTCTCAAGGAGGCAGGATTCATAATATAAAGTGATTCACAACGTAATGTGATTCACAATGCAAAGGGATTCGTAATGTAAAGAGGTGGTCGCTGCCTCCTTTACAAGAGTGAGTACACGCCTATGAGGGTAAACCATGACATCAGATGTTGGAGATGATCATAAGGAACTTCACAGTAGCTTAATGAAGGCCCAACAACAGCCACAGCCACAACCACAACAGCAACCACCACCCATGTGAGTGGCCCTGCCTCTCTCTGT
>NW_005871238.1:2528516-2530272 GCF_000147115.1 Myotis lucifugus | reverse complement strand
TTTTCCTTCCCCTTTCCCTTTTCCTTTCCTTTTCCTCTTCTTCTCCCTCTCCCTCTCCCTTTCCCCTCCCTCTCCTCTCCTTCTCTTTCATCTATTATATTCATTTAGTCAGGAAATCCTGTTAGTTTTACCTTCAAAATATATTGAAGGCCTACTCCTTTCTCCTTTTCCACGGCTACCATCCAGGTCTAAATCATCATCATCATCATCATCATCATCATCATCATCTCTTGCCTGGATTATTACAATTGCCTTCTAACTGGTCTCCTTGCTTCCCCCCTTGCCTTCTATTCTCATTCTCTTCAATAGAGTAGCCAGAACGATATTCTCCAAACCAACTCATGACACCCATCCACTCAGAATCCTCTGGTGGCTTTTACTTGGGGTGAAACTGGGCACTGAAGGCCAATTAGGCCCCCTAGGAGCCCCCAGGCCCCACTCCTCAACTCCTACCATGTTCCCCTTGGCCACGGAGATCCCAGCCAAGCGAGCCTTCCTCCCAGTCTCCGAACGCACTAGACATGCTTCTATCTCGGGGCCCCTGTTCTCTTTGCTCAGATTCCTCTTCACTAGGTAGGGTTCATTCTCTCACCTCCTTCAGGTCTTTGTACAAATGTCACCCTCACAGTGAGGCCTGCCCTGACCATTGTGTTTAACATTAGGACTTCTCTGCCCCAGCACGCCCCATCTCCCTTACCCTGTTCATTGTCCCCTCTCCTGGCCTTCTCCCCTAATACCTGCCAGAATGTATTCATCTATTGTTTGTCTGTCCCCCTCCACCAGGGCAGAAACTTTGACTTTGTTCCTTAGGTCTGCAGCAGTGCCTGACACATGGTATGCATACATATTTGTTGAATGAGCTGAATAAATGAGCAATAAATAAGTTTGCTATCATTTAAGCGATTACTGACGCTTCATTAGGTACTTTTGTGTCTTCTCATGTAAAATAACCCCATGCGGTAGCTCCTATTAAGCCCATTTTACATATAAACAAACTAAGGCGTGTATGTAACTACTCAAGCGGAGTATGTGACCGAGGCTGCTCCACTCCACAGGAAGCAACTGGATGCCAACCTGTCCACAGAGGGGCCGGGGCAGAGGCAGCCGCGCCCCCGAGGCTCCACCTAGTGCCACGAGCTTGTCTTGGTTTGCCTGGGACTTCCCTGGTTTTAGCAAGGAAGCTCCCGCCTCCTGGGAATGCCCGAGCACACCCCCTCAGTCCCAGGCAGGCAGAGAGGGCTGGCCACCCCACTGTGTTCACCCAGGGCAGTCCCGCAAGGTGCTTTCCTGTGCCTCTGAGCAGATCAGCCCGTTCCCACTGCCTACAGTTGGGGTGAATCAGTTCTGCCCTCAAGGATGGTGACACCACGTCTGTCAGTCCAACCTATACATGTTGTATTCAATCAAAGGTTCATTCTGGCCTTTCTTGGGTTCAAGCAAATGAAACAAGACACAGCATGGGAAACAAAAAAGGTCAGGCCTTGCTCTCACCCAGAGGCCCTCAAAGTCTCCCATGTGCCACTTTCTCTCATCCGTGTGCTCCACCTTAATCACGCTAAGCTCTTCAATAGCTACCTTAAGAAGCCAAGGGGCTGTCCCAGTTCCCAGCATGCCCTGTGGCAGGGAGGGGCAGGCCGGGCTGTTAGCATAGTAGCCTTGGGAATCCTCCCTCCGACATGTGGCATGGCACAGAAGGCCATGTGGGACCGGGCGCCGGGCAATCCCCGATCCTGGGCTTTCCATTCCAACTCTCCCT
>NW_005871238.1:2512325-2527434 GCF_000147115.1 Myotis lucifugus | reverse complement strand
CCCCCCGTGATGGTTCAATGCAAGGCGGCACCAAGAAGGTGCAAATCAAACAAACCTCACAACTGCTTCTGAGGAGCTGCCGAAAGGAAAGCAGCGCACAGGGTTCCAGGCTGGTGGGAGGGGAAAGAGCAAGGGGTGGGGTGTGTGTGGGGGGGTGCTCAGGTTCAGGAAGATTTAGTCGCTCTCCCCATCAAGAGTTCTCGGCCCCCTGCCTGGCAGCATCATGCCAGCTAACCCAGAAGTCCAGCCCTGGGCAGGGAGGGGCTGGATAGAAAAGAATTCCCCGAGCCTGGGGTTGAGCTGGCGAGAGAAGGCCCACAGCTGTCATGCACTGTTGGCCTAATTCAACCCTAGGCAGGAGCGCAGACCAGACAGAACTCCCAGGATGCACCGTGGAATTCCCTGCAGGGAGGAGGGACGGAGGGAGGGCACGTTTACTCTCCCGTTTTTCTCAATCATCCACCATATGGCTGTGGATGCTGCTTCCCCCAGGTTTTGTGAACATCTTGCCCACCCCTCTACCAAGTACTAAATATTCCTTTTATGGAGCTACTGGGCTTGCCTGAACGACTCACTTCACAGCAGAGCTGCTTTCTGGCTGTTTGAGCCGGTCTGTCACCCTCTCCCCTCCTCCCTCCAAGATACTCTTTTGTTTTGAGTTTCTCTCGCATCTTAGACCAGGGCTAACATATCTGCCCAAAGTGTGACCGCTGCAGATTGTGAATCTCTGCAGCTATGCGCACATAAATTGCTTTTAGGATAATTTATTTGGCATTTTTAGTAGAACTGGGGCAAGGGGATGGCTATGGGGCAGAGGTCGAGAGGAAAGAGAGATAGCTCTGCTATGCTTCTATCCTGAAATTGATGAGCCCCTAAAAATGGATATTCTCAAACAGAGATAGAGAATGAAGTCTCAAAGAAGCCCATCTTATATCTGTCCCACCCACAGTCACTCATCTAGTTCCCTACATCCCCCTCAACACTAACAGTCTCTAAAGCAGTGGTCTCTAAGTTGTGGGTGTGCATCCATCTGTTGAGGCTTGGAAAAATACTAGAACTTTTAATATTACTTCATACATCTTTATTTCTTGAATATCTTATGTAAGTAATATTAGTGTTAGAAGTACTAATAGTAATACGGTAGTGCTGTAGGTGAACACTTATTGGGGCTATGTGTTCAAATTTGTTTACTAGATCGACAATTCTACTAGAACCGTGGTCGGCAAACTGCGGCTCGCCAGCCACATGCGGCTCTTTGGCCCCTTCAGTGTGGCTCTTCCACAAAATACCACGTGCGGGCGCGCACATACAGTGCGATTGAAACTTCATGGCCCATGAGCAGAAGTCGGTATTTTGTGGAAGAGCCGGTATTTTGTGGAAGAGCCACACTGAAGGGGCCAAAGAGCCGCATGTGGCTCGCAAGTCGCGGTTTGCCGAGCCGCAGTCTGCCAACCACTGTACTAGAAATTCCAATCTGCCACAACCCCAGGATGTCCCAGCTGTGGAAAAATGGTAGAACATGCCTCAAGAACATGGTAAAAGGAACAGTGAGAGCCCTAAGATCTTAAGGTGGAGGAGATATTAACCTAAATTCTACAGTTAATGAACCAGAATTGAAATGTGGGCTGATTATCTTATAATAGACTAGAGGCCCGGTGCACAAATTTGTGCACAGGTGGAGGGTCCCTCGGCCTGGCTGGTGATGGGGGCCTATGGGGGCCAGCCCACGGGGAAGTTGGCCAGCTGCGGGAGGTTGGCTGTGGGAGTGCACTGACCACCAGGGGGCAGCTCCTGCATTGATTGTCTGCCGCCTGGTGGTCAGTGTGTTGTCATAGCGACCTGTCGACTGGTCATTCAGTCGACCATTCGTAATGGTCGCTTAGGCTTTTATATACATAGATTCTCTCCCCTCCTGCCATTTACTCCCCAAAGAATCTCAGCTCCCTAAACCTAGTAGATGCTCAGTACTTATGCAAAGATGCTCACACCTTCAGCCAGGAACATTCAGTAAGTGGTAGCAATGACCTGGGGCTTCAGAACAGCTACCCAGACATGTGCTTCTGTGGTGTGTGGATTGTTTTGAGCTAAAGGCAAGTTTAGCCTCAGGCTCAGGAGAAACTCAGGCCCCTCCCTTTAACTTCCTAGAAGAACTTGAATTAGGGGGCTTCCCATATATAAGAGATTATTGGAGGTAACATTTTGACTTATCCAAACGGCAGAACAAACTTTCATTTTTTCTTCTTATCATCCTGCAATGACCCTTTGAAGCCCCAAGGCACCTTACCTCATCCCTAGCTCAGTGTCTCAGAACCTCAATTTTCCTTTCTGTCTCTGAACCTCTCATGCAAGGGGGGGGGGTCTCTAACCCTCTCCTGTATGTGGGGTTCCATTCATATGTATGTATTAAGTTTGGTTATTTTCTCTCGCTAATCTGTCTCATGTCTATTTGATGATTAGACCAGCCAGAAGATTGAGGGTAGCGTTACCCTGGAGCATGGCCAGGCCACAGCTTCCCTAGGCAGGCCAATGATACAGGAGTTCTGTCTCCAACTCCTAGGCCTCCTTCCTGCCCCTGCAATCCCTTCAGCCTCGGTCCCTACACGTGTGTACTCCTGTAACACCCATCATAGCACTCTGACAATATTTCTGAAATTGCCTTAATTTCTGCATATTCTTTTTATAGCCTATAAGTTCTATGGAAAAAGGAACTGTGCCAGTTGTGCTCATCATTGCGTCCCCAGCACCAGCTAGATATTAAATTATTTGTTGGATGTGATTGCAAAGGAATTGGAAGCCCTCTGTATCCCATGTCACACCCTCAACTCTGCAGAGGAGAGAAGTAGTAGGGTACAGAGGGCACATGAAATATAATTCCCACCAACATTCTTCTAGATCCAAATTCAACAGGAATCGTCTTTACCTCTCAGAACAAAGTCCAGAGACAATGATTTATTCTTTAGTGAAGGTTCCCCTTCTCTGTCCTTTCTAGTCTGGGCATAGATCTTCTTCCTATTGTTGGCTCCTCCTCATCTTTCTTTTTCCTAAAAAAGGGTAGCACAGCTGAGGACCAATGTGGGAAAGTTCTATGGGGAAAGAACTGATATATCCTCTAATCCAATCACAGAGATTTCTCTGCCTTGCTTTCTCCCGCCTCCATGTAATCATCCTTCCATTCCCTCCTTAATTCTAAACGAGTAAAAGGAGCTGCAGAACTGTCATTCTCTGGAGCATCTGAGATCTCGCTTCCCAGCATGTCAATGGTTTGGCTCAAATAAACTCTTATAAAAATTCTCTACAAGTTTGGATGTTCTTATGTTGATAAATAAAATAAACTTAAATTATCTGTGATTTGAGATTCCCTGTTGCTGCTCTAGCATGACGACTGTGAGTCAGAAACCATGAAACATTCCATTGTGTTTTAACCTGTGATAAGACCTTAGGCGACTAATCTAGCACCTTTTGGCCTGTTGAGAGAAAGGGTATATATGAATTAAAAATTTAAAATTAAGTCCCACCTGCCTCTAGAATGTGTAAATTTACAATAATAAAACTACGTTAGGAAAGAGGATAAGTAACAATTGACACCACAGAAATACAAAAGATAAAGAAAATATTTTGAAAACGATATGCCGACAAATTGGACAATCGAGAAGAAATGGTTAAATTCCTAGAAACATACAATCTCCCAAAGTCGAATCAAAGAAGAAACATAAACTCTGAATAGACCGATTATAACTAACAAAATCAAAGCAGTAATAAAAAACTCCCAACAAACAAAAGTCCTGGACCAGATGGCTTCATGGGTAAATTTTACCAAATATTCAAAGAATAACTAACACCTATCCTTCTCAAACTATTCTAAAAAATTCAAGAGGAGGGAAGACTCCCAAGCTCATTTTATGAGGCCAACATTATCCTAATTTCAAAACCAGATAAAGACACTACAAAGAAAATAAAATTATAGGCCAATATCCCCAATGAACATAGATGCAAAAGACCTTAACAAAATATTAGCAAATAAAATTCAGGAATACATTAAAAAGATCACACACCATGATCAAGTGGGATCTACTCCTGGATACAAGGTTTGTACAATATCTGAAAATCAATTAACATAATACACCACATAAACAAAATAAAATATATAAAATCATGTATCATATTAATAGATGTATAAAAAGCATTTGACAAAATCCAGCATCCATTTGTGATAAAAACTCTCAGCAGAGTGGGAATAGAGGGAACATACCTCAACATAAAAAAGCCTACATATGACAAACCCACTGCCAATATTTATACTCAATAGGCAAAAACTAAAGGTGTTTCCTTTAAGATCAGAAAAAAAGAGAAGGGATGTTTAGTTTTACCACTCTTTTTCAACATAGTACTAGAAGTCCTAGCCACAGCAATCAGATAAGAAAAAGAAATAAAGGACATCCAAATTGGAAAGGAGGAAGTAAAACTGTTATTATTCGCAGGTGACATATATTGTACATAGAAAAACCTAAAGAGTTCACCAAAAAACTACTAAAACTGATAAATGAATTCAGTAAAGTAGCAGGATACAAAATAAATATTCAGATATTGAGTATATTTTTATATACCAATAATAAACTATTAGAAAGGGAAATTAAGAAAACAATCCCATTTATCATTGCCACAAAAAATTACTTATAAATAAATTTAACCAAGCAGGTACTTGAAAAATTATAAGACACTCCAGAAAGAGAGTGAAAAAGATACAAATAAATGAAAGCATATACTGTGTTCATGGATTAGAAGAATTAATATTATTAAAATGTCCATACTATCCAAAGCAATCTATAGATTCAACACAATTCCTATCAAAATATCAATGGTGGTTTCATAGAAATAGAACAAATAACCAAAAATTTTATATGGAAACACGAAGACTCCAGCAATCTTGAGAAAGAAGCACAAAGTTGGAGGTATCATACTACCCGATATCAAACTATACGACAAGGCTATGGTAATCAAAACAGCATGGTACTGGCATTAAAACATACATATAGATCAATGGAACAGACAGAGAGCCCATAAATAAACCCACACCTATATGGTCAATTAATATTCGACAAGGAGGCAAGAACATACAATGGGGTAAAGACAGTCTACGCAATAAATGGTGCTGGGAAAATTGGACAGATACATGCAAAAAATGAAACTAGACCACCTTCATATACCATATACAAGAATAAATTGAAAATGGATTAAAGACTTAAATGTAAGACTTGAAACCATAAATATCTTAGAAGGAAATATAGGCACCAAAATCTCTGACATTTCTCTTAGCAATATTTTTTTTTGATATATCTCCTCAAGCAAGGGAAACAAAAGAAAAAATAAACAAATGGGACTACGTCAGGGTAAAGTTTTTGCACAGCAAAGGAAACCATCAACAAAATGAAAAAACAACCTACTGAATGGAAGAAGATATTCCAAATGAAACATCCAATAAGGGGTTAAACATAAAAAATTTGTAAAGAACTCAACACCGCCGAAACCAGTTTGGCTCAGTGGATAGAGCGTCGGCCTGCGGACTGAAAGGTCCCAGGGTCGATTCTGGTCAAGGGCATGTACCTGGGTTTCGGGCACATCCCCAGTGGGAGATGTGCAGGAGGCAGCTGATCGATGTTTCTCTCCCATCGATGTTTCTAACTATCTATCTCTCTCCCTTCCTCTCTGTAAAAAATCAATAAAATATATTTAAAAAAAAAAAAAAGAACTCAACACCAAAAAAACCCAAACAATCCAATTAAAAAATGGGCAGAGGACCTAAACAGACACATCTCCAACGAGAACATACAGATGTGGCAACAGACAGATGCAAAGGTGCTCAATGTTACTAACCACCAGAGAAACACAAATTAAAACCACAATGAGATATCACCTTACACCTGTCAGAATGGCTATCATCAATACATCAGCAAGCAACAAGTGTTGGTGAGGATGTGGAGAAAAGGAAGTCCTGTGTACTGTTGGTGGGAATGCAGATTGGTGCAGCCACTATGGAAAACAGTATGGAGGTTCCTCAAAAAATTAAAAATGGAATTGCCTTATGACCCAGCAATTCCACTTCTGGGAATTTATCCAAAGAAACCTGAAACACTAATTCAAAATAATATATGTACCCCTATGTTCACTGCAGCATTATTTGCATTATCCAAGATATGGAAGCATCCCAAGTGCCCATCAATAGATGAGTGGATAAAAAAGCTGTGAGATACACACACACACACACACACACACACACACACACACACACACACTGGAATATTGCTTGGTCAGAAAAAAAAAGAAATATTATTATTTGCAACAACATGGATGGACCTGGAGGGTATTATGCTAAGTTAAATAAGTCAGTCAGAGAAAGACAAATATCATATGACTTCACTTATGTGTAGTATCCAAAGAACAAAATAAATGAACAAACAAAATGGAAACAGACTCATAAACATAGAGAACAGACTGACGGTTGCCAGATTAGGGGAGAGGTTGGGGGACTGGGTGAAAAAGGTGAAGGGATTAAAAAGTACTAACTGGTAGTTACAAAATAGTCATGGGGATGTAAAGTACAGCATAGGAAGTGGAGTCAATAATACTATAATAACTACGTATGGTGCCAGATGGGCACTAAAAATATCAGGGGGAACACTTTGTAAAATATTTGATTATGTAACCACTACGCGGTACACCTGAAACTAATACAAAATAACACGTAATATAAACTGTAATTGAAAGATAAAATTTAAAAATAAATAATGTTAGTGTCAGAAATGTTATAAACTTCAAGTTCAATAAGGCCCCTTTGTTGCTATGGTTAAAAAAAAAAAAGTCAATTTATACTGCAGATGCTGTCAACTGACAAAAAATGAAGGTGAAGGGTCATACTCTAGGAATCCATCTTCCCAGCCTTACTTCACCTTGGTTTCCAAACAACAGAATTCAAGTACCAGGTAAATTTCTTTGTTCATATTATTGGTCTACAGGGGCCTCCCACAGGTGACAAGACTGTGCTAGGCTGTTAGGCACTTCAGTGTGGTCTTCTGTGAACAGGCTGGTTTTTTATAGCATCAGCTCAATGGGGTACTTCATATCAGTGGTCTCTTCTCAGCCTGTCCAACTAAACAGCTCAGCACTACCCGTGTCTGGGGAGAGACCCCTGTGTCAGAGCTATTTGGTGGTTCCTTTTCCTGCCCCTTTATTCCTCTCACACATGAAGATGTCATTGTTGGCATTTGGGGGGGCGGGTAAAAGATTACTCATAGAAAAGTTGTTTTCTGACACCCTAACTCTCCAGCTCAACTACCAGCACCAGGATAAATCTTGCACGGAAATAAATCAGGATGCGTGTTTGTGATCTAGGAAGCAGGAGAATGGCAGTGGCCAAGTGTGCCAATGGTAGAGGTATGGGCTCTAGGCATGGCCAGGGTCTGTGGCAACAGAGGCGCCTGCTGTCCAAAGAGGAGGCTTTCAAGCTATCAGCCAGAAACCGGACTGGGAAAGAATCTAAGAGCACTAACTCTGTCTGTAACACTTGATATCTGACGTTGAGATTTAAGTAGAATGTACGTTGGCCTTTGGGAGTGGAAGCTCTCTAGGAATCAGAAAGTCAACAGTAGCAGCTATGACAAAGGACTTAGAAATTTGGGGAGGAAGTCTGGGTCCCAGATTCCAGCTTATTTGGACTCCATAGTTTCACTTTGTGAGAGAAACAACTCACCAAAGGGATCAAGAGCAGGATAGGAAGGGGGAGAAGAGATCCCGTCTAAATTCTGGTGGGTGCATTATCTGAGTAAAAACCCAACAGGAATAGCCTCTCTTTAATAAGGTCAACACTACTACAAGAGTGGCAGAATAAGAAAGGTAGCTGATAAGACGGAGCCACCTGAAAGCAACTAAGCCCAGTCAACTCAACCAGATCTCTCTCTCTCTCTTTCTTTTTGCTGCTTTTTGTTTTCCCCAACTAGATCTCTTTTTGACATCAAGAGGTGAATGGAAGAAGTGGACAGTGGTTGCAGTTACATGAAGTAACCTTTAGAGATATAATAATGCACTGCACTCATATTCGGGCAAGATCTTCAGACACATGGGCTCCAGGTTAAGCTGAGACAGCTAACTTCCTGAATCCCCATTATACATCGGAGGACTATAACATGCATTGCAGTATTTAATCCCAATAACTCCATGGGCTAGGTATTAAAATCATTTTCAAAGCAGAAGCAGACTCAGAGAGGCCGAGTAAACTGTTCCGTGTTATCCAGGTGGTAAATGATAGAGCTGCTATTGGAATCAAAGCCTGTAAGACAGGAACTGAATTCCAGAAGTAGAGAGAACATGTAGAGCAGTTCTCAGGTTGCAAAGAAAACAAGTCATGGGCAATGAACAGATATCGAGATAAAAATTTCTCCCCTCCCCACCCCCCTTTTAAATCCTAAAGAGTCTTAGAATTGGCAAAAAATATGATGTGGCCTCCACAAAGGCTCAGAAATAGTATATCTCAGAGGCTGAAGGCATCTAAAGGATAAGATCTTTATTTCATCTCATGCTACTCAACCACGGCCTGCCTGACTGATAGGACCCAACAAGAACCTGTAGCATAGATGCTGAAACCAGGCAAAAGTGAGGCGCAAGGTTCGTTTTGTTCTCTCTCCGTTTTTGATGAGGCAAATTTCATATTACCATGGCTCACTGGGCAACTGGGCTGAGCCAGGCAAGCATAAAGCTGGATATTTCAGTTTCTTTTAAGTACTGTATAGATTAAGAAGCACCACATTAGAAGTGCATCAGGCAGGGTTGAAAAAGTCATCAATAATTCCGTGACAGGAAATAGGAGTAATCCAAATATTTGGTGGATACAATTATAATTATATACCTTATGACTCACCCCCTTATTTTCAACTGTATACCTTAGAGATTAACACTGTGAGATCAGTGTGGGGGGAAATTATATCTTAATCCTGTTGCAATAAAAGACTAATGCAGAATAAGGGACTTGATGATTATTTACTGATAAAAGCATCTCTAACATAAATGTTTCCAAAATAGAGATAAATATCCTCCTTTCTGCCCATTGATATAGAAAAGGGAGGGAAGAATAATTTTCAGAGAATAGCAGATTCCCTCAACATTACATTGTGTGTGGGGGGGAACATGGCTCTCTATGGCCTCACCACTTTTTAGTGCTTCATATACCACACTTTCCCCACGAGACACAGGTATACCAGTCATGGCTCCGGGTGCCTCTTTAGAAGCTGGAAAAACACTATTTTTTAACCCTCGCCACTTCCTCCAACTCCCCACTCCTCCTACGGCCTTTACCTTCCACAGGGTTGGTTTTCAGTTTACTGCAGAGATTCATTACACCTCCATGGTGGTCATTGATCTGGATCAGAGCATCCGTCGAACGCAGCTCCATGAGCTTCCTGAGCTCCATGACTGTGAGGCCAAATTCCTTTTCACGGCTCTCAGCCGTCGAGTTGGCCGGCAAGGCATGTTCTGTAGTGTTTGTCATTTTGCCTGCTGTTCCCAAGCCCTTCAGACACCCTCAGTCAGAGCAAAGGTGGAGCTCCCCTTCAACTGATCAGGGTCTCTTGCTTCTGTGCCTACTTCCTGTTCCCTGCTTCTGTGGGAGCCCAGTGAGGAAACTGATGGGCTCTGTCTTGGTCCTTTTTCCTTAGGAAGCTTGGCAGCAAGAAGAGGAAGAGGACGGGGGAACTGAGTGGAAGCTGGACCACGTGTCACGATGTTTGGTGTCCCCAGGTGGCGAGAGACCGTGGTCGTCCAGGGTAGGTAGGTTCCTAGCTCAGACCAGCTTGCCCAGATGGAAGTGTAAACAGCATGCGCATGTTACCATGGAGGCAACCTTAGCAACAACCAGGAACTGCGATGGTAGAGAGGCAGCAGGAGGAGGAGGAGGGCTCCCTGGATACCAATGACAACTGGATCTCTGGAATAAAGATTCAAAGACAGACAAAAAGAAACAATTAGAGCAGTCATGGTGAGCCAGCACCTGCCACGGCAAGAGATGCTCGTTCTAGCACAAGGGTTCGGATGACAGTTGGTGCCCGACCCGAACTGACAGCGGAATCCTGAGATAAGTGAACTCATTCCAGAGAGGCCCCTTCCTCCCTCAGAGGCCCCAGCAGCCTGTAAAGTCCAATGTATAGAAGTAATTTCAGATACACCCAGGCTTCATAGCTCTTCTCTCCCAGACCAAGCAACACAAATCCCACAACTGCAGACACTTGGAAATAAAAGGTTCTGAGCTCTCATGGCTCTGTCCTCCCTGTTTGTGGGACCCGCTGCAGAATCCTTTCATCTTGACCTCACTTCTAGGAGGTGAGAAGAAGTCAGAAAAGGAGTGCGGACCTGAGTGCACAGAAGGATGGCCTGCCAGTCTGCCACTCTCCCTCCTGCTCCATACCCTTCCCTACTCTCAACACGTACATTTACAAACGAGGAAGATGACTGATGGGAGACGGCCCAATCCTCTAAGGCCCCTCAGAATACCCAGCCTCCAGCTGTATGGAAATCCTGCAGCTTGCAGTTGTCAACAGGCCAGGCAAGCAAGCTCAGGCCTTGGAGCTAAGCCCCTCCCTCCTCCACAAAGCTTCTGGAGGGAAGGGGAGAGTACCATGCTCTGGCAGTTGGTGAAACAGGGTGGGACCTTTTTACACAAAGGGGGAGAGGACTTCTGAGGAGAAAAGATAGTGAGTTTAAAGCCTGTGAGTGTTAGTGTTTTGGGGGGCGGGGGGAGGCAGGGGTAAGACAGCGTTTGATTCCGATAGAGCCTAGGGCCACAGCAAGGTTGCAGGGGAACAGAATTAGCCTCCGATGAGTGAGCACCTGAGGCTCTCAAATCAGCACCGTCCCCCCCCACCCCCCCTCGCAGAAAGGCATGTGCTGCCTCTCGCACATGCTGGCTGCAGAGGAGCAGAGCTATGGGCAGGTGAGGATATGGGGGCTGGAGGTGTGAAGGCTTATCCAGAGCCCTGCTCTCGGCTTCAGCTTCAGAGAGACTTCTGCGTGTCATGCAGGACCATTGCCACACATCAGCCACGGACATGTGAAGGGGCTCTTCCTGAACCCAGCACCAGAACCTGGAGGCCCAGCCTTGGCTAAACTGTCCCCGCTGACTTGAGTTTGGTTACCAGGGGTGGATGGAGCCAGGGAGCTCTGCTCAGCCTCCCTCTAATAAATAGATGACACCCTCGCTTCTTAGAAGGTGAACGAAGCACACGAACTAGCAGATGAGGACTTTATCAATTACTTTTCCAGAAATCACATGTGGCCAAAGTTCCTGCTGATCCCGATCAATCCTGTTCTCAGCAGGATCCCCGGGGAGAGAGGTGATTGCAGACCCCCTGTCCCAATGGGCCTCTGCTGCCTCCTTATCCCAGATTTTTAGAGCTCTCCCGACTTACACCGGGTTAAGCAAGCAGGGTTTTCTTTCGTTGTTGTTATTGTTTTTAATATCACATTCCCTTTATTTTTATTTTTATTTATTTAAAAATATATTTTATTGATTTTTTACAGAGAGGAAGGGAGAGAGATAGAGAGAGTTAGAAACATCGATGAGAGAGAAACATCGATCAGCTGCCTCCTGCACATCTCCCACTGGGGATGTGCCCGCAACCCAGGTACATGCCCTTGACTGGAATCGAATCTGGGACCCTTCAGTCCGCAGGCCGACGCTCTATCCACCGAGCCAAACCGGTTTCGGCCATTCCCTTTATTTTTAGATGTCATCAGAGATCCTGGAAACAAGGAGGTCTGGAGAAAACCTGCGGCAGTGTGTCCAACTCCCTTCATTCAGACGGGCACAGAGATAAGCAGCTCCACAGAGCTTTCTCTCCCGTTCAGCTTCTCCTCCAAGCTACTCTGGAGCAGTGGGTGACAAAGATTCTATTGTAGTAAGAAGCCCACCTTGATCCTCACGTAGACCTCCTTAAGCTTTCAAGAGGATGCTGAGGACAGCGCTGACAGTGCTAAACTGGACCTCAGATCTTCTCTCCTCTGTCTCTGCCCACCACACTGTTCGTTCCATGAAGGTAGAGATTTTACTCATCTTGTTCACAGCTTTATCCCCAGCGCCTAGAGGAGAACCTGCACGTGGTGGGCATCCAGCTAAATCTTTTATTGAATGAACAATAGCAGATTCAGGACCAGATTTACCATCTTCCCAGGCACCCGTTGGGCAAGTCATTTAGCCTTCTTAGGGCTCAATTCCTCCCACCTTAAGCTGGGGGGGGGGGGTGAAGGGGGAGAATCAGCCCTACCTTTGCACACCATCCTAAAAAAGTGATGAAGGAATGGGATTATAGATAGAAATAGTGCTTGGAAATCTTAGATGAAAGGTGCCCAGTGCTAGAGACACTTGCTCCGAAGGTCAAGCACTAAGCTGCTGGCACAAAGTCAAGGGGGCAGTGCCCAGCTGGGAGCCTATTTATTTCTCCAGGAAAGTTCTTCTGGGATTCAGAGGTGAGGCAGGTGCCCCTGTCTCCCTGAGCTCTGAGCTCTGAGAACATGAGCTCCCTGAAACTGCTGTACTTGCCTGGTCCCTAACCTTATTAGGCAACCAGCAAAGAATACTCTGTAAGCACTCCACTGCCTCGGTCTCAGACACAATGCCTGGCCGGTAAGACCTCTTGTCAGGTCAGGATTAATCATTCCTCCGGGCATTCTGGGTAAGGTATGTTCTCACTCCCTTTCCAGCATTTAGCCAGCCTAAGGGATGAGAGGATGGGAGAGAGAAGTCTCTCGTCCCTTCTGTGGGGCCAAGAAATCCTATCATTTGACATGATCATAAAATGATTTTAATTTTTTTCCTCCTAAAGTCCTGTAACGTGTTCTACAAATTGTAATGATACGTAGAAGCATTGTCACACCAATTCTAGGTAGGACAGCTGTGACCCCCACCTTACAGATGAAGACAGTGTGGTCCAAGGAGATAAAAAGTGATTTATTTGGCCTTTGGCAAGTCAGTGACCTTGACTGCATGGCCTTTTCGCTCCACCTTACTCCTTTCCCTGAGTCTGAACCTCCTCATTTTCTGACAAACACCTAAGAAGTCTGTTTAAAAAAAAAAAAAATATATATATATATATTGATTTCAGAGAGGAAAGGAGAGGGAGGAAAGACAGAAACTTTAATGATGAGAGAGAACCATTGAATGGCTGCCTTCCACACGCCACCCACCGGGGATGAGGGCATGTGCTCTATCCACTGAGCCAAACCAGCTAGGGCCTAAGAGGTCTTTTGAAATGTAGGCATCTCTGGGTTTGTGCTGGTAACTTCCCTATAAATATCTCTGTTGCAAGCATTTTTGCTGCACAACTAATTGGCCACGAGGCAATTTTGCCGTAAAAGATAAAATAACTGGCTGACAGTTTGGTTTACATTTGGCGGATTTCATGTATTTAAGCTAGTTGTCAGCTGGGTTTTATTTCTCCAGGAGTGAAGTTCTTGTAGTTACTCCCATTTCACATTATATAAATCTCAGCCTTCACAGCGGTCTGTACAGTGAGGAGTAGACGTGGTGTTCTTAAAATAGCGCCTAACAGCTACGTATAAAGCAGATTGCAAAGCCCTGTGGACGGCCGGACTGCACACTCTACCAGAAAATGATCACAGATCAGCCGGCAAATCCTTCCATGAGCCCGGTGAGCCCTCCCACTTGTCAAAACCAAGTTGACCGGGCGGCGCAAATTGATACCTCTCTTAGTGGAGGAAGAAGAAATGGTAGCAAAAAGGGAAAAGTGCTATGCCTTACAAGGGGACCAACCAGCAAGCAAATTTTTAAAAAAGTATAATGCTATCAATGGAAGATGTATTTTCATTTTTCTCAATAGTCTTAAATTTTGGTTTTAATTTTTCATCTTTCATGATCATTATGTCCTGTTTATTTTTTATTATTTTATCTTTTATGGCAAAATTGCTTTAGGCCGCCCTGGCCGGCTTGGCTCAGTGGATAGAGCATCGGCCTGCGGACCGAAGGGTCCTGGGTTCAATTCCCGTCAAGGGCACGTACCTCGGTTGCAGGCTCTTCCTCAGCCCAGGCCCTGGTCAGGGCTTGTGCAGAAGGCAACCAATTGATGTGTTTCTCTCACATCGATGTTTCTCTCTGTCTTTCCCTCTCTCTTCCACTCTCTCTAAAAAAGCAATGGGAAAATGTCCTCGGGAGAGGATAAAAAAACAAAATTGCTTTAGGCCAATAGTTGTGCAGCAAAAAAGTGTCCGGGGGAAACCCAGTTGCAGGAAAAATATACCTAGAACCCTCTTGGGCACAGAAAATATCCATTTCTATCTAAAGTTAATGCTGACTCTTGCCCTTGCTCTTTCTTTCTCAGAATCAGCTCCATCATACCCCAGGCAGTGGGGGTGAAACAGACCCTACGTCCTGTTGCCATACATTCCCGAGAAACAAACCACCGCACACTTCCTGACAACTCAGTCTGCACGAGGCTCAGTAGCAAGTTCCAGAAAAGAGGACCTGCCTGGGACCGGAACATCATGGCCTAAGCCACCAAACCGTAAACAGTCGCCAGGTGCTCTGTTTCCTACAGTTTTGCCCAAAGAATCCCTTACTCTTGGAAAAGTTCCCGGGACGCTAAAGAAGAGACAGATCTCCAGGCTCTGAGGAAAAAGGGTAACTCCCCTGTAGGGGAGAGAAGAGGGTACTTTGAAGATCTAAAAGGAATCCACTCCCTGAGTCTTCCCTGCCAAAGGCACCTATTAAATCTGGCGCGATGCATGGGAGATGAAGCATGAATGGAAATGAGAGAAAGGAGACAGGAGGGGCCGGGGGCTAGGGCTTCAGGCTGGGGCAGCACTGCAGCTAGACCGGCCTGGAATCATAAGCAGCTACACTGAGCTCTAGCTTCACGGGGCTGAGCACCTGCTCAGGAGGGAGGTAGCACTTAGAGATGCTCCAGTTGGAGTGGCAGCATCACTGCCATGCAGGGAGAGGGGGAGGGGGAAGGGAGAAGGAGTAAGGGGAAGGGAGGGGAGGAGAAGAGGAGGAGGGAAAACCTGGGGAGCGGGTAGGCTGGTCCCGCCTTAGGATGCACTCACTGAAATCTGAAAC
>NW_005871238.1:2493174-2512225 GCF_000147115.1 Myotis lucifugus | reverse complement strand
CCCCTCCACGACTCCCCGACACAAATAAACTGTTCTCTTTTCTCTGATCAGATGCTGCTCCCTCTCATCCAAATGAGGCTCTATTTCTCCTAATTTCAGGAGCGACGGTGGGGTTGGACAGGGAGGGAAATAATATTTGTTGAGCATCTACAATGAGCCAGGTACCATGCTAAGCACTTCATGTGAAAATCAGAGAAAAATCATATATATGTACATATATATGCACCTACATATATATGCACACACACACATGTACACACAGATACATACACACACGTATTCTTATGTAGTGCCTAGCATAGTGGCTGATACGTAGTGGATGGTCCATGCACAGTAGTTAGTATCATTATGACGACTATTGTTTCACCAACAACCCTCTAAGGAAGGCACCCCATCTCATGCAGGGAAACCCAGATTCAGAGAGCCAGGACGTGTGACTAGCCTGAACTCAAAGCTACCGCAGAAAATGGAAACAAAGCTATGGGTTTACTTCCTAAAGTTTGATGAGAAGGCCCACGCAAGCATGTTAAACTCCCAGCCGGCAGGCCAACGAGGCATGTGGCCTGCCGGCCTCGAGTTTGACGTGCTTGGCCCACATAAACCTACCTGTGCCTTGCCCATGACCCATAAAAGCTCAGAAACAGGGAAACACCTCCTTAAGCTCTTTGAACTTTCTGGGCAGTGTAGGGCTAGACCCAGGGCTTCTCAGGGGCAGACACTCCACCCAGCCCTTCCTCCACCATATATAGCACCCCTCCTCCCCCAGCCAGAATACAGTAGGCCCTGGACTGGCATGATTCCAAGCATATCCATTTCCCAACTGCAGACCTGGGAGTGGGGATGAGGGCTTCCTCCACTCTGTCATCTCACACCATTGGCCTTGCAACCCATAGTGACTTGGGAGAGGCTCAGAGACCTGCTCTAGATGCTCCCTCCTCTCTCCAGCAGGGCACTTCCTGTGCCTTCACCTATAGGGTCTTTACTCCTCCCAGGCACTCCTGTGCTTCTGGCAAGCTCCTCCAGGATCCATGAAACTTCTGGCAAGTCCCCCCCCTCCCCCAACCTCCCCCCGCTGGCCCTTCTCTCTGAAGGTTTCCTCAGGACTAGTCGTGGTCCCGGGTCTTCCTTCGCTCCCCGTGCCTGCCCGCCCTCATCGCTCCTCTATGCCTGCTGGCCTGCAGAAGCAGACCCGAGCACACACCCTCCCCTTCAATCTGCTGAGGCTCTGTGGAGGCCTGTGGGAAGGTCAGAGGCAGAGCATATTGGATAAAGTTCAGGTGTAGGTGGCACACCTGTTATCATCAGCAACCACTAGGCCATGCAGGAAGCCCAGTGAGGGCTGGGGCACCAAAACCAGGCCTCTGCACTGCCCACAGGATGGCACACTGTAGCCTGTGGGCCTGGGCCTGGAACCTTATGCAAATTCTCGGCACGTCCTAAAGAGAGAACATCACCTCCTGGTTAAGAGGTGGGTCATGCGTGCGTGCGTGGGTGCGTGTGTGCACACACACACACACACACACACACACAGGCTCCCTCGCCCACTCCTGTCCCTCCCCCAAATCGGCTATCCTGACAGTGTTTTCTTTTCTTTTTCCCCAGGTCTTCACTACCCTACTGCCCATGTCCATGGGCTGTGCATATATGCATATAAGTTCTTCGGTTTATCTTTTCTTGTCTCCCCAACCCCACATTGAAGTATATCAGTCTGTTCCATGCCTCCCTGCTTCAGGTCTTATTTCGTTGGTCAATTCACTGTGTTTATTATAGTCCATGAATAAGCGAGATCATGTGATATTTGTCTTCCTCAGACTGGCTTATTTCACAGCATAATATTTTCCAGGTCCATCCTGACAGCGTTTTCAATCTAGCAGCAAAATGTAGCACCAAAATCGAAGCATCTGTCTGGAGAAGATATATCACTCTCAACCGCTGGGTCTCAGGGACCCAGAATTCACCCCTTCTCCCAGAACCGTCTGGTACTTCTTGGCCAAGTTGAGACCATGGATACGAAGGACCCAGTCATCTACTGCTGGGTGCCTCTCTCAGAGATATTCTCACACAGGTCCAGAAGGAGACGTGTGCAAGGAGGCTCAGCGGGACATGTTTGTGGTGACAGGGAACTGAAGGCCGCCTGGGATCCCCTCCCCGTGATGGGCAAGGTGATAAAGGGGATATTTTGCAACAGTTAGAAATACAGATCAGATGTACACAAGGTAATACTGGCTATCTTAAAAAACAGTGCTTAGTGGGGGCAAAAGGTGCTGTAACAGCTTTTACACGAATTAGAAACACATGCATCTAAAGCAACTCTTCAATGGAGGGAGGAAGAGATCAACCAAAGAACTTGTATGCATATGTGTACAACCCATGGACACAGACAGTGGGGTGGTGAGGGCCTGGGGCGGGGGGTGGGAGTGGGGGTGGGCTAGACGAGGTCAATGGGGGAAAAAAGGGGACACATGTAATACTTCCAACAATAAAGACTTAAAAAAAAAGCAACTCTATACATTTGAAGGAACATATTTAAACAAAAGAACACATTAAAATGCTGCTGACACACACAAAAGGGAACAGATGCGGGATGTGGGGAAACACTGAGCACAGGAAGGGCCTCGCATGAGCCAGATGATAAAAATGGGCCACGCGTCCATTATGGATCAACTCAGTGCTCTGTGCGTGAGGTCCAAAAGCTAAAACCAAAACACACCACGCTGCGGAACCCTTTCAGACCTGGAAGAGCTGGACTAAGACCTGTGACGACAATGACAAACTTATCAGCTCTGGCCAGATGCCTTCAGCAGTCGGGGGGAAGGCAGGGCCCACAGAGAGCATAGACATTCTCAAAAGAGTGATACCAAGAACTGATCCAGGCTTGCCCCTCTGTTCCTGATCATCTGGCCTGAGGACCCAGCCCATGTCAGAGACCCCAGGAATCATCAAGATGAAGACAGACGCTTCATGGCATGGATCAGGAAACCGAACCAGGAATGTGCCCAAGAGGGCAATGCCTCCGGCCCCCACCTCCCGTCTCCATCCAAAAATAGCATCAATATATCAAGATGAAAGAGGGCAGTCCCTCCGCCCCAGAGCCAGGGGGGATGTACGCTCCTCCAAAGAATCTGAGTCGTGCTGGCCCAGGTCACCTCCTATGACTCAGGGGTGGGGGTGTTCGCTGCAAGCCAGAGCTAAAAAAATGTAGAGGATGAAACAAGAATACTGACCTTTCCCTTCCGAGAAGGAGGGCAGAGCTGATTTCAGGTGGGAGTGGCAGTGCCATCAGAAGGCCTGTTGTTTAAGGAAAGGGGTGCTGGCAGCCCCTCTTGATCCCTCGCATCCGACTGTGGGAAATGCTCAGGATATGAGTGAGCAAAGAATCTGTCTTTCACGCTAAGTACCAGTAAGGTGCAGCTCCTTGGGCCTGGGACAGGAAGCTACTAGGCTAGCAGACAGGACGCAGCCTTGAGCAGTAACATTCAGATGTCTAGCCTGGGCCCTCTCTTGGGCAACACAGATTGCCTTTCTTGGGGCTGCTATGGTTTTTCCACATTTTGATCCCAAGGGCACAAAGGGGCTTTTTAGCAGCTGGACTGGGCCCTGCGTTATTTTTAGACACAAATCTCCGAAGAATCGAGCCATGCCCACGGAGAGGGAGAGGAAGGCCCGTCTCCCTGGGCGACTGGGTCCGGATCCTGTTGTTCCCAGGCCGCGGGTTCTACTGGAGCTCTCAGGGGTGAGGAGAAAGCTGTCTGGCCTCCGACAGAGGAGGCCACAGACACCGAAAGGGAGTGCTGTGGGCAGCTGCTCTTCCCCCAGGGGCTCAGCAAGAGAGGAAGCAAAATAACATTCCTGTGTGACCCGGACACTAGCCAGAGCACCACACACTGGACATCACGCCTGGCCAGCGCTCCATCGCCTCCCTGCACTCCATGGCAGCCACCTGACAGAGTGAGGGGACCACGGCTTTGCCTGGCCCGGCCTTCTCTCAGCCCACTGTTTGCCGGAAGTCCCAGGGAATCGGGCAAGAACTCCATGCTGAGAGGAGGCGTTATCCAGAAGAGAGCTGGGCGCACTCCCTAGCAACCTGTCGCCTCAGTGCTCCGGTGCCTCTCCTTCTTGTTCACTCATTGCACAGACAGGAGCCACTAAGTCAGCCTGGGCTGGACAGGCAGGCGGGCACACTCCCGTGCACTTGTGTCGTGTTTCAGAGCAGTGGTTCTCCAACCTCAGTGAGCATCACCTCGCCAGGAGGGCTGGTTAAAACCTACTGCTGGGCCAGCTCCCAGTTTCCGATTCAGGAGTTGTGGGGTGGGGCCAAGGAACATGTACTTCTAGCAAGTTCCCTAACCGGGGATGCTGACGCTGCCGGTTTGGGGACCAGACTTTCTTACGCTGCAGAAGTTACGAAGCATCTCTGCAAACAATGCCATGACAACGTCCGACAACACAAGGCTAACGCTCTGGAAGGCCTAGAGTGGGGTCCAGTCCAAACACTGCCCCAGACCGAGGCTGACAGGAGAGGCACAGGAGGGTCTCGCCATCTATTATCTCCTGCTTTCCCTTCTCCCTCCTCCGCCCCCCGCCCCCCAGGATGCTCTGCTTCCATTCATCTCAGGGCAGTCCCCTCCCCAGAGACCCCTGATCTTCCCAAGGAAAGCCCCTGTCCTGTGAGAACGCAGAGTGGAGAGGAAGGACGTCCCTGTAGCAGAACCAAAAGGTATTCAGCAAAGCAAACCGAGGTACACCCAGCGTCAGAGACACACCGAGACCCTTTCTGGTGGAGGGGGACCCAGCATCCCCTGCACTCCTGTTCCCTCCATCCGCAGGAGACAGAGCTGGAGGGGAAAATGAGAGAACAAAAGACACCCACCACTCACTTCAGGCTCCCCAAGTCTCACTGCCCCCTGGCGCATCTGAACCCTGGCTACCTTTTCCCTGCCACCCCGAAAGCCCCTACAGGAGGGCCGGCCACGACCCCCTGCCACACCTCTGCAGGGGGGACACCTACCCACTGATCTGAGGGGCACAGGCAGCGGCATGGGCACAGGCACAGCTGGCGGGGCAGCAGCAGCTGCTGTTTTCCAGTCGGCGACGGGCTGCTGTAAACACTCGGTTTAGGTTGCTATGGCAAAGCAAGTGTGCAGCCTGGCCCGGCGCTATTTATGTGCCTGTGATGGCAGAGTGGTCTGTTTTTATTATTTTACTTTGAAAGTTTCCCTTTCCCAGCCCCCTAAAGCAGCCTCAAAAAATAAAAATAAAAAAGAGCCACCACAACGTTCTCAGGAACAAGAAGAATAGAGCCGGCCAACACCGCTTAGGGCTTGAGCCAGCCAGGGGAACACCCAAGTGAGCAGTGCGGGGACGGGGTAAGTTCCTCTAAAGAAGGGAAGGCGGGCTGCTGGTCCATGCAGCCTCGGCCCAGCTCATCACAGAGAGGCCATGACTCAGGCTCTTCTCACCTCTGCACCACCTACACTCAGTCTTCTCCCTTCCTGGCTAAGCCAGGCTCCAGCCAGCAGCGTTCCTCACACCCTCCCCCCTCGCCACCATCCCCACTGTCACCAGGATGAAGAGACTGAGGATCCCACCAGGGGTCCTGGGAAGAGAGCCTCAGAGCAGAGTCCCCCCCTCCCAGGGTGCAGTGCCGTCCGCATGCAGCCTGGCCACTCCCTGATGGAGGTCTGAAGGGGGTGACCTCAGAGGTGCCTCTGGAGGAAGGGACACAGGTCTTTCCTCCACCTGTAGAGAGAGCTTGCATCCTGTCCTCACTCCTTAGGGAGCCCTGGGGTGAAGGGGAACTTCTGCACAGCAAGATTTCAGTTGTAGTCGGGGTGGTGAGGACATCTTGCCAGCACCACACAGTCAGCATTCAAGATTCAGATGCTGAAGAATGATCGAAAGTCGGACACATACGTCTCCAGGGCCCCAGGCACCTAGGACAGGTTTGGGCAGAGGAGGTGGAGAGGGATCAGAAATCAGCCTTTGGGGTCACACACACAATGGAAGTGGATACTGACGTTGATAAATACACTATAGGTTGTCAATTGCTAAATGACATCTAAGTGAGAGAAAGAGAACCACCTTCCAGAAACAGCTACTTGGAATACGGAAAATGATGCAGGATTTTATCCTCCACCTATTCCAGCTCCACTGGATTCATATGGTCTTAAAAGGAGAAACCTACTCCTACCCCAATTGCTGATGGGCGCGTGAATCAGATACAAGGAAAGCTAGGGCACCGTTAAGAAGAGCACCATCTCAGAATGAAATGGAATGCCTCCCAGCTGCCACAATGGCTCAGAAAAAGTATCAATGAGAACGAACCCCACGGGGAGGAGAGAGGGCAGGAGAAGGGGGAGGCTGCTGCTGATTCCATCGGGGAAGCACCCTCTGCTGCCCCAGGAGCAGTCACCGTCCCAACGGACAGCCCTGGTTCGCTGACAAAGTCTTGCTGGGACAATCGGGACTTGGGGCAGAAATCAGTCTTGGCAGCTCCTTGAGGTCAGAAGAGCAGAGCAGGCCTGGTTTCTGAGCCTGTCAACCCAACTGTCATCAGCGCTCCACTCTTCCTGTGGGGCAGGAAGGGGCTGGAGGAGGTGAGGAAAGGGTCCCATGTGGGGCACCATCCTGGACAGCTGGGAGCAGCCTGATGGAAAGACACCGCAGGTGAGCTAGTGTCCCTGACACCAGTGTTCCTGTTCCTGAGTCTCAGGGTATCAACTCAAGCTGAGTGGCCATTACTTGGGGATACATAAAAGGATGAGGAGAAGCAGACACGTCTCAGAACCACGGACACAGAGTAAGCTTCCAAAAATCATGGGCTCGAAAGAACATCTATTCACCACAGGGCTCGGATCCAAGGTGAGGGACAGAGGGCCCATTGTTGAAAGAGACAATGGGTAGGAGACAAAGGCAGCTGAGCCCCGGCTGGTCACTGTTGATGGAAGGCTCAGGGAAGAGAAAGTGCAAGGTACTGTGCATTCTTCTAAGTCAGTGGTTCTCAGCCTTCCTAATGCCGCGACCCTTTAATACAGTTCCTCATGTTGTGGTGACCCCCAACCATAAAATTATTTTCGTTGCTACTTCATAACTGTAATTTTGCTACTGTTATGAATCGTCATGTAAATATCTGATATGCAGGATGTATTTTCATTGTTACAAATTGAACATAATTAAAGCATAGTGATTAATCACAAAAACAATATGTAATTATATATGTGTTTTCCGATGGTCTTAGGCGACCCCCATGAAAGGGTTGTTCGACCCCCAAAGGGATCACGACCCACAGGTTGAGAACCGCTGTTCTAAGTGGACAGAAAGGTGGTATCATCTCTCTATCCCAACCTCTGCCCCAGTGCCTGACGTAACACGAGGAGTTAATGAAAGAGCCACCCTTCTCTGCCAATCTCCAGAGATAAACTGTTATCTGTAAGTCCCCAGAACCACTTCTTAGCACTTTCCCCCTCTCCACCTTCTCCCTTTTGGGGCCCTGGGGTTGGTAGACTGAATGGGTTGGAGGCATATCTCCCTTGTTCTCCAGGACACAGTACAGGGCTTTTCCGGTGCAGGGAGAAGGAAGACCAGCTATCATTGTGGGAACCATCCACCTCTCTAGGGAGAAGCAAAGGGAAACATAAAGAATTTAAGTTCTCTCAACACCCATTGGATTCTGAACTCCCACACACAGCATTTTAAACACCACTGCGGAGCCCCCGAGGGAAGACAGGGGAGAAGAACTATGGTGATGGTGGTGGTGGGGAAGTCTGTAGGAAGTGGCAAAAAAGGATGCTTTCAAGATTATTTCTGAAGCACTGAACTGCCAGAAATGATAGGGAAGATATCTGGTACCAAACTCTTTCCACCTCCTCATTTTTCTTGATATACCTCATTCTCAATTTCTCACTGTTTTTCAGATCTATGTATATCCCTTTCCCCATCTTGTCCTGTCTCCCTAACTTCTTCCCTCCTTCTATCCCCTCTTCTCTCTCTCTCTCTCTCTCTCTCTCTCTCTCTCTCTCTCCCTCTCTCTCTCTCTCTCCCCACCACCACTTATCTACCTCAATTTTAGAGTCTCTCTTATTCTCTCTTTTGACATCTCTAGGGACAGTCTACTTGGATGGAATTCTATTCCCCTTACCTGGGTAATTTCTGAAATCAATCACCCCTGTCCAGGCCACACTGGTTCAAACAGTGGAAGGAATATGGATATGCTGAGAAGCCAGTAGGGCACTTGTGAGGCTGCCATGGCTAGCACCAACACAGGGCCAGGCAGTGTCACTGGGGTCATGGATGATGGGCCAAAGGCACACAGGACGAACTCCATGAGCCAATCTGCACTCTCCCAAATCCAGTTGGAGCTGGCCTGGCTAAGTCAAATATGTAGCATCTCACTATGCTTGGAGCAGAGGCAAACTGCTAACACTGAGGACTCAAAGTGAGGAGTCCTAACAGAGATGGGGGAAGAGGAAGGATACGAGACTACTCCTATGAATTTAAAACTAGAGTCAGGATTTAGTATGCTCAGCCAAGTTTCCACTCCAGCATAAATAGGGAAGTGGCCTGATGGAGGAAGGAGGCTGGGAGACTAAATATAAAAGGCACCTAGGACTACAATCTGACTCTGGCTCCTTTCACTGCTCACATGGGAGTTGAAAATTCAAGAACTGAGCACGATAAGCTAGCCCTTCCTACCGACAAGCTGACCGACAAGCTACAAGACTGTGGCTCCATGGTCACCTCTCAGTTCTACTCTGAGCCTGTAAAGCTTGGGTAGGGAACAGGCATAGGAGGCTAAAGTCCAACTCCCTGGTGACATGGCTGCCTTCTTCCAGCTCTCCCCACCACTATGCAAGAATTCAAGGGTTTCCAGAAGGGACATGAGCAGCGGAAGGAGCAAAAGGCATCCTAACCCAGCAGAGCCAGACCTTTGTAGGCATCTCCCACTATTTGCCCACCATTTGCTTCCACAAAATGTTGCAGGAGCACTCTTGTCCCAGCTTCTCTAGTCTCACACACCCGGGCCGGCTGGTCCAAATCAGTAAGATCTCCATCACCGGAGAGCAAGCCTTTTCGGGGTGCGGGGAGGGATCAGTGCCCTCCCCGCAGGGTTTCAGCCAGTGGACGCTCCCCTCTGCCAGCAGTCAAATCCAAAGGGAAGCCGAGGACACACCAGCTGCTCTCCCTCGCCCTCCTCCACAGCCAGCTGAAGAAAGAGGACTCCTTCGCGGGGAAGTCCCACAGCAGTGAGGCTATGGAAACTTTGCCGTCTAAGGCTGTGGAATTCTTCGACTGGGCTCCTGCAGTTAATCATCCCAGCGGCCTGGATTCCCAACTTGGGGCTTTAAAAGGTAGCACCAGAGCAAGAAGGACAAACATGTCAAGGAGAAGAAAAAGCAGGAAAGAGTTGGTGGGAGCTAGTCTTGTGAGTAATTGAGTGCGAGGAGGGGAAAGGAGGAAAGAGCACATGAGAAAGAAGCGTAGGCCACATCCCAGAATACTCTTCTGGACTCCCAGCCAATGTTAGCACCGTCATACCCCAAAAGATCCTACGGCGAACACTTTCCTAACCCACTTTTAAAAGGATTTTCTAGGGATTGGTTGGTTTGAAACATTCTCCTTAGAGCAGATCTGAAAAATCAGAGGCTCCTGTCTCCCTCTGGGAAACATTTGTAGAGAACTCACAGCTGGGAGTACGAGGCTTTGGAACATTAACTTCCAAAATGGTAGAAGGGGCCTCTTAGGCTATGTTGCCATGGTTTCCAAGACAACAAACAGAGGTTTGGCCCTAAAGAGGGGTGGGAGGGCGAACTGCCTTTTTCTTCCTATGGGAATAGTTTCAAGAGCCAAGGTAGGAGGGGAATAGGGTAAAATGAGAAGATTACAGAGGTTACAGGGGAGAGAAAATGGACAGCCCTGACAGTTCCCATTCTCCCTGTACAGACCAGGGTGGAAGGTCCCATTTATAGAATAAAAAGGCACTACTGAGGGGTGAGAGAAGCCTAGGAAGTAAATAGGAAGATGAGCAGCTCTCTATATGAGATGCTCAGCCGACCTACCACAGGAGGCAGGAGAAACAGAGGCCAAATTGAGCTGCTTTGGGAAAGGCAAGGTCCTCCAAAGGCTCTGAGTTTTGCCTGCAAGAAGGCAGGTGGGATAACTGTCCCCAGAAGTGATGTGTAGAGATGCTGTTACCCAGAACTGAGGCCCAGCCCACTGCCCCCTGCTACACTGGCATCAGCGCATCACCTCCCAGGTCCCCTGGCCAGGAGTCTTCAAATCTCATTCTAAAGGAGCCAGATGGGCAGAACAGTGCCATGTGCCAAAATCTACCATGTCCTCCCAGCAGGAGCTGTCAGCTGAACCGGGCCACCTGGCCAAAGGGTTCCCTTTCATATTCCTGGGCAGCATTGTACCCTCTGGATGCCTTCCCCTCCACCTCCAGAGCTGGTGCCAGCTTGGCTCCGCTGGAGAGATGGAAAGGAGACAGCTGCTCAGGACTCTGCTACACCCAAAGGCAGCGACGGTGGCACCATTGGAGGGTAAGGACCACGAACGCCCTGTCATCTTCTCAAAGCAGAGAGGGGCGAGGGGTCAAATGACCACGAGCGAGGAGGAAGGCCAGCCCTAACCACCATTTCATCACTAGTCACTGCACTAGCTAGTAAATTCTTGACCTTTTCAGGGAGCAGGTACCCCAGTTTTCCAACTGCATCAAACATCCCAGAGCATCCCAGAATCACAGCCATGCGGGGAACTTTGGAGAAAGTTGAACACTATTTTACATTGAATTATATTTTACAGTGAAGCATGTATGAGTCACTGGGACAAAGAGGTAGGCTATAGACTGGAAAGCAGGATATAGGCAGATGCAGCTGATGCAATGAAATCTGTATTAGGTGTCAAATGAAGAGCAAGATCACCTGGTAGGACACCTCCAGGGTCACCCCGAAGGCCAGGTGCAGCCATCAGCTGCTGGGGAAGAACTCACAGCATGAGCCTCCCCCAATGGGCTCGGGCTCAGACCCATACCCCGAGTCACGGGGAGCTTTCTTAGGGCTTCCCAGAGCTGCTACACACTCGTGTGCAAAATGTGCCCTGAACATGGGCACCAGGTGAGGAGGTTGTTGGGAGACGAAACACCCTTAGTGTTGCTGGGTAGGCCGTGCACCGATGGGCTGCATTCATCTGAAGGGGCATCTTTCTAACGTCTTTATAAGCTGCTATGGGCTAGCAGCTGCAATAAACTGTCAAATACTAGTATTGCTGTGGGTCACAGGCCCTACGAAATATCTAAGGAAGAAAACCAGAAGTGAGTCCAGTTTGACCAGTGGATGCGCCAGAAGGGCTGAAGATGTCAATTCAGCCAGGCCCATGGGCCCAGGCCCCCTGGAGCTCTGTCCGGGGGCCAGACTGCCCCGTGTGGGCCAGGCTCTTGCCCCTCACAGCTCACAGGCTCTCCCATCACAGCTCCTCCCAAGTAGCACCAGATTGGCCTTCCTCTCAGCACACCTTCCTCCAAATCCCTTCTCCCTGGGTCTTAATTTCTTACCTGAAGAGTGGAAATAATGAAAGTAATCTACCTCACATGGAAGTTGAAAAAATTATTACTTCTTTCATGTATAAGGGACCAGTGCCCTTAGATGAAGATCAACTGAATTAAGAAGCTATTGAACTTTGGAAGCAAAGGGAGGCTACCCCTCGTCAGAGGCTCCCAGTGCCTCTGGGCCCTTCTCCTATACTTTCCAGGCCTGGCTCCACATCCTGGCCTGTGTGTACCAGGCAGACACTGGTACTGCCATTCATGGACTTGTCCAGCATCTCCAACTTTTGCAGGTATATCTGGGGAATCTGTCTGCCCGAGGTTCCCTCGTAAGTGGTGTTGGCAAGAGAGAAAGGCAGAGCCCGACAGGTGTGGCTCAGTGGTTGAGCGTGGACCCATGCACCAGGACGTCTCAGGTTTGATTCCTGGTCAGGGCACATGTCTGGGTTGTGGGCTCAATCCCCAGAAGGGGGCGTGCAGGAGGCAGCCGATTGCTGTTTCTCTCTCATCAATGTTTCTATATCTTTCTCCCTCTCCCTTCCTCTCTCTCTAAAAATCAATAAAAATCACTTTCTTTTTTAAAAAAGGAAAAAAAAAAGCCCTATCTGTTTTGGTTCAGTGGATAGAGTGTTGACCTGCAGACTGAAGGGTCAGGTCAATTCCAGTCAAGGGCACATGCCTGGGTTGCAGGCTCGATCTCCAGTAGGGGGGCATACAGGAGGCAGCTGATCAATGATTCTCTCTCATCATTGATGTTTCTCTCTCTCTGAAATAAATAAAAATGTATTAAAAAAAGAAAAAGAAAGGCAGAAAAGTTCATGAGAGTCGAAGGAGATTGTGGTAAGAACTCACATCCGGGTAAAGCGCTCTGATGTGTTATCTTTGGGCAGCCTTTTAAGACAGCCGGCCCTGATGACATTACTCCTTCTGCAGATTTTATATCACATGGTCTTTATGGTGACGTGACTCAGTTAAGGCCAGGCAACTGCAGAAAGAGCCTAGAAGAAGCTAGGATATACTCCGTGCTCCAAGGTCCTACAAAGAAAGATAAACAGGAATAAGAGAGCAGGAGAGCAGCCAGTATGAAACAGTCTGAGAATTTTAGGCCCAACCCAGGCCTTTGGAGCTGGAGGGTTCCTGCCCTGATGAGCTCAGACGATTGATATGGGTTTTCCTACTTCCTCCCAGAGGCAATTGTGACACATGCTGAGTGTGTGTGGAATGTGGTGTGTCATCCTCTTAGGCTGTGGACACCTTGAGGGTACAGATTGTGGCCGAGTTAGAGGAGAAGGGGACACCTTGAGGGTATAGACTGTGGCCAAGAAAGTGGTTATGCAATTCCTAGGGCATGGAGGGGTGTAAAAGAAACAGAGAAAAGAGAACAAAAAAGGATGGAGGAAGACTGAGAGAAAGGAAGGAAGGAAGGAAGGAGGCCCATCCCCTCCAGGAACTGCTAGACGTGGAGTCTAAATAAAGAAGACACTACACACCCAAATTAGGAAGCCCTATGATTACAGTGGAGTAGAACAGAAATACTGAAGGGCATCGAAGCCAAGTTGGAGACCAGAAATGACAGAGTTGACAAGGAGAAGAAATATACAAAACAAAACAAACACAAGCTCAGAACTACTAGTATAAACAGGTAAAACAAAAGCTGCTCTAGTTCTAGTCTCCAGATCCTTTGCCTACAGCTCCGACACAGAGCATCCCAGACAACACAGGCTCTGTCCCAGGAAGGCAAGCAAAGGCGTGGCTGGGGCCCCAGACAATCCCTTCTCTCCTTTCCAAGGAGCACTTCTGGGGCCAGGTGGTGTCACTTGTTGAGAGACCTTTGGAAGTGTGACATCCCAGGAGTGGCTTCAGAGCAGACTTTGCAAACAGAACACTGGGCGTAACTCCTCACCACCTGGGATGGTGACTCGCCAGTTTTCTGCTTCAAGGAAAGAGTAGGCTGTTCTCTCCATGTCACTGCAAATTTTGATAGCCCCCAAGTTTGGTTAAAGAAAAGAGAGCATCCGCATTATACACTGTAATACAGATTTCATTTTTCAGGAAATGCCTCAATTTTTCTACTTATAAGATAGAGGCATTGATGAATTAAAACAAAAACAAAAAAGAAAAGAGAGCATCTATCAACAGATGAATGCATAAACAAAATGTGGTATATCCATACAGTAAAATAATACTTAGCCTTAAAAAGGAGTGAAATTCGGATACATGCTATAACATGGGTGAAACTTGAAAATGTTATGCTATTGTAACCAATGTCATCCCAATAAATTCAATAACAAATTAAAAATTTTTAAAAATTAAATTAAATTAAAAAAAGAAAACAAACAGAAAAAGAAAACAGTATGCTAAATGAAAGAAACCAGAAACAAAAGGGTCGATATTGTATGATTCGACGTAGATGAAGTGCCTACTCTAGGCACAAATTCATAAGGACGGGAAGTAGAGTAGAGGTTGTGGGGGAGAAGGTACAGGGTGGGGTTATTGTGTAATGGGTACAGAGTTTCTATTTGGAGTGATGAAAAAGTTCTGTAATGGATAGTAGTGATGGTAGCACAATAATGTGAATGTAGTTAAAGCCATTCACCACCATAAAAATATTTTTTCAAAAGAAGGAAACAGGAAAGCAGATAGAATAGTGCTGGCATAGAGAGGGGAGAAGGGTGGGGAAGGGAAGAGCAGAAATAAATCCAGGGCTGTGAGCCTAGCTCCCACAGTCACCAGGAGCTCAGGACCACCTTCTATTGGGGGCGGCAGCCCTGTGGGATAGACGTCACTTATCCCAGACAGTGACCTCTGACCTGCCCAGGACTGGGAGCCCACAGAGGCACAACATCCAACAACTCCCCTGGCAAGGCTGAGTGGAAAAGCCAAGGGGAGGGGAAGCACACTGGGCTTCTGAAGACCATGCTCCGTGACCATGGGGGTGACGGGAGTGGAAGGGCGTTGAGAACAGTGGACAAGTCGTCTTTTCAAGGAGCAGGGGAAAGTCAGCTTTCGTTTCCTCACTCTCGGAAAGTCACCCCAGCATCAGCTCAGAGCACACAGGCATCTGCTTAGGGCTGAGGCCTTCCAGATTCACAATGGAAATACAGAGTCTAGTCTTTTTGAAAACCTCAGATGTTATTTCATTTGATCCTCCCAACAAACGTGGGAAATGGATAATACTGTCTCCATCTTGTAGAGAAGAAAACTGGTTAAATACCTTGTCTAGAGCCACAGGAAGAAGTAGAGCCAGATTTCAAACCTGGGTTTGGCAAAGGCTGCACTTGCTCTGTAGGACTGCCTTGAAGGTGCTTTCCAGAAACGAGAACTCTTTTTCTCAGGGACCAGGTCACCTCTAATGTACGGTGCAGTGATCAAGAGCACAGGCCCTGTGGGCGGATGAACCCAAGTCCCGATCCACCATCGCTACCTGTTTGACCTTGGGAAAGTTAGTCCATGTCTCTGTTCTTTAGTTTTGGCACTGATACATTTAGGATAATAACAGCGACCCCCTTTAAAATATTTCAGATAATTAATCCATGTACAGGCACATGGTGCTGCTCCATGGTAAGCATTCAAATGGAATCATTGTGGTTATTATATAACGCTATCAGCCAGTCCCTGCCACTGGAGACCTGCTCATCAGTCAGAATGTGAGTGAGCAGATAGATACAGCCCTACTTCCCTTGTTTCTGTTCAGGAAGAAAGGAACACCTCAAGGTTGGAAGGGACTGAAGGTCATGTAGACGAATCTCTTTTCCAATATTAGAAACCATTTCTTCTACTGTTACTTAAGGGCCTACGCATTAGCTGTTATTCTTTCTTATACAGGCAAACCTCATTTTACTGGGCCTCACAGACGTTGCATTTTTTACAAGTTGAAGGCAAGACCCTCCACCAGCAAGAAGATGCTGACACTTTTTTTCGGTGGTCTGGAACTGAACCCATGATGTCCCCAAGGTATGCCTGTATTAAACTGGGACCTAGCCCTGGTCAGTGTGGCTCAGTTGGCTGAAAGTCATCCCATGCACAGAGAGGTCACTGGTTGGTTCGACCTGATTTGCAGGCTTGATTCACAGTAAGGAGGCGTGCAGGAGGCAGCCAATCAATCTTTCTCACCTTTTCTCTCTCTCTCTCTCTCTCTCTCTCTCTCTCAAATCATTAAAAACATATTAAAAATGATAAAATAAACTGGGACCTAATCTGTGACCACCACCAAAGTGATGGGCACACATTCTTGCAATCTTACAATCCCCTTTTGTGACAGCTATTTTGATTTTGGTTCAACAGTTGAAGAAACTAAGGCCCCAAGTCCTGGAGTTAACTAGTGACCCAGCTGGGCCATGAACTCAGGTCCGCCTGACTCCAAAGCTCACGTTCTCAGCCATGACATGCTACTTCTGCCTTAGAGAACAGGACAGTCTACCACATGGTAGAGGGGAAAGCAGTTCTGGTTGAATCCCAAATACCTGAAATCCAGGCCCTGTGACTGTGAAAAAGTTCTCTGCCAATAACTCTGTCATTTCGCAAATGCCTAGCATTTAATGAACATTATTACCTAACAAGCACTCTGACTCACTTTTACAGATGAGAAAACAGAAGAGCATGTTATGCTCAACACCACAACGTTTCTAAGAGGCAAGTTTCATACTCACGCTGTCTGGGGCTTTTCTTACCGCCACGCTGCTTCTCAGAACCTGTTTGCTCATCCTTAGATAAGAATCGATACTCACTACCATTTAATTCTCTCTTCAATAAATGAGTGCCTACTAAGTTCCAGACCTTGTTTTACGCACAAAAGTACAGTAATAATGAAACCTGCATTGTATGCCTATTTTGTGCCTGACACCCTTATCTTTATTGCGTGAAATTATGAATATGAATGCCTCAAAATTACTAACACAGTAGCTACTCAATAAATGGTAACGTTTATTATTTGCTTCTACATCACGGCCTTAATTTTTTTAACTGCCACGTTTCCTATTGTCTTCATGTTTCCTTTTCTTTTCTTTCTTTTGATTTTTCTCCCCTCTTGTAGTTTGGAAGTTGTATTATTCCTAGTTTTTTAGTGTTAGCCTAGAAACCTAACATCTTTAACCTCTTCCCAAGCCATACTAGGACCTTAGACCACTTAAACTCCAATCACTAACTTTCCAACTGACATGCTATTGTTACGAGAGATTCATTTTATTAATTATAGCTTCATTTTATCCCTGTAAATTAGACATTGTTATCTGTATTTTCTTTGCTATTACTAGTTAGACTTAGCACCATGCTCACAATTTCCTTTGCCTATCATTCCTTCCTGAATCTTAGATGTTTCTTTTAGGTAATGTTTCTTCTTGAACTATTTCCATTAGAAGCTGTTTCAGTGGAAACCTCTTTTTGTTCGTCCTCAAAGGGCCTTAATTTTGCCCTCTTTCTTGGAAGATTTCCACTGATAATAGAATTCCTTGTTAGCAGTTATTGTCTTGGCTCAAAGCACTTTCGTATCCATTATTCCACTATCTTCTGGCTTTTATTATTGAGATTGAGAAATCAGTTGTCATTCTAATTGTTATTCCCTTGAAGGCAATTTACTTTTGAGTTTACTTTGAAATTATTTACCCTTGGTAGTTTCATTATGATGTTTCTAGGGGTGAAGTTTATTTCTTCTTCATGCGATTCATTAGGCCTCATAAATATAATAATTGTATTTAGCCAACTCTTGACCATTGCTTCTTCATTATTGTCATAATCTTATTCTCTGTATTATCTCCTTATGGAACATTAGTTTAATGCATATTGGGACCTTCTTACTCTATTCTGGAAGTGGGCAAACTGTATAACAAATCTGGCCTGCTGTCTGGTTTTGTAAATATATAGTTTTATTAGCACCCAGGCTAATTTCATACTACAATAGGAGAGTTGAGTAGTTATGACAGAGACCATATTGGGCCATAAAGCCTAAAATATTTACTAGCTGGCCCTTTACAGAAAGTAATTTGCTGACTCCTGCTCTCTTTTCTATCTATGCCTCTTCCATATTTTTCCATCTTCGATGTAATTTCTCTAGAAATATCTTCCAATTCACTAATTTTGTGGGTCTGATCTGTGGAATGTTATTTCTGCTCCTCAACTTCATTGATAACCAGGGACATACAAATCAACACCACTAAGAGATACTACTAGTATTTATACTATTCTGCTGGCAAAAATGAAAAACTTTGTCAATACCTAGTTCTTTTTTTTTTTTTTAATATATTTTATTGATTTTTTTACAGAGAGGAAGGGAGAGGGATAGAGAGTTAGAAACATCGATGAGAGAGAAACATCGATCAGTTGCTTCCTGCACACCCCCTACTGGGGATGTGCCTGCAACCAAGGTACATGCCCTTGACTGGAATCAAACCCTGGACCCCTCAGTCCGCAGGCCGACGCTCTATCCACTGAGCCAAACCGGTCAGGGCAATACCTAGTTCTTGAGAGGGCGTGGACCAACAGCATCTCTTACACTTCACTGGTAGGGGCTAAACTACCTCAAATGTATTGGGAAGCAACCTGTCACTACCATGTAAATTTGAATATTCGTATACCAAGACCTAGCAATTCCCGTCTGAGCTCACTTCCCAGGAGAAACTTGCACAGCACAGCAGAAGACGTGGCCAGGAATGTTCGTGGTGGTGCTCTTCACAACGGTGAAAAAGGCTGCTAGCTTCACCAGTGGAATAGTATATAGCAGTGAAAATGAATGAACGTCAGGATGTCATTCCAAAGTATCCAGCATCCCACTCAAGAGGGAGGCATAAATCTTAGTATTATAATATTGAATGAAAATAAGCAAGCCCCAGAAGACTTTGCGTGGTATATATTTTTTAATACAGAATACAAAGCAAAACGAAATAAAATATTTGTTTAGATATGTTTACCAAGAGAATGATCATCACAAAATTCAGGATAGTGGCTACATTGGGTGATGAGGTGAGGGGACAGGCTAGAAAGGGCACATAGGTGGGTGCAAGTTATGGTATTGATCTCACTTTCTGGCTTGGCAGGGGTCCTCAAACTTTTTAAACAGGGGGCCAGTTCACTGTCCCTCAGACCGTTGGAGGGCCGGACTATAGTTTAAAAAAAACTATGAACAAATTCCTATGCACACTGCACATATCTTATTTTGAAGTAAAAAAACAAAACGGGAACAAATACAATATTTGTATTTGCATGTGGCCCGCGGGCCGTAGTTTGAGGACCCCTGGCTTGGGGAGTGGGTTCAGGTGTCTTCATTAGGCTATTGAAATATATAAAATGCACCTGAGAAGGGAAGAAAGAGATAAAGATAGAGAGAGAGAGAGAGAGAGAGAGAGAGAGAGAGAGAGAGAGAGAAATAGGTCTCCACTATTTCTGCCAGCAACACTTTGTCATCAGCATGATCAAAGACAGCCATGGATCTACCAAAAGTTGTCAAGACTCTTTAGATGAGAACTTCTGTCAATTCATGGTCAAAACTGTCATTAACTACGTAGCAATAGACTGCGTTGA
>NW_005871238.1:2484026-2492868 GCF_000147115.1 Myotis lucifugus | reverse complement strand
GACAGCGAGTGAGAGAGCCTCCCGCCCCGGGAAGTCCCCTGGGCCTCAATCTCCAGCTTCACCCCCTCCAGCCCCGCAGCAGAGCTTGGGGCGCAGGTCGAGACCTGCAGGCGCAGTTCTGCTCCCCGCGGCCCCGCCCGCCCGGCCCCGCCCCGGTGCAGCTGCGGCAGCAGCTCCTCAGCCCTTCTGCAGGCGGGCTCTGCACCGCAGGCAGAAAAGGCGGCGGCTGCACCATCCAGCCAGGGATTACTCACGGGAGGGCCGTGACTCAATCGGTCCAGCAGCCAAGCCGCCCGCCCTCCCTCCCTCCCCGGACCCGTCCTCCCCCGCCACACCCCGGGGAGGAATCTCCGCGGCAGCCTCCAAGGCTGGGACCCGCCCAGTTCTCACCCCGCCCTTCACCTGGCTCCCTCCACACACCAAGAGCAAAAACCCTGGGGTTTCAGGGCGCCGCGACCTCCGCGCCGCGACCTCCCCGCCGCCTCCTCCCCGCTCTACGCTGCCGTGGGCGCTGGGAACCAGGACTCGGCCGCCCCGTGCTTCGCTCAGCACGAGTAACAAAAGATCAGAGACCGGGAACAAAAACGGGGGTGATTCCGGGATGTTAGCGTCCGGCGGGTCTGCTCTCACACAGGATGTCACAGCACATACAGGCGGCGAGATCTCATTAGTCCTCGCTCTGCAGTGCTGGGAGGACAGGGAGGCAAACTGGAGGGCTCCCCACTTCGCACATGGGGAACCCGACTCCTGGAGTAGAGGGTGAGACTTGGTCAGGTGCCGCGTGAGGGACCGACCTCGTGGTTTCCTTGGCCTCAACTGGTCTGGTCTGTAAAACGGAGGGCGCTGAGTTATGGCCCTTCCGGTTCTAGGACTTGTAGGCTTCATCAAACATTGGCTCATCTCAGCATCCCCAGGGACACCGGTGAGCCCTAGCAATGTCCTTGGTTATAGGGTGCTTTTAATTCCCCCACACACTTCCATTTGGATTCCACACTCCCCCCTAGAATAGATTGTCCTAATAATCCTTTGCGGTTAGAAACAAATGACAGATGAGGAAAGAGAAGCTCAGAGGTTAAGGGACTTGCACAAGTGGCCGGGCCAAGAGTGCAACTCGATTAAGGGGCTCTTCTTAATGCTTTGAGACTCCCAAATCCTTCACCCACTTTGAGCAAGTCATTCACTTCCTGGGCTCAACTCATCCTACCCAACAAAGAGGACTAGCGTTTTACACGAGCTGGAGCAATGGCTTTCCAATCCTCAGAGGAGCAGGGGCTTCCCCATTCAGGAATCTTCATACATCATAATCTACATATGTGTAGGCACTCTACGGTTTACAAAGTACTTTCTCTTTCTAAAAAATTGATTGATTTTTAGAGAGAAGGAGGTAGAGAGAGAGAGACACACACACAGAGAGAAACATTGATTTGTTGACCCACTTATTTGTGCATTGATTGGTTGATTCTTGTATGTTTTTGTTTGTGCCCTAACCAGGGATCGAACCCACAACCTTGGCTGATTGGGATGATGCTCTCACCAACTGAGTTAGCCAGCCAGGGCTCAAAGCACTTTCGTATCCATGATCCCTTGTGATTCTTGTAAAAATACTGAAAGGTAGTCAAGATGATATTATCTGGCATTTTAAGGCGTGAAAAGGCTGTGAAAAGGCTGGAGTGTAACAGTTAAGTGACACGTGCAACAACAACACTCTGTTCTCTTCTTGCCTTGTCTCAGGAGCTTCTAGGGCAGTGATGGCGAACCTTTTGAGCTCGGCGTGTCAGCATTTTGAAAAACCCTAACTTAACTCTGGTGCCGTGTCACATATAGAATTTTTTTGATATTTGCAACCATAGTAAAACAAAGACTTATATTGTTGATATTTATTTTATATATTTAAATGCCATTTAACAAAGAAAAATCAACCAAAAAAATGAGTTCTCGTGTCACCTCTGACACGCGTGTCATGGGTTCGCCATCACTGCTCTAGGGTAACCAATGTAATAATGAAGAATCCTCTGTAGTCATACATTCGAAGCATCTCCCTGCCTTTTCTCATCTACCTCTCTAAGATGGCCCAGGGAGGAGGAAGGTGCAGAGGTGAGACCTTCCTGTGGTGGAAAGCTTCCCAGAGTCACACACCAGGTGGTACCAGCTCATGGACGAACCCGAGACTTCGTGTTCCAGCCCTGGAGCCTGCACTGAGCATGTGCCAACATTCTTTGGACAAGCCAGCATCTGATGGAGGCCAACGGCACTCACTCTCGAGTTTATAAGAGCTGTTTGGGGCAACCTCCAAGAGCACCCTGACTGCTGAGGGTGCTGAGTCATCTACCACAAGCACGGGACCCCTGTCCCTGTCGTACACACTGGACCCTGTCTTGGCCCCCAGCCCTACATTTGCTAACTTTTTTCTCTCTGTGCCTCCCTGCTTTTATTCTTGATCATGTTTTAAAGTATCTTTTATTTTTTTATTTTGAAGATACATTTATTAACGCTGGGGACAGGGAAGCAAGGAAGGGCTGAGCAGAGAAGAAGCAAACAGGAGAGACCTAGGTGGGGCCGCTCTGGGTCCCTAGCAATGTTACAGGAAAGCAATGAGCCGAGGCAAGGCTCGCTTTAGCTCACTGGAGAGTCAGAGAAAAGGGGGCCTTGGAGACAGGCTGGGGGGGGGGGGGCGGGTTAGCCCAGGATGAGCTGCCGCCGCCCATTGTTCCCCTGGTTGCAAGTCTAGTGGGGCCCCTTAGAGTTTAGGAGATGCCCTCTTGACTGTGGGAGAAGAAAGGTGCAGGCGTGCTCCCCAGATGGAAAGCGCACCTTAAAAAGTATATTTTCTTAAAAAAATACACTCTGCCTCTTTCACACATACACATCCCAGAGAACAAAGGCAGGAAAGCCTCCTGGTTCTCTCTAACCAGAGGCCAGGAAGAGTACAAACCCAGCAGGAGCCAGCCTCCCTGACCATAATGAGTAACTCTACTCACAGGTTTACGGGGGATTGATTTAGGGTGTTCCACGGCTTCCAGAAAGCCTGGCCCTGAGCTGAGCCCGGGGAAAAGCCACTTTGCATTTTTAACTCTCACTTCAAACACAGGTTGGCCTGCACCTTCATGTGGGATCCGGACACACAAAGGGAGGGAAGGAGCTTTTCAAAGGCAGTTTCAAGAGCTCCAAGCTCTCTCCCTTCTCTGATCTCTTCACCCCACACTCAGACCTCGGCGCTCCACCCAGGCTGGCTCCAGACTGTCCCCTTTCATGGCAAAAGCTGCAGGCATCAGTATCATTATTTCCCTTCAAAAATCACATTGACCTGTCACCTCTGGTTGTCCGCTATTATTGGATTCCATAACCATGTTTGGGACTGACTGTGGCCAATTTCTTATGATGTAGGAAAACACTCATGATATAGTATTGGTTAGGAAAAGATCTGAATAAAAAAATTCAATATTTGCCCTGGCTGGGTAGCTCAGTAATCAACCAATGAATGCATAAATCAATGAAACAACAAATCGATATTTCTCTGCCCCTCTTCCTCTCTTTCTAAAATCAATCAACAAATTAAATTTTAAAAAATCCAATATTCAATGTGTTTCCAATTTATTAAAAAATGTATATATTCACTCACATATATAAAAGAATAAAAGGGGCCTGGCTGGTATGGCTCAGTGGTTGAGCATCCACCCAGGAACCAAAAGGTTGCGGGCTCGATTCCTGGTCAGGGCACATGACTGGGTTGTGGGCTCGAACCCCAGTAGGGGTGCGTGCAGGAGGTAGCTGATCGATGATGTTCCTCTCTAATCGATGTCTCTATCTCTCTATCCCTCTCCCTTCCTTTCTCTCTCAAAATCAATAAAAAAAGGAAAACATATTTTTAAAAAAAGTAAAATAGCCGAAACCGGTTTGGCTCAGTGGATAGAGCGTCCGCCTGCGGACTGAAAGGTCCCAGGTTCGATTCTGGTCAAGGGCATGTACCTGGGTTGCAGGCACTTCCCCAGTGGGGGATGTGCAGGAGGCAGCTGATCGATGTTTCTCTCTCATCGATGTTTCTAACTCTCTAT
Source organism: Myotis lucifugus (assembly GCF_000147115.1). Lineage (NCBI taxonomy): Eukaryota > Metazoa > Chordata > Mammalia > Chiroptera > Vespertilionidae > Myotis > Myotis lucifugus. The sequence continues at coordinate 2,488,816 of NW_005871238.1, read as the reverse complement.
CTCTCTCCCTTCCTCTCTGTAAAAAAATCAATAAAATATATTAAAAAAAATAATAAAAAAAGTAAAATAAGAGAATAAAATGGAACATACCAAAATGTTATCTCTGGACTTACAGAAATCTTATTTTTTTCCTTTATGTTTTTCTGAATTTTCCAAACTTTCTAGAAAGATCTCGTATGGAAGCAACAGAGTTCAGACTTTAAGAGACATGGTTTGAATTCCACATCCCCCAGTTAGTAGCCGTGGAACCCTGGATAAAATATTTCCACTCTCTGAACCTCACTTTCTTCTCTGGGAAAGACCAGGAATGACACCTACTTTACAGAGTTGTCCAAAGGAGGAAATGAGGTCATGGAATGTCAGCATTTGGCATGGCGCCTGACAGATAGTAAGTGCTCAGTGAATGTTAGGGATTTATTGTTATGTATTGCTTTACACTCAGGAAAAAAACAAGTAAGTATCTTTAAAAAACTGAAGACCTGCCTAGCTCAAAACCCACCATTTAGAGTAGGGGTGGGGAACCTTTTTTCTGCCAAGGGCCATTTGGATATTTATAACATCATTCGCGGGCCATATAAAACTATCAACTTAAAAGTTAGCCTGCTATAATAATAATAAAAAAAGAAAAAAATGTGAGCCTGCTGTATTTGGTCCAACATTTAATTTAACTGACCCCTAATGCCTTGGCAGGGCCAGACCAAATGATTTTGTGGGCCTTACAGGGCCTACAGGCCCGACGTCCCCCACCCCTGATTTAGATGAAAGAATACCGGGGAAACACCAAAAGTCATGCCATGTCTCTGAAAGTGACCGGGACAAGAATCATCATAATGGATTGATTGCAAAAGCCTGGATGCACCTAGAGCAGCCGTGGGCAAACTACGGCCCGTTTGAAATGAATAAAACTAAAAAAAAAAGAGACCGTACCCTTTTATGTAATGATGTTTACTTTGAATTTATATTAGTTCACACAAACACTCCATCCATGCTTTTGTTCCGGCCCTCCGGTCCAGTTTAAGAACCCATTGTGGCCCTCGAGTCAAAAAGTTTGCCCACCCCTGGGCTAGAGGGTATCATGCTAAGTGAAAACAGTCAGAGAAAGACAAATGCCATATGATTTCACTTATATGTGGAATCTAAAGAACAATATAAACAAGCAAACAAAATAGAAACAGACTCAAGGAACAGACTGATGATTGGCAGAGGGGGAAGGGAGTGGGGGGCCAGGTGAAAAAGGTGAAGGGAATGCGAAGTCCAGATGGGTAGTCACACAACAGTCATGGGGGTGTGAAGTGCAGGATGGGAAAGATAGTCAATGATACTGTAGGAACTGTGTATGGTGCCAGGTGGGTACTGGACATATCACTCTTTGTAAAAGTATATGATTGTCTAACCACTATGCTGCACACCTGAAACGAACACAAAATAATATTGAATGTAAACTGTAATTGAAAAAAATTATTTTTAATTAAAAAAGAATCATCATAATGTAAACCGGAGTTCAGATGTCCCTGTCTATATGAGAAGGAAGCCACGACAAGGGGAGGGTGTCACACGAGGAGAGACGACTGAGGAATGCCAGGCCGATGAAAGGAAACAGAGATGCTCTTGGGAGAAAAAAAATCACAGGGCTGGATCAGACCTCAGAACAAACTATAAAAAACAAGCCTAAGAAAAGTATACACCAGTTGGTGCTGGAGAAATCTTGGATAGTTTATGTACACATGGACAAAACTGTTTTTACATTTGGATTATTTTGAAACGTTGCTTCCTTGGGGTTGGGGTGCACTGGCCGTCCCATCTGGCTGTGAGGGTCGCTGGCCTGGGCTGGCGCTGTGCTGACCTTTGCCGGTTCCTTTCCCTACCCAAGATGCCCTTTTCGGTGCGGTTGCTGTGGGGCCTGTGCGGTGTGCACCCTGCAGCTTATTGGCTTACAACGACCTCTCCCTTGGTGTGGTCTCTTTGGGGGCCATTTGGGAGAAAGAGAAACCAACAGTGCAACCGTTTTGATGCTGAAAATTAACAAGTGTCCTTTTAAAATAAAGAACCGGTTCCTCCAACCCTCAAAATAAAAAAGTATGCAACCCAGAAGGTATGAAGAAGCTGAGAGGGGTAGGCAGGGGATGCTCTATCTGGGTAGGAGATGGCAGAGCTGCCAGGGCTCAGAGAGGATGACCAAGGGGCTGAGTGGGAAACAGCTCTGACATAAACTGGGCACAGGTGAGCTCCGGGGGGACAAGGGACAGTGGGATGGCCTGCCCCGGAGCTCGAAAGTGCAGCTGTTTATGGCAACAGGTGCCAGGAGATGAGGTTGGACAAAAGAAAGAAGTGAAAGGGGAATTGCCACCATTGCCAAAGTCCTCCTACAATGGAGCCCCAGCCCTCTCCCCACCTCCAAGCAGTGCCCACGCACAGTTACACAGAGGAGGCCCCAGGGAGCCTCCCAAGCTCCCAGCGGGGCCCAAAGAGGGGGAGGTGGGTGAAGGGGGACAGCCCTCAGTCAAGGGCTCAACAGTGCTGGGAGGCCAAGTCCCTAAGCAAAGTCTCCTGGGGCACTGACCACTGTGTCTTTACACAACCCAGTCACCAGCGTCCCAGGAAGATCCCCACGGTGTCTGCCCCCCAAGTGCCCTGGCTTCGCTTTTAGAAGTTTTATTTTTTTCCATTCTCGGTTTGCACGTTCAAATGCCGACTGGGACCAGACAGGCACAAAAATAAGCAAAGCGGGCTGAGCACTGTGGGTCAGGGAGAGGAGGAGACTGCGGCAAGCCAGAAAGCACAGGCTGTTTTGAAGGGAGCGGCAGGGACAGTCCCTGCTGACCACTGCTCTGGGGAAAGGCAGGCCGATACTGTCAGAGCTTCTGGTTTTTGAAAAGAAGCAAGAAATTTGGATTTCTATGTGAAATTTTATGTTTAAAATTTTTAACCAACTATAATTAATCTGCAGGGCTGTTTAGCTAGGAGGAGGCAGAGAATTTGAGAGTTGAAATGTCCTTGAAGTACATTTAGGCCAAAGTATTCACTTTAAACATGAACAAGTTGAAGCCCAGAAAGGTTTAGTGATGTCCCAAAAGTGATAAATGGTTCAAATCCCAGGCCCCTCACCTGCCAAGCTAGAACTCATTCCTCCAGGCCACCTGCCTGTCACAGGGTGCCTTTGCACTTACTCAGGCATGAGGTGATGGAGTGTTCAACAGGGATGATGACCCTGGGAAAGAAAAAGGTAAACTTTGCTGTGCTCTGCACTCTAGTTAAAGAAAAAATTCTATCTGCTTATTGTCATCCATCCATCCATCCATCCATCCATCCATCCATCCATCCATCCATCGTTTATGGATGATCACTCTATGAGCCAAGGACTGTGCTAAACACTGGGTATGCAGAGATGACGAAGGCACCACGTCTCCTTTCAAGGAGCTCATAGGCGGTGAGTGGGCTGGGCTGATGCCGCAGCCAGAACTCACCAGTTGACACATCTCATCAACCCCGCTGCCTCAGGCCTGCTCGCATGCGCTCTCAGCTCATCGCCACGCCCTCACTTCCTCTGAAAGCATCTCCCATCCCTGAGAAACTACAAGGGGGCTGGAGAATTTCCCCCACCCCAAGAGAGCCTGGAGCACTTAGGTGATGGATCAGAAGCAGGAGCAAGAACAGGGACCCAACCCAGCCACTCAATGCCAAGCCCCTTTCAGGGAAGGCAAGTTCTGGTTCGTGCATTGCCTTGGCCAAGCTGTCCCTAAAAGTTCTGTATAGGTGTGCGCTCGGGAGAGAGGAAGTCCCAGGCTGGGACTCCCCTGGCTGTGTATCCAGTGGCCTGCTCCATTCGGATGACAGCTGGTGGCTTCTCTCAGGGACCAAATGGTGATCACATCCTTGGACCCCAGTTTCCGTGAGCAAGTGGAGCTCAGTCTGGTTTTCTCCATCAACAAGAAACTTCGCTTCCCAGCAGTGGCTCTTACAGCATCTGCTCCTGGGGGAGGAATGCAGGGCAGGAACAAACAAGGCGAGGTGGGTGCAGCTCCGCACCTGCCACTCTGCCTTATCTTGCTGGGACTCTTGTTGCGCAAGCATCAAGCACAACCCCAGAGCTGGCTCTGAGGAGAGCCCGTCATGTGGAAATGATGGAGTCCCCGGGGCCTCGGCAGGCCCTTTGCGGCAGGCTGGGGCTACTGGTCCTTTCTGTTACTGGCGGATAAGAGACTATAACCCTCTGATAAAGGTGTCAAGCCAAAGGTTAGCAGAGAGTAGATGGGCAGGTTTGTGCCAACATCCATGGAGAAGGAAAAGAGAAATGGAAGGACGGAAGAGGAAAAATAAAAATTCAACGAACACTTCCTATGGGCCAGGCCCTTGGAACATGTATCACCCTTGATATTCATGTATTATCCTCATTTTCCAGAGAAAATGGAGTCTTCGAGGTTAAATAATTTGTCCAGGGTCATACAGCTGGCCAGGCAGACTGGAACCCAGTTCCCCTGACTCTCCCAAATCTGTGCTGTGATAGAAAACCAGGCGGCTGGCGTTGGGAAGGCTGACTGGTGGCTGAGGACACAGGGAATTGCTATGGAGAAAGGCACCGGGAGAGATTCAGGATATGGTGAACTCTCCCCTGGGGCTGAAAACTCAGTGGGAAATCGGCGGTTTCTTCCAGTGATAGAGGGCCTTGGCACCCCGTTTCCTCGGCTCAGTGTTAGGGTCTCTCCTTTCTCCTGCTCCCCTCACTGGGCTGAGTGTCTGATGTACAGTGCTTCTAAGGCCCATGCTTTCCTGGGACTCCTCCACATTGGAGG
>NW_005871238.1:2390170-2483091 GCF_000147115.1 Myotis lucifugus | reverse complement strand
GTGCTTCCCACACCACGTCTGTGATGTTTCTCTGTGACCTCCCAGTTAAGCTCCTTTTACGTTCACTTCTTCGAGTGGGTTTCTGTTCTTACAACCAGATAATCTCCAAGACAAATCCTGTACCCGTCTCAGAAGGTGGTTGTTGTGACATAACTTGAAAGCAGCTGGCATTTAGTCGACACTCCATAAATGCTCTTGAATCTCTCCCTTTTCTTGTCAAGCAGTCAGTCACTTAGCAATGGAAAGAGGAAATCCATATATGGGCTGCAGCAGGGTAGGACCTCAGCCTTATGCTTTATGAACATCTTTCCTAACCTGCAAAATGAAGACAACACTAGCGTTGACTTCATTATGTGCTAAGAATATTAAATGAGGAATCCAAATCTAATACCTAGCACATAATGAATGAATGTGAGTTAGCTCAGACTATCGCTTGCACTGTGGTTATTATTATTTAAGATGCAACAAGTATTGTTGTAGGTCTTGATCTAGGTGAGGAGATAAGACACGGTAAGAGCAGGCTCTGGAGTGGAGAGTGAGGTGGTGGGGCTGGGCGGTGAAGAGAAGGGCCGGAAATGAGAGGGCAGCACACAGACCTAGCACGTCAGCATTCATGCAGTGCTCTCGCCTCCCAGGTCTCATTGTCTATCAGGCCACTCTATAGGGTGCATAACGGAAGGGGATATTACACATTTTATAGATGGGGAAACTGAGGCTCAATGAAAGTGTGTATACTATGTACCGACCAAATCTAAGCCCACTCTTTTATCCTGTAATACTACACCACCTCTGGAAAGTAGGGCAAGGGGCCAAAATAAGAAGTAAGGATTAAAAGAGAAACTGAGGGTTTCATTCCAAGGTTCCATTCAGATCCCTTCTGGGAGTCCCAGCAGACTCAGAGGCCCCAAAGTATAAGCCAGGGGGCGGGGTGTCAAAATCAGGTTAACACTGGGGTCCCACCTCAGGGAAAGACATACCAGGCTGGCTGAGCACCCAGCTTCAGGACCAGCGCCAGGCCCTGGCCCGGGAGAAGCCTGGCTCTGGCCAAGGGCAAGGGCAAGTCCTTCACCACAGGCTGCAATCTCTTGGTAACCTGGGGGCTCTCCTGCAGTGGTCTCCAAGGCCCCTCCAGTTACACTGTGTATGGAGTCAAGGCCTTCTACTCCTGAAGTCGGGGTTCAAGTGTTCTCTAGGGACACAAGTGCAAGTTCCTTAGAACACTGTTCCCGTCAAGGCCTGCTGCACACCCCAGGCTCAGGACACTCATCCTGTGGCTGAAAGTAGCCACTCCCTGCCTCCTGGACACCACTTCTCCCCAACGCCTAGCACAGTGCCTGACCTGCAGTTTGAATCCACGACAATGGTTGTTGAATAAACAAATGAGCAAGCGAATGAATGACAGGTTGGCTCTGGCAATACAATCAGCCTGTGTTGTCACACGATAGCAACCTCGCTCTGCTGACTCGGAGCCCCCAAATCAGGGCTCCATAGCCACCCGGGCTGAGTCAGCTGCTGAGGAAGAAACTGGTCAGAGTGCTTCCCCTCCGTACTTCCTCTGACCTTTCAGAGAAGCTACGCTTAGAAAGGGCAGGGGCAAGGGTGCCCAGGCAGGAGGAAGGCTCTGCCTGGCCTCCCCAGGACTTCTGCACCCTCTCACCACCCTGCTTCTCTGGCTCAGGGCTCCCTGCCTGAGCAGGGCTGCAGAAGGGCCACGAGAAGAAACGCAGCTCCATTGGGAGCCACACGGTGATGGGGGTGGTGCCTAGAGTGTTTCTCCTCTGCATCTTCTCGCATGCTAATGACCTTAATTGTTAATAATAGCAGCAACCATCCCGGCACAGAACTTAGGGTTTCTAGCATCTTTCTTCCCAAGTGCTCCTAGCACATGACCTCACGCCACACAGCATCCTTGCAGGGGCTGGAATGGTTCTCCCTCTGACAGGGGTAGCGAAATTGGGGAGCGAAGAGGTTTGTCGTTTATCTAGGTCACAAAGTGAGACACTGATGGGGTCGGGGGCCCACTCACAGGCCCCCTCCAGCTCTGGCTCAGGCTCAAACTAGTCTGGTGTCCTTGGGCAGCTCTCTAGGTTTCAGTTTTCTCACTTACAAAAGAGGGAAATTGGACCATTTCTTCAACTCTATCCATCTCAAATGCTCTAAACACCCTCCCTCCCCCCCAACCCCTGCACCTGGCCCAAAGCCTGGTGATGGACGTCCTCTGTACCAAGGTCAGAAAGCCCCTGGAAGTCTGCATGCAGCTGCACCTGTTCCAGCATCCTAACAGATGTCCGCTGATGCTTCCCCAACAGAGGCTGTAGTGCACACGCGGGGAGGCAACATCCAGATATCACCCTAAGAGTCCATGAGCACCAGGACAGCAGACTTTCAGAAAGCAGGCTGCTGAGGCCAGGCGCCATCCTGCCCTGGACACCGGTGCTGGCTCCAAGACGAGGTGGTCCAGTGGGGGGTGTGGGTGGGAGGGAGACAGCCTCCCTCACCTGCCAGAGCATCTGACTCTCCATGATGCTGAGGGTCCTCGACCAGATGCAGCAGCACCGCCCTTGCTCCCACCCCCTCCCCTCCCCCATCCTCTTCTCCATCACATCTGTCCCCTGTCCTCATTCATATCCTGTTTGGCAAGCACCTCCTCCAAGGATGACTTCCAGGTGAGCCCTGCCAAATTCTGGTCTCCCCATTCCCACAACACCCCTTGGCTCCCAGCATCATGTGACACTGGGCCAGATGGGGCCTAAGGGTGTGTCCCTGCTCCATCTGCCACTAGACAGGGGGAAGAATAGGATGAATATTTTTCTACTGCCTCCTTTCTTAGGTTCCTCCTTCCTCAGCTCCTAAGATATGAAGCAGGGCATTCAGGGCACACGAATAGTGGACTACAAATGGACAGGACTCTCCTCTCTATCCATGGGCAGCAGCTCTGGCCAATTACCAGAAAGGCTAATGCTGGGCTCTCAACCAGAGTCTGGACAAGGGCTCAGCCAATGTGTCTACTTCCAGGGCCAAGAGAGGGAAGGCAGACTGGCCCAGTAGCTGGAAACTTTACCCCAATTTTTTTTTCAAACCCAACCCACAGTTCAGATGAAAACCTTCTCTCTGCATCCCATAGCATTGACTGGTCCCTGGTTCCCAGTGTCTAATCATACTAATATCAGATCGAACCATATTCAGTTGTCTTTTGGGGGTCAAAAGTGGTTGCATGTTGGCAATTTCATCTGGCTGGACCTAGTGACTATTTGGGGATCGTGAGCCCTAGGAGATAGTGAACACGCTGAAGGCTTGGGTCTCTGTATCTCCAGCCAATCTTTCTGTTTCCGGCTTAGGACATCGTCGAGTTGTGGCCTCGGAAGCTACCGAGTAGGCACTTCTCAGTTGAACGACCAGGCAGGTGAGATGGGGAGTAGTAACACACGTCCTATCCTTAGGCCTCAAGGGTGGCTGCCCACAAGGCAGAACCTCTCAGGTCTCCGTTGGTCACCCCCAGTAGAAAGATGGAACTTAACTACAGGCTGTTAGATTGTGCTACAGACTATGACAGTGATGGCGAACCTTTTGAGCTCGGCGTGTCAGCATTTTGAAAAACCCTAACTTAACTCTGGTGCCGTGTCACATCTAGAAATTTTTTGACATTTGCAACCATAGTAAAACAAAGACATATTTTTGATATTTATTTTATATATTTAAATGCCATTTAACAAAGAAAAATCAACCAAAAAAATGAGTTCGCGTGTCACCTCTGACACGCGTGTCATAGGTTCACCATCACTGGTCTATGACAAAAGGGTGTGCTGTAGGCACTGAGAGCACTGCCTCTTTGTAGAAAGGGAGAGTCTTGAATCAGAAATGCCTGTGTGTCCAAGCTCCTCTTCATCAGCTGCCCGGGCTGGGTCCCACTGCAGCCCAGATCACCAGTTTCCGGACTCCCAGTCCCGTGCTCTTCTGGCAGCCCTGGCAGCACCGGAGAACAAACTCCTCCCTGTCTGCCCCCTTCCAACTTCCTGGCTCCCACTTTTTCAGGCTCCCTAGCAAGACAGAAGGGGAATTGACTAACGGATCAATAATGGCCCTCTCCTACATGAAAAGAGCCTGAGTCACGCTAGGCCTGGCCCCAGGGTTTCCAGGGAGAGGAGAAAGAGAGAGATGAGCAGTCCTGGAAACCTGATCTCTCTCCAGAGCTGGGCTGAGGGGGTGGGGGCAGCATGGCGATTTGGGTCACAGACAGTGCAAGTCTTTAGGCAGCTTTAGGTCTTGCTTAACCCAGGCTTGAAATACCGGGGCAGGCACAGCTGGGTTCTCTCCAAATCACTCGATTATAGAATTCAGAGAGAATGTCTCTGATGGATTCCTTGGGAGACCCCTCCTCAGAAGGTAAGGTGAGTGCTTCTGGAAGCCCTCTGTGTGTAGGCTGCCTCAGCTGGCCCATGGGATGGGAGGAGGTGGAGTGGGGGGGGGGTGCCTGCTCCCACCTGCTGCCCCGGGGCCCAGCTGGCCCACCCACTGTGCCCAGCTGCTTCCCATCTGGAAGGAAAAGCCTGGTGTTGGCAGCAATGAGGGTGAGAGGGAAGACTCCCAGAGGGAAATCACGTTGTCAGGACGTCCCTTGTGTGTGTGCCAGTGGGGACCAGGGAGCTTACTTGGCCAGGAGTTTGGGGGATGAGTGAGGAGTCTAGGACTGTAGGAGTCCTTCTTGACATTGACTTCTCTCCCCAACTTAGTGTTAGGAAAATTTCAAACCTGAAGCACTGGAAACAAAGTACAATAAACAACTCAGACCCTTCACTTAGATCAGTGGTTCTCAACCTTGGCTGCACATGAGAATCACCTGGGAATCTTTAAAATCCTGATGTCTGGGCCTCAGCCTCCGGAAATTCTGTTTCTTTGTTACTAATGTTGTGGCCTCACCCCATAACAAAGAAACAGAATTTCTGGAGGATGAGGCCCAGAAATCAGGATTTAAGAAAGATACCCTGGTGATTCTAATGTGCAGCCAAGGTTGAGAACCACTGTTCTCGCATATCAAGAGGAATTAATGCCAGGTAATCCCACTAGCACTGGTTACGTGGTTAAGGTGGATAGCGCTGACTCTCTGTAAAGACGGGTTTCTCCTTTTGTAAGAAGTAATCCACCAGGTGATACACTGAGACCAACCTTGTTCTCAAAGGGGTTAGCATCCATTAGTAAGCCTAGCCTGAGTCAGCTATTATACTGGGGGTTGCAAACTGGTACATTTCAAATTCTGTCATTACTTCTACATTTCATTAGCTGGCATTTATTTGTTAAGAGTTTTCCCTCCCTGCTCCATTTTAACTGTCAGAATAGACACATGGAATTTTTTATGCTGTGTCTTGAAATCTATTAATGTTATTCTTTTTGATGCTCAATGTGTCCCAAATTTGTGCAGTGGGAGTCCCTTGAAGCCAACTCCCATGTCCCTTTGTCATGAGCATGCTCTAGCTTTCTGCATAACATGACTCACTTGTAGTTTCCCAGTCCCAGACCTGAAGTCAGCCATTTCTCCAAGGAGCACTACTTTCTGTCACTGGGGAGTGGTGCTTAGGAATGAAAACCTGGGCATGAGGTGTGTTCAGTGCTAAGGTGCAGCCTTGCCTCTACACTCTCCCAGTGGACAGACCTAGGAGGGACATAGAGAAACACAGGGTTCTTCCTCACCTTTCCCCAGTCCATATTTTTGTCTCTCTTCTTCCATAGTGAACCCCTACTTTTCAGTAATATCAATAGTTCCTCACTTGATCTATCCCTACAATAAACAAAAAAGTTTCCAATTTAGGACAACAATGACATGACCAATAACAGACCTGCAAAGTAAAGTTTAAGATTTTTTTCGGTTCTTTCTATCCTTAGAATATATATTCCATTAAGGATATAGAGTCAGAACTAAAATATTAAACTAAAAAATTACTTGAATTACTTCTTTTATAATCAAGTTGATATACAATTAAGTTCATTGCCTCTTTGTGGTCAGCTTTAAGGTTTGTATTTTTTCTTTCTTTGGATCTAATTTAATTTGTGAATATGTAAACTATTTACCTGGTACAAAAATCAAAATTGCCTGGCCTGGCCAGTGTGGCTCAGTGGTTGGGTGTTGACCTATGAACCACGAGGTCATGGTTTGATTCCCAGTCAGGGTATATGCCCAGGTTTCAAGGTAGCTGATCAATGATTCTCTCTCATCATTGATGTTTCTCTCTCTCTCCCCCCTCCCTTCCTCTCTGAAATCGATAAAAAATATATATATTTAAAAATAAAAACTGCCTAAAAAGGTATAATCAGTAAACTTTTACTTCCATTCCTATCTCCTTTACTTTGTTCCCACCCCATATAGGTAACCATTTTAATTCTGGTTTGTCTTTCCTGTGCGTGCACGTGTGTGTGAGTGTGTGTGTGTGTATGTGTGCATGTATGTCCACAAAAAAAATTTCTGCCGTTTTCTCAACCCAAAGGTGTTATACTACATGCATTCTTTTGCATCTTGCTATTTTCATTTAATAACTCATCCTAGAAATGATATAAGTTCATAGGGCTCCTTCCTATCCTTGTTTTTGGCTTCATAGTATTCCACTATATGGATGTACTGTTGTTCACTCAACCAGTCTATTAAAGATGGGCCTTGGGTAGTTTCCAGTGATTTCCTATCCTATTACAAACATGCCTCAGAGCACACCTTGTGCATATGTATTTTGTTATTGTGAATGTGCATTTTTCTGGATAAATTCCTAGAATTTGGACTGCTGGGTAAATGCTTATGTTGCTTTGTTAGATATTGCGCACTTCCCCTCCATAGGAGCGGTACTGGTTTGTACGTCTGGCATTGATTTAAAATCTAGGAGGTGTTCTGAGCTGAGAGGTTCTCTTTTCTCTGAGCCAACCTGAGAGTCTTGAACCTTCCCACCAGTAACACACTACCCCAAGCTCCCTCTGCCCTGGAGATCTGGCAAGAGCAAAGGTCTCTTGATTCCATCCCAGTTCATCCTTCTGAATTTCTGTACTCCATTTGGAAAACCAGAGCAGAAAGAAGTGATGAGGCTGAAGGCTTTAGCCAGACAGGAACGATAGTGAGGAGAGGCAAAAGAGAGCAGGGGACCCTCGCCCCATGACACCTATGTTCTCACCTCCCTTTTCTTGCCTTTGGCCTCTCCACTATCCCCCAACACAAACTGCCTTCGACAGCTCCTCTCCTGCCTGGGCTCTGGTTCTAACTAGATCCTGCCTGGTTTCCCTCCTCAATCCACCTTCATGTGGGCCGATCGATCACAGGGGACTGGGGCAGGGTGGAGGCAGATGTCTAAAGTCCCTGTCATTTCTGTTTTAACACGTGCAGAGGAGGTAAGTCAGTGGAACAAGAATGGCTCATACAAAGGAAAAAGGAGACAGAGAGATGCCGGGAGAGGAAGCTGAGCATAAAACATTCCACACCAGCCCCTTGGACTCCAGCCCAGGCACCTGCTTTATTGCTATGACCACTCTACAGAAAGGGGAAATGAGTGGGGGAAAGGATGCTCTCCCAGTTTGAGGGGGGCCGGGAGTTCTGCTTCCTTGTGACCCAGAGCCTTGCCTTTCTCATCCCTCTCTCCGTCTCACCCCTACCACCAAATAGCAACTGGGGAGGACAGGAATCATGCATAGCTGAGGAGCAGGGAACTGAAGGGAGTCCTGTCTAAGGCGTAGGCTCAGGGGAAGAGGTCAGAGGGTAGAAGAATTCTCCCAGGGAAGCCAGTGAGGCCCAGGGTAGGGCATTCCTCTTCAAGGTCAAATCAAACACCTGGGTCACCCTAAGCCAAACAGGCCTGGGGACCAAGAATGAGCACTTTCCTTTCCTTCCTGCAAAGCGTGGCGGATCTGGAATGCCCTAGATCAGTGGTTCTTAACCTTCCTAATGCCGCGACCCTTTAATACAGCTCCTCATGTTGTGGTGACCCCCAACCTTAAAATTATTTTCGTTGCTACTTCATAACTGTAATTTTGCTACTGTTATGAATCGTAATGTAAATATCTGACATGCAGGATGTATTTTCATTGTTACAAATTGAACATAATTAAAGCATAGTGATTAACCACAAAAACAATATGTAATTATATATGTGTTTTCCGGTGTTCTTAGGCGACCCCTGTGAAAGGGTCATTCAACCCCCAAAGGGGTTGCGACCCACAGGTTGAGAACCGCTGCCCTAGATGGACAGGCTTATCCATGTCTTTGGGTGCTGGTCACGGCCAGGAGCATAGAATAAACGAGAAAAGGGCCCATGGAGGTTACTGAGAGAAGCTAAATTCTTGAGTAGGAGGCAGTTTGCGGTGGAATGTTTGAATTGCTGACAGGTGGCAGCTGGCTCAGTGGTGGGTCAGCCCAGGCCCTTTCCTCTCCAGACCCTCCAGGGTGTGAGAGTGGGGAACACTAAGGCTCCCCAATACCCTTGCTTAGGAACGTCACCCCCCACCACCCCACCACACTTCTCCCAGCGCGCACACCAAGGGGAAACTCTTAACTGCACTACGTTGGCCCTCCCATGTTGACTTTCTTCTGACACCAAAGACCATAGAAATCCGACTAATCTGACTCAGCCACTTCCTCCCACTGTTACTGTGGGAGCATCTGCCTGGGTGAGGTTGATTCCCAGGCTCCCCCCAAATGCTACTTGCTTCTTCCAACAAACATTGACCAAGCGCTGTTTTACGCTTGGGCACTGTGCTAGGTGCGGGGAGTCCCAGAGGCTAAGGGAGCTGTGCTGTGCTCCTTCGACTTGACCTTGAATTTAGCCTGGGACACGGAGGTGGACACTGTAAGGGGAAAGGACTGAGGCTCCCTCCTCGGCGGCTCGGAGCACCTCCTGCACCGAGAACTCGGATCCAGGCAGAGCCGGGGGTGGAGCCGAGGCGCGCGGGGAGCCGGCAGCGGTGCCGGCGGGCACCGGGCGCAGAGCCGCCAGGGAGGGGCAGCGGGTTCGCGACGAACAGGATTCAGCCCTGCAGCCCCGGACCCACTGCTCAAGGCCGCGGAAGCAGGGTCCTCAGAGCACGCTAAATGGAGACCCCTCCCCCTAGAACCTACCAGAATCCACCCCTAGTCAGAGAACTGAAAATTGAAAGGTGGGCTGCGGGAATGGTGGGATTATGCGCCAAGAGGGAAGGGCGTGGGGTGGGGAGCGTCATGATTTAGGGGGTGTACCTTGGCAAGATGGTGGCAGGGAGATAGGGCTCCCGTGCAGGAGCGAAGACATGGACCCCCACCCTCTTCCTGCAGAATACGGGCTGGATCCCCTGCCCAACGGGGAAGCCCTCGTTCCCGTCTGGATCAGAATACAGGGAGGGAGGGAAGAGCTGTTCAGCTTTGGGGGGCAGTCAGGTCAACCATCCAGCACCTCAGAATGAAAACTGGTTCCTATTGTTTCCTGGGCCCCATTTAAGCTCTCCTCCCAGCCCCTCCTCTCCAGTTTCTAAGCTCGATTTAACTAACACTCCTCCAACCAAACTAGCTGGGGCGGAGGGCAGCTGCTTCCTCTCCCCCAGCCTGACCCCCATACGTGTGGGGGCTTCCCGTCCAGCCAAGGAGGGAGCCTGGCTCACTAGCCCTCAGAGCCATCGCCTCTCCCTGCCTCCTCCCCCCATACCTTCCCCACCCAGTCCCTCCAGACCCCGAGGCCCCTCTCCACCGCCCCTCCCCAGGGCCAGTCCCGGCGGCCAACGAAGACCCTCATCTCTTCCCTCCTTCCAGGCAAAGAGGGCTGGGAGCTCAGGGGGGGCTGGAGGGGCACCTCCACGTAGGAAGACCAGAAGGGGCAGCTTTGGGAGGGGCTCAAGGAGGGGAGGGAGGACCCTAAGAGCGATGGGTAAAATAAAAAATAAAATAAGAAAACAGCAGAGGATCTCCACCCAGAGGCGGAGGTGGCGCAGCAGAATGGATTTCGCTTCCCCTCCCCCAGCGGCGTCAGTTGCGGGCCAGTGAATTTCTTCATCTGACAACCCCCCCAACCAGGCCAACCGGCGCCGACGTCGCGTCTGCAAGTGATTGTGAGTCCAGCAGGAATGCCCAGGAGGGAGCTGCCTCCGGCCAGCAGAGTGCCCACTCGCTCCCAGGATGTGGCCGGCCCCTCCCGCGCCCTCCACACCCAGGCGAGGAGGAGAGCGCTGGGTCCTTCAAAGAGATGGAGGAGTGTGAGGCTGCACTCACTCCGGGGAGGATGCCAGCCAGCCTCCTCCACCCCAAGAGGCAGCCAGGAATGTGAGTGAGCGTGTGCGACGGGAGGGCGGGAGGGACAATCCCAGCCTTTAATGTCTCCCCTCTTTCAGCCCCAAGACACTCAGGGACGCTCCCTCCCGGGGACGCCTACGACCAGCCCGCCCCTTGCCCCAACCCTTGAAAATTGCATACCTTCCCAACGCGCATCTCTTCCCCTTTCTTCCCTCTGGGACCCAGAGCTCGCACGAGGAGTTGCCCTCGGAAGACATTCACACCAGTTGGTTCTTGAACTCTTCGCACACAGTCAAAACAACAGGGGCGCAGGGAACTTTTCAGCTTTTCCACAGCTAATTATAGACGTGAAAGTCTGAGGATGTTTTGCAAGTGGCAGAGAGAAACTGCTGAGGTTTCTCCACAAAGCCGAAGAAATTCCATTTGGGCACCCCTTCCTCACCCCACTTCTCCCAGCCCCCCCTCCAGTGCGCCCATCTCCCAGTCCCCACCGCAGCCCCTCCTTCTCGTTGCAGATTTCTTACTCCGTTCTTTTTTCCTTTTTTTTTTTTCCATCTCTCTTTGGGGCTTTCGAGAAAGGGAACAGACGCGGAAAATATTTTTGCAAGTTTTCCATTCAGCGGCTCATTCCCAAGCCCAGGGGGAGCGGGAGGGGGAGGGCAGGAGCAGATGGGGGCAATGAACTGTTTTTTCCAAAAGCTCCATTTGGGTGTGAAAAGGACAATCCCTCCATTTCCCTACCCCCACGGCCCAGGAATGACAGACACTAGGAAAAGAAAAATAAGTCACTTGTTTGATTATACGATTTCTCAGAACTGAGTCTAGGAAGGAAATACAGTATTTGACAAATCTGTGTGTGTGTGCGCGCGCACACACACACACACACACACACACACACACACACACCCCAAACCCAGTAGCAAGAAATATGCCAGGAACAGGAAATTCATGGAGTTTTAGAAGCCAGCGAGAGGAAAGAAACAAAGTTTGCACATCGCGAGTCAATTCATTCTCTGCAAGCCTTACCTCGCGTTCTTTCTAGCAAAGATCCAGGCTTCTGCAAGCAGCACTCTCCCTCCGGGGTTCCATGGACAGGGTAGGGAGGGGGTGACCACTGGTCTCCCCAGTGAGCAGCCACGCTAGAGATGCCGGCTGGCTCTCCTGCCTTTTTTTTTTGCAGCGGCCCGGGAGCGGGCCGGTCTCCTCCGCCCGCCCTCCCGCCGGGAAGGACCTCAGGTTCCTGGAAGCAAATGCTGCGGGGGAGCTGGGCGGGTGCCTCCGGTCCTGCTCTCCTCGGAAGGATGGTTCCCCAGGAAGTTCGCGCCTTCCCCCTCGAGCCCCAGCTCGGCTGGTCTCAACGGCGGAGCTTTCCTAAGAAAACGCTTGTCATGGCAACAGCTTCGGCCAACTCGGACCGACTCCAGTCCGCCCGCCCGCCCGCTCTCCCCAGCGGCGCGGGAGGAGAAGGGGCGGAGCGCGAGCGGCGAGGGGGGCGGGGCTTGGCGCGGGGCCAGCCGCGCTCCGCCGTTAAGGTGGCCCGGCCGGGAGCCGCGCTGCTTCCGGGTCCGTCTTAAGGGGGACTGGGGGAAAGGAAGGGGAGGAATCCTCCCTCCTGGGGCTGTGCTGTCCGCCCCGGCTCGCTCACTTGTTGAGAGGAAAGTAGGTGCGGGTGGAGGTGGGGCGTGGAGGTGGGTTGCAGTGCTCAGCCGTTGCTGGGTGGAGGGAAAAAAGGAAGCTTGTGCAGGCGGTTGGCTTCCTGCAGCTCCTCGGGGGCCCCTCAACCTCTTACTCACTTAGACACAGGAACCAGAAACCCTAGGTGTCTGCGGAAACTTGTACCATCTCCTCTCACCCGCTGCCCCGGTCTGAATAGGGGGCTCAGTGGAGAAGGAAAAGGAACGGCTTGGGGCGCGCACACGCGAATGCACACGCGAATGCACATGCCTCGTACACAGTCCTCACCAGATCACACACACACACACAGTCCTGGGTCGCATGCTGCTCCCTCTTGCCTCTGTACCCCCAAGAGGCACCTCCACAGTGCATGATAACAGCTGCCTATTTTTGAGACCTACTATGTGTGGCCTGTGGCACCAAACGCTTTGCATGCAGGGTTTCCTTTCGAATACTCATGGCACTCTTAAAAGGTCCTTATTATTACCCTTGTTTCAGAGGTAAGAAAACTGAGGGTCAGTGATGGGCCCAAGGTTACACATCTGGATGAACCAGGATGCAAGACCAAGTCAGACGGACTCCAAGGCTTCCTGGACTGTTCTGCACCTGTATCACACGCCAGCACACATTTCCATTTTAATCTGTACACAGTCAGATGTCTCGCACACTTGTGCACAGCCTATAAACTGTTAATCACACCCCCACAGCCACACACCTACCAGCGCTGTACAACAGTGCCACCCATAGATTTCGCCCAGAACCTTATGGCTTTCAAGTACAAACACGCACCATAACTGGTTCACTCACACAACGCGTCTTCATTGACTGAGCTGTTCCCACACCTACCTCAGCACACACACTCCCTCATATACATATGCTTATATGGAAGGCAGGTTAGAGTTGCAAAGGGCTGTGAAGAAAGTGACTCACCACAACTTCAGGGTTTTGAGAAGAGGCCTCTTTGATCCTCCCATCGTAACCCAACTTTTCACACCGGGAGGGTCCTCCTTTGCCTTCTGTCTTTCCTGCCCCAGGTCAAAGAAGCACATGCACATTGAGAAACAGAGTTGTGAATTACACCCTGGGCACTGGTTTTCCTCTGCCCATGAGCACCCTTCCCAATTTCCTCCCATTTGGGTCCTTTCTGTTCTCTCTTAACTTTCCTATCCTCCTATTTTTCAACAACTCATCGACATCCTATTTCTGAGCTAGGGAAAGTTAAACAGACAAAAGTGAAATAACTTTTTAAAAATATTGTTCCCTAAAGCAAGGTATATTTATCTGATTAGACTTGAACAGTTAAAAAATATTTTTTATTTTTAAATTACAGTTGACATGCACTATTATTTAGTTTGTCATACAACCCATTAGACACGTATGTAATGTACAAACTGATCTAGTACTCATCTGACAACCTACATAGTTATTACAATATTACTGACTACATTCCCTATGCTATACTTTACTATATTCCTTTTGCTGTCCCATGACTATTCTGTAATGACCAATTTGTACTTCTTTAAAAAATTTTTTTTAAATGCTTTTATTGATTTTTAGAGAGAGAGAAAGGGAGAGAAAGAGAAAAACCTCAGTGTGAGAGAGAAACATTGATCAGTAGCCTCCAGTATGTACCCCCACCAGGGATTGAACCTGCAACCTGAGTATGTGCCCTGACTTGGAATCGAACCTGCGACCTTTTGGTGCACAGGACGATGCTCAACCAACTGAACCACACTGGCCAAGGCCAATTCGTGCTTCTTAATCCCTTCACCTTTTTCACCCATCCTCTCCCCCAGAACTCTTCCTGTCCGGGTCACTGGCCAAATGTTCTCTGTATCTATGAGTCTGTTTCTGGTTTGCGTGTTTGTTTGTTTTGTTTTTTAGATTTCACATATAAGTGAAATCAAGTGGCATTTGTCTTTCTCTATCTGACTTATTTTACTCAGTACAATACCCTTTAGGACCATCCATGTTGTTGCCGATGGCAAGATTTTATTCTCTCTTATGGCTGAGTCATATTCCATTGTATATATGCACCACTTCTGTATTCATTCGTCTGTTGATGGACACTTAGTTTGTTTCTATATCAAACTGTGGCTATTGTAAATAATGCTGCACTAAACATATGGATGTATATGTCTTTTTTATTTAGTGTTTGGGGTTTCTTCAGACAAACACACAGAAGTCCAGAAGTGAAATTGCTGGGTCCTTTTTTGTCTCTTGTTATACACTTCGTAACAAGAAGTCTGGTATAACTATTGCAGGCCAGAGGGAATGGCACGAAATATTCTAAGTGATGAAATATTTCTGTATAACTATTGCTACCCCGGCTTTTGTTTTGCTGTGTTTTCATGTTCATGAAATATTTTTTCCATCTCTTTAAGTGTCTGTGTGTCTATCTGTCTGAAGTGTGTAAAGGTCATGTTTTGTTATCCATTCATCTACATATGAGCTTTTATTTTAAAATATGTTTTTATTTATTTCAGAGAGGAAGGAAGAGGGAGAGAGATAAAAACATCAATGATGAGAGAGAATCATTGATTGGCTGCCTACTGCACAGCCCCTACCAGGGATTGGGGATTGAGCCTGCAACCCAGGCATGTGCCCTGACTGGGAATCGAACCCTGACCTCCTTGTTCATAGGTCGATGCTCAACCACTGAGCCATGTTGGCTGGGCTTGATTGGAGCTTTTAATGTATTGGCATTTAAAGTAACTATTGATAGCTGGGGTTGATTGGAGCTTCTAACCATTTGCATCTAAAGCAATTGTTGCCTGACCTGGCATGGATGAGCATTGGCCCTATGAACAAAGAGCCCAGGGTTCGATTCCGCTCAGCGAGACATGCTTGGCTTGCAGGCTTGGGTCCCCTGTGGGCGGACCTCCAGTAACCACCCAATCAATGACTCTCTCTCATCATTGACGTCTCTCCCCTCTCCCTTCCTCTCTGAAATATATATATATATATATATATATATATATATATATATATATATATATATATATATATAAAATAAAATAACTCTCCTGATGTTTAAAATAAATAAAAAATAAAGTAATTGTTGATATATGGGCTTGATTGGAGCTTTTAATCCATTTGCATTTAAAGTAATTGTTAATAGCCTGGTTGGTGTGGCTCATTGGTTGTATAGACCCATGAACCAGGAGGTCAAGGTTTGATTCCTGGTTAGCGCACATGCCCAGGTTGTGGGCTCGAACACCAGTAGGGGGCATGCAGGAGGCAGCTGCTCAATGATTCTTTCTCATCATTGATGTTTCTCTCTCTCTCTCTCTCACTCTCTCCCTTCCTCTCTGAAATCAATAAAAACATATTTAAAAATAAAATCATTATTGATATGCATGTATTTATTGCCATTTTATTATTTCTATTTTTTATCTTTGTTTTCCTTCTTAAAGGAGACACTTTAACATTTCATATAATACTGGTTTGGTGGTGATGAACTCCCTTAGCTTTTTCTTGTCTGGGAAGCTCTTTATCTGTCCTTTGATTGTAAAAGTTGTAGGTACTTGCTTTTCATCACTTTGAATATTTTGTGTCATTCCCTTCTGGCCTATAAAGTTTGGGTTGAGAAATCAACTGAAAGTCTACGGGAGCCCCCTTGTAGGTTACTAATTGATTTTTTCTTGCTGCTTTTAAGATTCTCTTTGTCTTTAACCCTTGGCATTTTAATTATGATGTGTCTCAGTGTGGGTCTCTTTAGGTTCATCTTGTTTGGGACCCTCTGCCTTCCTAGACTTGTATATCTATTTCCTTCACCAGCATAGAGAAGTTTTCCATTATTATTATTTTAAATAGGCTTTCAATTCCTTTCTTTCTTTCCAGCACCCTCATGATGCAAATGTTGGTTTGCTTGAAGTAGTTTCAGAGGCTCCTTAAACTGTCCTCATTTTTGGGGATTTGTTTTTTCTTTTTGTTGTTCTTATGGGTGTTTTCTGCTTCCTTATCTTCCAAATCACTGATGTGATCTTCTACTTTATCTACCTACTGTTGATTGCCTGTAATGTATTCTTCACTTCAGTTATTGTATTCTTCATTTCTGACTGGTTCCTTTTTATGTTTTCTATTTTCATTTTTATGTTTCCTATCTTTTTGTTGAGGTTCTCACTAAGTTCATCTACTCTTCCCCTAAGTAAATTGAACATTCTTTCAACCAGTCTTTTGATTCTGTATCTGATAAATTGCTTGTGTCCATTTTGTTTGTTTATTTATTTATTTCTGGAGTGTTGTTCTGTCCTTTCATTTGGGACATGTTTCTTTGTCTCCTTATTTTGGTAGCCTCCCTGTGTTTGTTTCTATGTATTAGGTAGAGCTGCTATGTCTCCTGGTCTTGGTAGAGTGGCCTTCTGGGTCATGTGGGCCCAGTTGCACAGCCTCCCTGATCACGTAAGCTGGGCATTCCAGTTGTCCCCTCCTTGCCAGTGTGGGCTATGTGCACCCTCCTATTGTAGTTGAGGCTCGATTGCTGTTGTCATGTCAATGTGAGGGATTTACCCCAAGGTCAGTTGGCTGTGATGACTGACCACAACCACAGCAGAGGATCTGCTGTGCTGGGGCTGACCCCACAGAACAGGACTTGCTTTATTTCTGATGCCTGACAAGTTCACCCCTTGAGTGTGTTGCTCCTGGAGGTGGTTGGATGGTGCTCTGGCGTGGTCTGAAGCGATGTACAGGGTGTGCTGGCTTTGGGGCCTCCCAGGAGGTGCAGGCCAAGGTCAGCCACCGCCTGTGGCCTGCCTGGGGCCACCTAGTGTGAGCTACAAAGTGATTTGCAGATGGCTGCTACTTGTACTGGGCTTGGAGGTGACTGGAAGAGGCCAAACAGCAAACCAAGGCCAGCTGCCACTAATGCCAGGCCTGGGGCCACTTAGCAAGAGGCACAGGCACACCAAGGCCAGCTGCTGCTTGTTTGGGGTTTATGAGCCTTTGAGAGACTTTAGGAAAGTGTGCAGCATGAGCTAAGATAGGCTATTTTTATGGGAAAGCCACCAGAAAGGGTTCAAGTGGGTCTGAAAGTTGGGTAGGGTGGGGGGGTCTCCGTGAATCACCTGAAGAAACGTTTTTTCAGATTGGTTGGGCTGGCTCAGAACTTGGAGTTCCCAATGTGGTGCTAGAGACTTCCTGCTGCTATCTATCTTGGGAACCAAATCCAAAATAACCCCCTGTCTGTCCTTGTGCCTCTCCTCCCCAGCCCAGCCCAGCCCAGCTGATGGAAGCTTGCAGAGGTGGGGAGGGGAGTTTAGGGCCACCCTCTATGGAAGCTACCTATGGGTAGTTTTTTAGGCATCCTTTCTAGAGATTGAAGGTCTCACCCTCCTTGCGCTGGGATGACACCAAAGGTGAGACTTTTTCTCATTCACTCCCTGCCCATCTCCAAACTTCCCTGGTCCCTCCCACCCTACTCTCCAGGGCATTTCAGTGGTAGAACTAATGGCAGGAATAGAGATGGTACCTTGTTAGAGTTTGGAAATTCCTATCAAAATGTCAGCTTCAGGAGCCCAGATCCATTGTTGGGAAGACAGAATGAATAGAAAGGAATCAACTGGATAGGGCTTCAGACTTAATGGCTTGTCAGGTTCCCTGCTGGATCGCAACAGTTTGACATATTGGCGCCCAATGAGTGTCAAATGCATCTTTATCATGAGAAAGACAGCCTCTGACATGGTGCTTTCACTATACTAGTTATTTTAAGCTTGTCTACAGTGGCTGTGAGGGGAGGCATTGCCTCAGGGTTCAGTAAACTTGTCTGGGGGCGGGGGGGGGGGGATCACAATTTAGGCCAGATGTATGGTCCCATCGGAGGAGAAGTCTGCTTTGGCTGCCTGGGAAGTGGAGCTGAAAATGATGCCTGGTTCGTATTTGAAAGGCAAGATCCTCTCCTCAAACTCCTTGGGTTCAGGGAGGCAGGCTCTGCAGGCGAGGCACTGCTCAAAGAGTCCCTGATGTCTGCCCACCCCTGGCCGACTGGGATTCAGGGCAGGCCAGGAGGATGAGTTTGGTGGTAGCCAGCAGGTAGGTCCTCCCTTCTTGAAGAGCCCAGTGCTCCCCATCCCTGGTCGGGGGGTTGCAGGATGAGAGAAGAGGCACTCCCTCCTCACTCCAAGCCTCAGCCTCATGTAGACAGGAGAGAAGGATGCGAGAGGTGGGTCCAAGTGACTCCAGGGGCAGCGGCAGCCCGATCGCTACAGCTGAGCCCACCATCCAAGCCTGTGCTTTGTGAAAACCCAGAAGCCTTGGTGCCTTGCTTCTTCCAGCAGCAGCTCGAGGTCTAAATGGATAAAAATAAATCTACCCATAAAAATAACCACTGCATGTGGGAAAGTGGAGTTGGGCCCCTTCCCCCCACCGTGGCAAGAGGGAGGCACTGTCTCCACCATCAAGAGTTCCTGGTTAGGCTGCTGTGCGAGGCTGGCTGCCCTAGCCGCTTAGTAGGGACACTAAGAGCACTTCCTTGACTTCCCAGTTTCTCTGCTTCTGTAGCTCTAGCCTGGCTTTTCTTAGCTGGGTGTCATGGGCTCTCCAGGGCAGGTTGGTGTTGGCATGGACCTTGTCCCTCCCCCATCTCTCTCTGGAAGAAAATGAAGTCAGCCTCGTCTCTCCCTTAGGTGTTTAACACATATATATATGTTCCTCTGGCCTCTTGAGAGCTCCAACTTGAGATCCCCAACCACCTTTGCCATTTCTCTCCACCTCCCTTGAATGCAAACTGCATCTCTTCCCATCATGGGTACCTATAGTGTGTCTGTCTAGAACAGCAAGTGTCCCCCCACCGCCAGACCCAATGCTTCTTTAAGATGGCCTTTCTCCTCACTATTAATATGGGAACTGTTATTTTTTTTAGAGGTCCAACTCCTATCTGATCTAAACTGAGTCAATTACAGTCTTTCCTGGGATTTTTAAACTTAAGACCAAAGAGTATTCCTCCAGCAGTGGACACTGTGCAGAGTGAAGCTCTGGGAATATCAAGGTCACACTTCCTGCCACATGGAAGAAGCCTGCCAGTAGGGAAGAGTAGAGCTTATAGGTGGAGAGAGGCAGAGGAGAACGCTGAATGAGTCTTGGCAGCATTTGAGTCAACTCCATTTCATATCCTACGGTACCCTTGAAGTTCCTGCAATGAGTTAATCACATGGCTCATTATGCATGGTTAAATTGTGGAGTTTCTTTGGTCACTTGTATTAAGTAATACAGAAATGTAATATAGATAGGAATATAGGAATCCTTTGAGCTGGTACCTACCATTTAGGTGCACTCATTTCAGGGAATTGTATTCATGAATGACTACCTACTATTCAAGTCAGTACACATTTCTTGAATGTCCACTGTTTCAACATCCACTGGGCCCAGATGATGTATACAGAGATAATAACGCTTATAATTTAGTGGAGGAAAAAGGTATATTCATAGCATAAATAATAAAAATAGAAGGTGTTATAATTATTCTTTTAAACATATTTATTGAGTGCCTACTATGTGCTGATAGTACATATGAAAAGATAAAGTATGAAAATACACTTATAGAAATTCCAGGAGTGCTTCCTTCTGACAGGAACTTTAGAAGGTTCTAATATTTGGAAAATCTTGAAGAATAATCTTGAAACTGTTTTGGGTGGGAGATTGGGGGGAGCAGTAAGGGTAATGATATGAGCCAAGGTATGGAGGTAGAAAAATAGAGTGACAGCTGGGACTAAACTCTTGAGGGCCCTGAGTGGCTTCATTGGTCTGTGGTTATCAATCTGGAAGCCTATTGGGTCAATTGGCTACCTATGTGGCAGGTGGGGAAAATCGGTGCCTGATGCAATGTGGGGCAGTTTTACATAACATAGATCGGTATGTGTGGACAAAAAAGGTGTTCTGTAATAAATCTAACTGAAAGTAACCTCACAGAGTGATCTGATCATAAATTCCTACTGGGCAGGTCATGGTGGGTAGTCATGCCTCAAGCCTATAACTTCTTTAGTAAAAGGTATCTTTGCCTTAAGCAAGCCCTGTCCATTGTTTTTGTACACCTAGGTTAACACAGCCTTGACATGCCCCCTTTTCAGACCCCTCAGAAGAGTAACCACCCTTAAGAAAGAACATAATCTTATAACTACCCTATAATCTGATCAGAGAGAGTTCCCTGCCTTGCTTTCTCCCACATTCGTAAAACCTTTCTTACACTCCCTCCTTAATTTCAAATACATAAACAGGACTACAAACTGTCATTCTAGGGAACATTTCCCCCCAGTCTGTTGAGATCTTGCTTCCAGGAGTGTCCTCTGTTTGGCTCAACTAAACCCTATTAAATGCTTATACATTTTTTCTACAAGTTTGGACATTCTTATCTCAACATATGACACAGAGGCTTTCTTATAGAAGCCTCTAGTTGTGAAAACACATAAAACAGATACACAACAAAACAAAGTATGTGATTAAGTCTAAAACTTAGGTCCAGATGACAAGTCCAATGGAAGTCTGGTTTGAGCTTTCTTAGAGTTGGTGGGATGCCAGCTGGACTTTGGAATTCTTCCAAGTGTCTCTCATTCCTCTGCAGAACAAGTCCGGTGGTGGCTGAAGGCAGTGTGGACAAGAGACATTTATCTAAGCAACATCTGCCCTCGTGACCTTTAGCTGTCCTTATCATACATAACCCAAGGTTACTGATGGGGTGAAAGCTGGATCCTGGAAGAGAGAGCATGGGAAACTAATTTAGCTGCAGACTGGCCCACAAGACTGTCAACTAAGGGACTGGGGGCTGAAGTGCTAGGCAGAGATATCAAGGCTGAAATCCCTTGCCCAGCTGATGTGGATCTGTGGTTGAGTGTCAACCCATGAACCAGAAGGTCAGAGTTTGATTCCTGGTCAGGGCACATGCCCAGGTTTGGGAGCGATCCCCAGTAGGGGGCGTGCAGGAGACAGTCAATGGATGATTCTCTCATCATCGATGTTTCTTTCTCCCCTTCTCCCTTCATTTCTCTGAAATCAACAAAAATATATACATACTTAAAAAAAAAAAAGAAATTCCCAAGATGATAGGAGCTAAAGGAAGGCTGCAACTAGATAAGAACACAGATAGCCCAGGTTCACCCTTCGAGACAAGTTCATCTACAATCAAACAACTGACTCTCAAGTCTGTGGTGAGCATTGCTTTCGGAACCAGAGGGGGAGAACTCTGTTCCTGGAAGACAATGATGACTTCAGCTGGGAGGGTCCAAGGAAGATAAGGATGGGTGGTTCTGGCAGTATTAGAGATAGCAGATGTCTCAGCAGCAACAGCAGCAGCAAGCCCAGCTATTCTTCCTCTGTAGGAACCTTGCTGGGCCCTCCACAGGAGAACTGGCTTCCAGCTCACACCCTTGCTGAGTGTGGGTGGTCATCTACACTCAACAAGCAACACTCTCATTTCCCCACTTCCTGCGATTCCTGTGGAGAGGCCGGGATGGGACAGCCTTTCCTGTGATCATTATAGAACGTGTGTCACAATCTGCCAGGGTGATGCAGAATTATATCAAAGGAGGCCGTCTCTGTGGCTTGGAGGAGCTGGTGTCAGAGGACCACCAGTCTGTCACCACAGAGACCTTTTGGGCTCAACTTTGGTTTGTTGTACTTTTGGTGTTTTGTTGTGCTGCTGGTTTCATGCTCTGATTCTGGCAATAACTAGGTTTAGTGGGAGTGCAGAGTTCCGTTCTACTCTTTGATTTCAGGCAGATGTCCTGTTTGAGGAGCTTAGGGGGAGAAGGCATCTGAGCTCGGCAGTGGGAGTTTGTTTTCTTTTTTTTTTTTTTTGTTTCAAAAAATATATATTTTTTAGTGTTAATGGAAAATAAAACAAACTTACAATATAGATTTCTTGATAAACCTTAAACTACTTTCCAATTGCTATGAGTTATATTGAAAGTGGTAATAAGGATATTTAAAGGTATTCTCTTTAAATTTTTTTTTTTAGTCTTTTTTATTTATTTATTTATTTTTTATTGCTTAAAGCATTACAAAGGGTATTACATATGTGTCCTTTTCCCCCCCCCCCGCCCTTGACAATACCCCGGCTTCCCCTACCCCCCAGTGTCTTATGTCCATTGGTTATGCTCATATGCATGCATACAAGCCCTTCAGTTGATCTCTTACCCCCCTCCCTCCTGCCCCCCAACCCTCCCCGGCCTTCCCGCTGCAGTTTGACAATCTGTGTGAGGCAGCTCTGCCTCTGTATCTATTATTGTTCAAAAGTTTATAATGGTCATCTCTTTCTCTCTTTCTCTCTTTCTTTCTTTCTTTCTTTCTTTCTTTCTTTCTCTCTCTCTTTCTTCTTAAAATTTTTTTTTTATTGATTTCAGAGAGGAAGGGAGAGGGAGAGAGAGATAGAAACATCAATGCGGAGAATCATTGGTTGGCTGCCTCCTGCACACCTCACACTGGGGATCGAGCCTGCAACCTGGGCATGTGTCCTGACCAGGAATCAAACCATGACCTCCTGGTTCATAGGTCCACGCTCAACCACTGAGCCACACCGGCCGGGCATCACCTCTTCATCTTTGCATTGCTGGTGACTTAGCACATCGATGACATCTAGGGCTGATACCATTGTCATTAACCTAATTATTAGTAACAGGAAAGAAGGGGAGGCCAAATATCATAGGCATGTCATTTAGACAGCTTCACCAGGAAGCTATAACTTTACACCCCTCAGGGGTCCAACACAGGGAAAATAGACACATGCTCATTAAAGTTGGGGGGACTAGTGAAGGTGCTTGCTATCAATCATTCCTGGGGACAGAGATGGTTGGCCTGGAGGGGCATGGTTGCTGCAAGCACTGGGAAAATTGGGATACTTCATTCTCTGAACAAAGAACTTCGTGCTCTTGTGCTCTTATTATGCTCTTGGTTCCTCTTGCTGCTCTTGGACACTTGGGACTTGTACGTCTGGGCTCTCTTGCATTCACCCCTGTGGCCCAGGGTCATGTGGACCCCACGGCCATGTGGACCCCACAATGGACTAATGGGCTGCGACTAGTCTGATGCTGTACTGGACCCAAATGCAACTGGAATGGAAACTCTGGACCCTGGCTTTGCTTCTCGCTGCACTGAAACCCCAGCTGCACCTCCTCGATGACTGGACTAAGAGAAACCCAGGGATATCATTCCACACAAAAATCACTCATCTTCCTGTGTGAGTCTCAGGAAATTCTTTTTCTCGAACTATTGTGAGAACTCCAACCCCAGCAGCACCCAGTGCGGCAGGGATACCCCACTTTGTCGATATCAGGGCCGCGCTGTTAGATGAAGGAGCGCAGGATCTGATGTGGGAAGGCAGACCCACCCAGGTGAGGCCAGAAGCACTTTTGGCCCGAGGTGCTTTGATGACATGCGGGATCCGTTTGATTTCCTGGGGAGCATATCTTGCTGTTCCAATTTCATTCGGGTTCAATTGTTTTCAAAGCTACAGTTGTTAGGTTGACAGTTGAACTCATTAACTAGGTTATTTTTCCCCATTAACCTCAAGTTTGGTTTGCGATTTGTCTTTCTAACAAAATATTTGTCTCTCGTTTGTTTTAGTGAACAGCAAATTTGTGCCATTTAAAAATAGATTTTAGTTAATAGTTGTGCTCAATAGAGCTGAGGAAATGAATGTGGAAGGACGGGAACAAGTGATGACTTTTAAATTTAATTTTCAGTCCTAATTAGCGTGTCAGCAATGCCTTAAGTGCTCATTAAGTTTCAAATAAGATCAAAGAAAAGCCAATTGGAAGGATCCTTCCTGGCTCCCATGTCAAACAGGAAGCCTTTGCAACCTGTCCCACTCGCAGGTCCTCTGTTCCAGAGCCTTTGATCCTTCTTCTGTGTTTGCAGTTTACCAAGTGCTTTTCCACATAGATTATTCCATTTGAACCTTGTAATAGTCCTATATGGGAGGCAGGTTAGGATGTGAGTTATTATTCCCACAGGTCTGCAGTCTCCAAAAACCAGGACAGGTGGGCATGGTCTTGCTTGCACACCCATATCCACAGCCACAGTTTTTACAGTTGGGGAAACTGAGGCTCAGACAGGTTGACTGATTGCTTGAGGTTCATGGGAGGAATATAACAGAGGTCCTGTGAAAGCAAGCCCATGACTCTTGTCCCCTCCCTTGAGTAGACAGGCTTTCTGACTCTCCACCCCTTAGGCCAGTTCTTCAGGCTGCAGGATGGGGAGTACTGGGAGACATGTGAGTACTGGGGGAACAGGGGAGTACTTGGAGACTTGGAGAGTACTAGGGGATGTGGGAGCACTGGGAGACTTGGGGAGTATGAGGAGACTTGGGGAGAACAGCCCTGGCTGGGAGGGGCAGTGGGAAGGCAGGGTGGCAGTGGAACCTGCCTCTCTTCCAGGATTGAGCTCTAGCCCTTCTGGTTCTCAAGCTGACACTAGATTCCTGCCTTCTCCTTCTCACCTGGGAGGACAGTGAGAAGTGGGCCCTCACAGGAACTAGAGTGGAATTTACTTTGACGGGGAGGCTCAGCCCATTTCCTCCCCTATTATTTAAGCAGCAACTTAGCCCCATCATCATGACCTCTTCCAGACACCTAGTTAGTGAGCCGAAGGCCTCCTATGGGGTTTGGGCCAATGCTCAGGTTGGACACTTACCTTTCAGTCAACCACCCAACTGATATTTATGGAGCCCCATTATATGCCAGACAATGGGCCAGCCACTTCACTTGCATGGCCTCCTTTCACTCCGGCAGTCCCTGAGAAGTGGGGACTAATTCACTCGTATCATGGGAAATGAAGCTCAGAGAGGGGGGATGACGAGTGCTTGCAGAGCCAGGCCAGCTCTGCTCAGTCTGACTCCTAGAAAGAAAAGACACGAGACTGGGCCATGTCTAGACCCAGTTGCCCTAGTGGCTGGCAGGGAAGAAAGAGAGAGATTTTAAGTATCTGGCTACTCTGTGTGTCCATCTCAGGTTAACAGCTTCCAGAAGGCAGGAACGGAGATGTGCCCACCGTAAAGGCTCTTAGTCAAGGGGGAAGGAGGACGGAAGAGGAGAACCACTTCACCTGGGAAGTGGGACGGATGGGGTGAGCAAGTGGAAGCAAAAGAACAGCATACCCGGAAGTGAAGGTAAGGTCTGAAGAGCTGCCCTGCTCTGCTCCTGACCCTCTGCTGGAGGAGGAGGCACCTGTGCTCCTCCTGGGATGTCACTCTGCCTCCAAGCAGACCTGCACAGGTTCCACCGGTAGAGGACTCTTCTTCAACCCCCCCCCCCAAGCAGACTCTGTTGCCCCCTCACATTAAATATTCTTGCTTTTGTCTATTAGAATCGAGTAAATTCTTCAGAAAGTCTAACCTGAGTCATTCTTATCTCAAATTATGACGGACACTCACCAGAAGTGGAAAGAGGACAATAGCTGAGATGTGGGCATTTTGCTGAGTCTTCCCTGGCACCCCACTCCACACTGACGTGTGACCTGCACCTCTACCTTAAAGGCACCTCTGTCTCCTGGAAGGAACTGAGCGTGAGGGAGATGGGGAGAGGGCGCCCACTGGAGAGGTGAAGAGGGATTGCTTCAACCGGTTGCTCCAGTCTGGCTTCATGTGTATTATTTGTTTCTTCTGGGATTTGGTGGTTGAGGGTGGGACGAGAGGGTCCTGTCACCATCCAAACAGATTCAGGATCAAAAGAAAAAGATGATTCCACACTCTTGCCTGGTGGGCCACCACTCCCAGTCTCTGTGAGGACCAGGCCTCCCTTACTGCACTTTCCATTGACCATGGAGACTGCAACAGCCCCTATGGTGCATCCTGACTGGGCCACCTGCTTCCGAGATCATAGGGCAGCGGTTCTCAACCTGTGGGTCTCGACCCCTTTGGCGGTCGAACGACCCTTTCACAGGGGTCGCCTAAGACCGTCCTGCATATCAGATATTTACATGACGATTCATAACAGTAGCAACATTACAGTTCTGAAGTAGCAACGAAAATAATTTTATGGTTGGGTCACAACATGAGGAACTGTATTTAAAGGGCCAGAAGGTTGAGAACCACAGCCATAGGGCATCATTCACCACAAGAGGTCTTAGTGCCCAGCAGGCATTGGGTTGTAACTTCTGCTTGGTAATGACCCCAGTGCGGTCAACACAGTATCATCCATGCGATAATCAGCTCGACACGAACCAACCTATTAGGCTTGTTGCAGGATAAGGGCTGAGGAACAGGAGTCACCAAATAACTGTTGCTCAAGTCTGTTTGCTCAGCAGTCCCTTAACACTCAGCTCAAATGTCCTTCTCTGAGGAGCCTTCCCCGAGTCCCCTCTCCCAAACTCAGGTTCCGTGACCCTCAGGGCTTCCAAAGTGTTGGAGCTGATCTCTGTTAAGGCGCTTACTGTGTACTAGGATGATTGTGTGTCAATGTGTCTCCTTCCCACTAGCCTCCAGGCTTCTTAAGGGCAAAGGAATCTTGCTCATTTCTGTATTTCCAGCAGTTGGCATGGTGCCTGGCATAACAGGTGCCCAGTAATTATTATAGCAATAATGAATCAACAGTTGAGTGAATACATGAATGAATGTGAACAGTAGTTAACGCTGGAGGGTTAGGAATTAGTCACAAGAAAGAGCATCCTAACTCACTCATAGAATTACAAAGGTGAGCAGGCCCAGAAATTTCTTGCCTGGAGGTGTTTAAGAAGGAGCAATAAGCCATCTGCCTGGTCTGGGCCAATCTTGGGTTTTGCCAGCCCTGGGGACACTGCTGTCGTCTCTGACTCCCTTGGCAACCACAGATACTAAGCAAGGAAGTGAAGAGGAGGGTCAATGACTCTCCTTCTAGGCGCGCCCTCTCTTCCCTCATCTGTTCCCGAGGCTGCTGGTGGCAGAACAAATGGTGAAGCGCTTAAAAAGCTTTGAGAGAGGAAATCCTGGGAGGAGTTAATACTCACTGTGGATCATATACTTCTGAAATCCTAGGGATGGTGATAAAGTTTTAGTTATGCTTATTGTATTTGAGCCTATGACTTCTTTTAAAAATATTTTTATTGATTTTTTTGAGAAAGAGGAAAGCAGAGGGAGAGAGAGAAACATCAGTGTGAGAGTGAAACATTGATTGGCTGCCTCCTGCTTGCTGCCCTACTGCTTGCCGCCCAGGCTGGGACTCGAACCAGCAACCTTTCAGTGCAGGGGACAATGGCCAACCAACTGAGCTACACCGGCCAGGGTGAGTCTATGACTTTGTGAGGGATTGGTATCATCATGTTTATTTTATAGAAGAGAAAATTAAATGCCAGAGAGGTTCAGTAACGTACCCAAGGTCACACAGCTTGTATGTAGCACTAGTAGTAGGAAACCTAGTTTTCTAACTCTAAAGCCCATGTTTTTTTCTTCCAAAGCCTAGAGTTCATGGCTCCTGGACCTCTGACTTTCTTCCATCACTGGCCCTTGCCCTCTACTTGTCCTCTTGTAACAGCCTATATAATAAAAGCCTAATGTGCAAATCCACCAAAGGGCAGAACGACTGGTCGGTGGGGGGTGGGGCTGGTGAGCAGGCGGCACCAAGGCAGCCAAGGCAGGTGCCAGTGGGCAGAGGGAGGGGATGATTGGGGGGTGGCAGTGACCGGCTGCAGCAGAGGGGTGATTGGGGGCAGGGCTGGCCGCTCACCGGCCAGCGGCTAGTACTGGTCGCCTCCCGCAGATGGAGGCCACTGGCGGCGGCAGGGGGGGTGGGTGGCGATGGGCAGCGGGCCTAAGCTGTCAGTCAGACATCCCTGGAGGGCTCCCAGACTGTGAGAGGGCACAGGCCAGGCTGAGGGACGCCCCCCCACCCCCACCCCAGTGCACTAATTTTCGTACACTGGGCCTCTAATTTAGTCAGAAGTTTAAGTTTACAAAATAGCCTATTAACTAAGTCTGGCATCTTGGTGGATAAACTCAACCCCAATGAACCAACTGACAGGTCTGCAGTCTCCAACAACCAGGATAGGTGGGCATGATCTAGCTTGCATACCAGTATCCACGGCCACGGTTCTCTCTCCTGGATTCCATTCCCTCCATCCCAGGTCATGGCCTGGGATATTTCTCCACTGTCTCCTGTCACCAGGAAGCAAAACTTTCTCTGTCTCCAAGAAAACAAACAAACAAACAAACAAACAAACAACAACAAAAAAACTTCCTCTGCCTGGGCAGCAGTTACCTCAGCTTTCATCACAGCTCTCTCAATCTGAGGTCATCATATCCTCTGAATTATGAAGACTAGAATTTTCCAAGTGGTTTCTGCCTCTTTTGGACACTCAGGAGAGATGAAATTTTTGTGAGCCATTCTTCATTTTTCTTGAACTCACAGTTTTCCTAAATGCTTTGGAGGTAGTTCAAGTCAAATGCAGTGACCTGTGTCAGCCTGTTTTAAGACTGAAGAGCCCTAGCTGGTTTTGCTCAGTGGGTAGAGCATTGGCCTGGGGACTGAAAGGTCCCGGGTTTGATTCCAGTCAAGGCACATGCCTGGGTTGTGGGCTCGATCCCCAGTAGGGGGCATGCAGGAGGCATGATTCTCTCTCATCATTGATGTTTCTATCTCTCTTTCACTTCCTCTCTGAAATCAATAATAATAATAATAAATAATAATAATAATAAAAGACTGAAGAGACCAAGGTAGAGAATACTGACTGGCTCTTGGGGGCTAGGAGTTTGTCTGCTGTTCCTCCAGTCGCCCATCTGTTTATATGCTTCACCTCCCCCTGGGTGCCTGCATAGTGAGAAACTTGACCTGCTGATTCAAGATGGAGTCCCTGGTGGTCAGGTGTTGTTTGTCTGCTTCTGATAGCAGCACGTAGCTTTTTCTTTGAAAAATCTCGGTTTTCTCATGCTAAAATCTTGCAGTTTGAGTGCAACTGACCCCACCCCTGGCTCCAGAAATGGGCACTTAACCCAAGACAGACAAAGTGACTCAATTCTGGGACTTTGGTTGAAACTCTCCCCTTGGAATTGAAGCTGCTTGGGGGGTGGGGCCGTCTTGCCATTGCTGCCTGCGAGTGGAGCCAATGTAGAAAGTCCAGCTATCCATGGCAGAGAAATCCATCCTGACCACAGCTTTTTTTAAAAAGTATATTTTTATTGATTTCAGAGAGGAAGGGAGAGGGAGAGAGAGCTAGGAACATCAATGATGAGAGAATCATTGATTGGCTGCCTCCTGCACACCTTCTACTGGGGATCAAGCTTGCAACCCCGGCATGTGCCCTGACCAGGAATCAAACTGTGACCTCCTGTTCCATAGGTTAATGCTCAACCACTGAGCAACACCAGCTGGGCCTGATCACATCTTAGAGCTGTCTATGCAGCCAGGCCTGACATACTCTATACCAGTGATGGCAAACCTTTTGAGCTTGGTGTGTCAGCATTTTGAAAAACCCTAACTTAACTCTGGTGCCGTGTCATATATAGAAATTTTTTGATATTTGCAACCATAGTAAAACAAAGGCTTATATTTTTGATATTTATTTTATATATTTAAATGCCATTTAACAAAGAAAAATCAATAAAAAAAATGAGTTCGCGTGTCACCTCTGACACGCGTGTTATAGGTTCACCACCACTGCTCTATACTCATGCATTTTGCTCAAGCCAGGTTTACCTGGGTTTATGGGAAAAATTCTGACCAACATTGGAACTGAGGCCATGTTCATTAAAAATAAAAGTCTCCTCTTTCTATTAGCCCCAGGGAACAGGAGTGAATGTCTCTTCCTCCTCCTTCTCCTGTTATACCTTGACCTTTTTTTTTTTTTTTTTTACTCCCCCTTCAAAGTTGTCCTGGAGCTTGATTTAACCTGATGTTGTCAAGATCAGCATGTTAGCATGTGTCCATGGTGGAGGAAGGGCAAGCCTCCAGAGGTATTGTCCTGATAGGGCAGGCGAGGTCCGAGGCCGCGGGGGACTCAGATCCAGGAGCAAAGCAGTGTGCCAGCCCCAGGAGCCCTCCGTTTGGGGCGGGGCGAGGCGGGGAGCAGGCTGCTTTGAATCCCAGGAAGAGCCCTAAGGAGATTCGGTGAGGAGGACTGGGTGAGGGAGGAGCAGTCAGTTGCATATCCTCCTGAGAAGTTGCTTGTCCTGTACCTTCGGGTTCCTGAGACTGGGGTAACTATCCTCTTTGTCTCAAAACTCTGGAATACGTGGATGCCTTGCTCCTATCCTTCTCTCTCCAAGGCCCCACCATTCGAAGAGTCAGCTGGGGGTGATTTTACCCGTAAGAGCAAAGGGACCTGGAATTTAGCAGGTATTGGCCTCAAATCTCAAAGTCACCCTTCGGACAGGTAATGCCATTAGGGGATTTCTCTTCCTACCAGATATTGTTGTGATGTATTAGACTAACAGGCCCCTCCTCTTCGGTGTACTGCAGACAGACTTGCCAGACACACCTTCTGTTTGTTCCCTCCCTCTGTCTTCCCTGGCACCTGCGCCCGTCTTGGCTTCTGGCCAGCCCAGTGCTTGAATTGCCATTGCGGGAAGCAGGACCTGTGTTAATCACCTCCACAATATTTTCCCCCTCTGGCTTCCTCTTCATCAGGCGGTTCTGTGCTTAGATGAGAGGAAGAACATCCTAACTAGCAAATGCCCGGGGGGAGGGAAGCTGAAGGGTGTTCTGTTCCAACCTAGGACTAATGAGGCCGCCATGCCCGCCAGGCTCCTGTGTCCCCTCTGAGAGCATTTTCCAATCAGGCAGGGGACCAGTGCCTTTCTAGCCTGGCCCTGGCCCAGTCCACAGGTGCTTCCCTAGGTGCCTTGGCTGGGGTCCTTCTGCACTTGAACTGCTCCCCCATGGCCATCGTCCCTGTGGACTCCAGACCATTGGCTGTGCCCGGGATTACCCGTGGCTGTGCCCTTCTAGGCTGATTAGATACCCAGCACCAGCTACTTGCACATTAGCACAGAGAGACAGCGCTCTTGATTGCTCCGCCTGGCCTGCCTGGGGTTTCCGGGCCTTGCCAATGCAGCTGGCAGTGTTGCTGTCTCAGGCTGACGCCATCTGGCTATTTCCTTTTCTACAGGCTCTAGTCACCTTGAACTAGATCAGTAGGATGGGAATCAGCAAGGTGAGCGAGGAAGAGGCTCTGAGTCCCTCTGCAGGGCATCTGGCTGAGGTGGTAGGAGGCTCATCCATCGCTAATTGACCAGCGGCTCAGAGCAACACGGTTGCCTGGACTCTGAAAGCCATCTGGATCCTGGACCCTAAGCCCTGATGTCATTAACCTAGCCCTTTAAACTCAGCTCATTCACTCATTCAAAATAGCTGTAGCATCAAGTATGTGCCTACCGTTGTCATAGCTGCAGGAAGAGTTATGAAAAGCTACAGTGTCGTTGGGTGTAAAATCTTACCTATGAAGAGTTAACCAAC
Organism: Myotis lucifugus; assembly: GCF_000147115.1. Taxonomy (NCBI): domain Eukaryota; kingdom Metazoa; phylum Chordata; class Mammalia; order Chiroptera; family Vespertilionidae; genus Myotis; species Myotis lucifugus. Next base: position 2,451,852 of record NW_005871238.1, on the reverse strand, counting down.
AACATGATTAAACAAGAAGTGAATGATACGAGAATGGCCCAGAGTGGTCTGACTGATTGCCAAGTGAATCAGTAGGGAAGTGCTGTGGGGATTCAGAAGTTGGCAACATAACTGGGCACTGGGGGTGTCTGGGAAATCCATCAGGAGTTGATGCAGGTCTGGATTTCAAGAGTCTGAACCAGGTGGGATGGCTGGGACCGAGGCAGGGAGATTCTCCCCACAGGATATCAGAGTTGAGGTCAGTTTAATTGGAGCCAAGGATTCTTGTCCGGGTCAGTGGAAGGTAAGGAGAGAGTATGACCCTTCTTTCTCCAACTTTGGGGAAAACCAAGAACTTAGCTATCAAAGTAACATTTATTGCTAATGCCCTTTACACAGATTAACTTATTTAATTCCCAAAGCAATGCTATGAAATTGGCATTCTTCTTCTTCCCCATGTTTTAGCAATAAGGAACTGATGCCCCAGAGCTATGTCGGGATTTGAACCTGTGTGCCCTCAGAATACTTGTTTTTCTCACATCATGCTGCCCGCGCCACCCCATACATCCCTGACCCCTTTTCTGAGGGGCCTGGTGACTCACACTCTTTCTTGGCAGACACTGTGGTTTTTGCTACTGGGTAAATGAAGTCATCTCGATGTTGCTGCTGCTGCTGCCTTCGCCATGCCCATCGTCCCCGCGTCCTTACTCCTTACGCTCCTGGCTGCGGGAGCAAGAGCTCTGCAGACTGATGCTGCCTGTTGTGTTGGTTTTATTCCCTCTTTTTTTTTTATAAGTACTTTTTAAAAAAAATATATTTTATTGATTTTTTACAGAGAGGAAGGGAGAGAGATAGAGAGCTAGAAACATCGATGAGAGAGAAACATTGATCAGCCGCCTCCTGCACATCTCTCACTGGGGATGTGCCCACAACCCAGGTACATGCCCTTGACCGGAATCGAACCTGGGACCCTTCAGTCCACAGGCCGACGCTATATCCACTGAGCCAAACTGGTTTTGGCTATTCCCTCTTTTTTGAAAGAATGTGAACTGGGGTCCCCAGGACCTGCGCCAAGGTCATTGAAGAGATATGCTCAGTTATCTAAAAAAAAGTATTCCTTATATATCAAGAACCTGTGTCCTTACCTCCGCCAGAGTCCTCCGCCTTCCTGGGGCTCTTCATGCTCACAGCACCTGGGACAGACTTCACCTTCCTGCTTTGTCTGAAGCCTTGAGGCTGATCATAATCCCAAACTTGCCTCCTTGGCTTTTAGAAATGGGGTGTGCTTGTTGTCAGTGTCAGTCTCCCAGAATCCCAGGTGGCTGTGCAATTAGGCACACATGGTGCCCCTTGCTGGAGAGATGTGGAGGGAAGAAACACCCAGGAAAGCAGAAGGAGGCTAACATATAGCGAATAGCTTCTACCAGCTGGGCACAGTGCCTTCCATATATTCATTATTTATTACTTATTAGTTTATTTTTTAATCATCACCCAAGTACATGATTAAAGAGAGGAAGAGAGAGAGAGAGAGAGAGAGAGAGAGAGAGAGAGAGAGAGAGAGAATAAACATCAATGTGAGAGCGAAGCATCAATTGGTTGCCTTCTGTATGTGCCCCGACTGGGGATTGAAGCGGCAACCTTTCCATGCACAGGATGGCGCTCAACCAACTGAGCCACTCCGGTGGGACACCTGTATATATTTTAAAGTTTAATCACACTAGTGGGATATCAGTGCTATTGGCCTCATTTTTTAGTTGAGGAAATTGACCTAGAGAGGTTGAAGTGACCTGCCCGTCAAGGGCAGAGCCAGGATTCCCTTGATTCTGATGTCTTACTGCATCCCACTTGAACTTTACCCTTTAGGCAACAGGGAGTCCCTGATGGTACCAAGAGAGACTAAAGCAGTATTTTAGGAAGATGAATCCCACAGCAGTGAGTGGGGTGGATGGGAGAGAAGCAAGGTCCAAGCTGTGGGGCCAGTTAGGAGGTTACTGCAATAATGTCACCTTGAGACATTCCCAAGAGCATGGCAGGAGCTCAAAGGAGGGATAGTTGCAAGAGACATTGAAGAGCAGAGATCAGTAGCTCTTGGCAGCCTGGTACACCCAGACATGAGGAGGAAGCCCTTATTTCTGATCACTTAGGGTCCCACTGGGTGTTCCTGGCCTGTGCCAGGGGCGAGAACCAGCTGTCATTTCTGCTCAGGTGAAGAGGCACACACGTGGTGAAGGCACTCCTTGGCAGGACTGGGCTAGGTTGGCTGCTCTTCCTGGGCAAGGCCCATGCCTTTGAAAGGCCTGTCTATCCAGCTGGGAGAACGCCTCCTGTGTGCCCAATAAAGGGTAATTGGCAGTGGTGAGCTCAGAGCATCTCTGAGAGAGAGGGAGCAATCACTGTTTATGAGCAACTCCTCTCCTGGGCTGAAGCAGGCAAATGGGTCTCCTTTCCGGATGGGAAACCGAGGCTCGGAGGTTGTACGGCTTTCCCACGGTCGTCTGGATAGCCAGAGGGCAGAGTTAGGACTCAGTCCCCACCTTGGACCTGGCGTCCTGCTGCTTTTCCCAGCTCTTCTCTGTTCGTGTCCGGTAAACAAGGGGAATTGAAGACAAGTCTTCACAGGAGCAGGCAGCCTACAGTTTACAAAACTGCTTCTCCCCCAGGATCTCCTTTGCTCCTCACAGCCACCAGGTGTTACTGCACTCATGTTACAGATGAAGAAACCGAGGCACGAAGAATTGAAGGCTGCTGGAGTTCAACACGAGGCTTTCTGACGCCTGAGTCCACAGCTCTTCCCAGGAGGCCATGTGAATAGAATAGGGAAGCAAAGAATCAAACATCAAGGAGGAGAAATGAGGGCTCAGGGAGAGGTGGTGGATGTAGCTTAGATGGTGCGGGAGGTCTTCAGGTTAAACGTAATAAACACTTCTGGGCAGCAGAGATTGTTCACTACAGTCACAAGTTCCCCAAGGAAATAAGTTTATCTGCTGGAGGAGTGAGCACGGCTCTTCCTAGAGGTGGATGATGAAAGAGAGGACCTCTAAGAAGTCTCCTACTTCCTACCTGTGGAGCTTGTGAAGAGAAAGAAGCAAGAGGATGAGGAAAATCTGAGGTGTTAGCACTTGCCTTTTAGGTGCCCAGTAAATTGGATGGATGGATGGATGGATGGGTGGATGGATGGATGGATGAATGGATGGATGGATGGATGGATGGATGGATGAATGGATGGATGAATGGATGGATGATGGATGGATGGATGGATGGATAGATGGATGGATGAATAGATGTATGTATGTATGTATGTATGTATGTATGTATGTAACTTAGGGAAACTGCACACCCACCCAGGCAACATGCCCCATGGTCCTATTTACAACTCCTGAACAACCTTCCTTGCCCTCTAGCCCATCCACATTATCTCATTTTATAAATGACATTCTCTCCATAGGAGTAGCATTGAGAGAGAAGTTGGGAAGTAACTTCCTTTGTTCCAGAAAGGAAGAGGAATGGGTAGAATGGAATGTCTCTCTCACCTGTCCTCAGGATGGCCTAAATTCTCTGAAGGCCTGCTCTGGGCTGAGAGTCAGGACTCCTAGATTCTAAGCCCAGGGGAGCAGCCATCTTCTCATGGGGCGGTCCACACAGTTTTTGCAGTTGGGCTTAGAAAGATGAAGAACCTAGAAGGACCGAGGGGCCAGGAGCTCTCTTGGACCAACTTCCCTTTCCTCCGCTTCTTCTTTGCCCACCTTTCAAAGAAACATTGCAGTGGGGACCCTTCTCAAACCAGAGAGGGGAAAGGCCAAAGGGTCAGAGACGGTCCATATAGGGCTGTGACTTGCTCCCTGCTCAGGCTCAACTACCACATACCACTAGTTAACAGTGGTCTTATCACAAAGAACTCATGAGGCTGAAATCCTGACCCTGGGTTCTGCTTCTACCTGTCACTGAGTAGGCTTGGTATATAACACAGCATCTGCACATAGTAGGCACTTACTAAATATCTGATGAAACCATGAGTAAATAAATGAAATATTTTTTAAAAAACCAACCAACAAAACAAAAAATAAATAAATAAGCCCTAGCTGGTTTGGCTTAGTGGATAGAGCGTCGGCCTGCGGACTGAAGGGTCCCAGGTTTGGTTCTAGTCAAGGGCACATGCCTGGGTTGCCAGCTTGATCCCTAGGTATGTGTATGTGTGTGTGTATGCGTGTGTGTGTGTGTGTGTGTGGGGGGGGGTGCAGGAGGCAGTCAATCAATGATTTCTCTCATCAATGATGTTTCTATATCTCTCTCCCTCTCTCTTCCTCTCTGAAATCAATAAAAATATATTTTAAAAAATAAAGAAATGAAATGATTAGCTGTGATCTTTCTGGATCTTTGTCTCTACATCTGTAAAAGGGGGATTATAATGCTGGCCTTGTCTCTCTCCAAGCCATCCCCCAACCCTTGGGAGGAGATAAATGGATAGATAAATGGATAGAACCTTATATACCATAAGGTTCTGGGCCCACATTAGGGACTATGCAGTAGTTGATATTTGAGTCACCTCCCCTCGGCCCCCACTATGCACCTGCTATATGCTAACCAGACCTGCTGCTCAGCCCACCCATGCCATACTCCTCACCTCTCCAGAGCCTGCTGGCCCATGCCCCGTGCCTTCAGGGACCTGTGCACTATGTTAACACACTAGTGATACTATTTACCCGTTTGAACATCTACCATGTGTCACGCATTTAGAATGTCAACACAAGAACATCCAAAGCTATAGAAAATATGAGAACATATTTGAACAAACTTGAGGACATGCCCAGAATCAAGATCTCAAAATGCTCTGGAGAATGGCAGGTTGTCAGTTCTTTTTGTGCATTTAGAGTCAAAGGAGGGAATGTAAGGAAAACCACATGAAATCCGTTGGTGGTAGGTTAAGGAGGAGGTGACGAAAGCAAGGCAGGGGAATCCCTGTGATTGGATAAAAAGTAAAACGAAGAGATGTACTTCTTTCACATTGGTGGGTATGAGATCCCCACGGAGATCTCTGTGAGAGAGGTTTGGAAGAGTCACTGCAATACATTGGTCCTAACCCATACATTGGTGGGTATGAGATAGTCAACATTTTTTTTTAAATCCTCACCCAAAGATATTTTTTCTATTGATTTTTTTTTTTAAAGAGAATGGAGGGGAGATAGGAGAGGGGGGGAGAGAGAGAGAAAAAGAGAGAGAGAGAGAGAGAAAGAGAGAGAAATATTGATGTGAGAAACATCTATTGGAAACATCTATTGGTTGCCTCCTACACGTGCCCCCACCCAGGGCTGGGGATTGAGCCTGCAACTGAGATTCCCTTTACCAAGAATCAAACTGGTGAGCCTGGCCGGTTTGGCTCAGTGAATGGAGTGTCCTGGGTTCGATTCTGGTCAAGGGTACATACCTCAGTTGCAGGCTCTATTCCTGGCCCTGGTTGAGGCAGGTGTGGGAGGCAACCAATTGATGTGTCTCTCTCACATGATGTTTTTCTCTCTGTCTCTACCCCTCCCTTCCACTCTCTCCAAAAATCAATGGAAAAATATCCTCAGGTGAGGATTAACAAAAATAAAAATTAAAAAAGGAAAAGAGCAAACATCTCTCTTAAAACAAAACAAAAGTTGGCAACCCTTTGGCCTGTGGGCCGACACTCTAACCACTGAACAACAAGCTGGAGTAATAGTCAACATTTAACCTTTACAAAGATAGGGATAGTATATGGATAACAAAATCATGTGCTCCCTTGAGGGTGGGTTGCCTCCAGGAGTCTGAAAAAGAAGATTATTTTGGCATTTCAAAGGTATGTTACCCTAGATGCAAAAAAAAAAAAATAAAAAATATGGCAGAGCTGGCTTAAGGCAAAGATACTTTTTACTAAAGAAGTTATATGCCTGGGACATGACTACCCACCATGACCTTCCCAGTTAGGCATTTACGGTCAGATCACCCTGTGAGGTTACTTCTAGTCACTGAACTTGTCAGGTTTGTTACAGGTTCCCTTTTTCATTCACAAAGACAGGACTTCCTTTAATTCTCACGACAGTCCTCCCCTGGGACTCAGGAGTAGAGCTGCACTGCTGGAGGTGATGGGGTCTTAAGTAGAAGAACCAGGATTCCAGCCAGGTGTCTGATCACACACCTGGGCTCCTCACCTGCTACTGTGGGTCCCTGTGGCTGATGGCCTACTGGGGCATGCTGGGGGGTGGGGTGGGGCATTTACTGCAGAGTTAGCGATGAAAGACCCGAGTTCAAGTTCAAGCTGTACCACTTGCTAAACTGGGTTCCTCAAGCAAGTCATGCCAACATGCTGGTTCTCTATCCTGATCTCATAATTGTGAGGATCAAAAGCACAGTGTGTTCAAACCATGCAGGTCCCTGTGAAGTGTCCCTCCGATGTTAGAGATGTTAGAGATGATTCCACAGGAGGTCTCTGACATGAAGACATGGCTACGGTGGTGGGGATTCCAGGGGCCACAGGAGGCTGGTGAGATGCTTTGGGGAAAGGGCTCTTTCAAGCTTCCCCAGGTCACATACGAACAACCACGGGCGTCATCTCTGGTTAGGAAGGGCTCTGTCCTTGGGCTCCCGGAGGTCCTAACCCACAGCAGAGTCCTGACATGCCTGGTCTCCTGGGCCCCAGATCCATCGCCTGAATTAATTTGCAGTTCAGTTCTCTCTTGAAGAGCTCGCCTACCTCTGGGAGGAACCACCCAGGGTACTGGGAGGTCCCCTCCCCGCCTGCTCTCAGTCCAGGGCCTGGTGCGTGAGGAAAGGAAACAGCTCCTCTTATGGAAACACTGACAGACCTACAGGAGAGAGAGAGAGAGAGAGAGAGAGAGAGAGAGAGAGAGAGAGAGAGAGAGAGAAGAGAGAGAGAGAGAGATACACGCAAGCTCCAGCAGCCTTCTAAACCCCAGCTCTGAGCTAAATATAGTCACAGGAGGGATGGTGGTGTGGATTTGGGGGAGTAGGGAGGGATGAAGGAGAGTGAGGTTCGGAAGCAGGAGGGAAAACGGGAGGGAGAGAAGAGGGAGAAAGAAAGGAGGCAGCGCTGGTCTGAGGGAGAGAGAAATGAAGAAATGAGAAAATGTGAAGACGCACAGGAAAGAGTTTCAGCGAAAGAGAAAGAGCAGGCAGGCAGGAGACAGGAGGGCAGTCAAGCGTTGCTGGGAAGGGCAGTGCCTCTCAGCAGCCCTGCAGCGACAGGGACAGATTGGTGGGGAAGCGTGGGGTGATGACAGAGGTGGCCCCGGGGAGGCCCTGGGTCTGACCACCCGCTGGAAGCCCTTGGCGATGGTGTGTCTGCCAGGGTGATGATTAGAGTGATGATTAGAGTGATGATTAGAGCTGAGACAGCTGTCCTCCCAGCCCCCTGCCCACCTCCCCACATCCTTGCTGGGAGCCAGGCCTGGCATTACATGACTCCTTGGCAGCATTGAAGGCGGCCTTAGGTGGGGGGTTGGGTGGTGTTTCCCTGTAATGGTGATGGTGGAAGGGATGTGGCATGTGTGTGTCCCTCAGTCGGTGGCCGTGGGTTTGGCGCTGGCCTGGCTGAGTGAGGATGGGGTGATGGGAGCGTGAGATGGTGCAGCCCCAAGGCCAGGGGGGAGATCTGCTCCAAGGCTCAGCCCAGCCCGCCGAGGCCCAGGAGGTAGAGCAGGTTGAAGCGCTGATGCAGAACCGAGTCAGGAAGGTCAGACCAGCTGAGCTGAACCAGACTCGGCTGGGACTGTGAGCCGGCTAGACTGGTGCGGTGGAGGTGGGGGTTCCCAGAGGCGGGGAGTCCCGGGAAGAGGGGAGACTGCTGAAGCCCCAGCACAGCGGGGAGAGACAGGAACTGGGGGCTGTGAGAGAGATTTGGGAGAGTCACTGCAAACAGCCTATGCGACCAGATTTGCTTTCACAACTGCTTTTGAGCCCACAGCCCTGGCCCTTGGGGTGCGGGATGAGGCTCTGACCAGGCCCCTGCTCTGTGGGTGCGAGGCGACTGCAATCCGGGGGAAGGGTGGGCGTGCATCCCTGCTCTCAGCCAGCAGCACGTAGTAGCTGCTCAGCGAACACGTGTGGGTGTAGGACCGGCCGGGTGGATTGAAACCCTCAGGGGAAGCAGGAGACCGGCCCTCTTTCCTCTTCCTCCCCCAACTTCCTTCCCCCCAGATTCCAGGAGGGAGAAATGGGTCCGGGAGGAAAAGGAGGTGCATTCTCTCACTGGCAAGAGCACCGGGGGAGACAGAACCAGCCTTGTCTCCCTCCTCCCAGGCTCCTGGAGCCAGAGCAGAGCAGTTCCCATCCCTGCGGGCAGATCAGCCATTATTTATGAGCTCCTCCGAGGTGCTCCGTGGGGATCTCCCGCTCTGCTCCCCTCCCCCAGCTGCTGAGGGGAGAGAGAGAGAGAGAGATGCTGATGGTGCCTGAAGCAGGTGCTTTCTTAAAGGCACAGGCACTGGAGGGCTTGCATCCTGCCCACACCAAAGCCCTTGCCGGCTTCCAGGGCCAAGGAGAGAGGCAAAGCTCAGACCTCCTGCAGGGAGAGCTACTGAGGGCTACAGAGGAGACCCCAGCTCGAAGGAAGGAAGGGGCTTGAGGCTTTCACCTCCCCCCCCCCCCCCCCCCCGCCTGCCCCCAAACCAACCCTTCCTCGGATATTTCATCTGAGCTCTGAGTGCTGGCCCCAAACAGAGCCAGTAGGGTGGGTGAAAGGTCACCTGACCAATGGGCACAAACCAGAGAGAAAGGCTGGGAATTTGCGGAAGGGGGGAGGCCTGGGGAAAAGGAGAGGATGGACATAAACATTTCTGTGTCCCAGGTTTGGGGGCAGGAAACCCCACATGGATAACCCAGCCTCTCCCCTGGTTGGAGAGAGAATCACTGAGGGTTCAAGACCCCAAATAGAAAAGGGTGAGAATGAGGGGGTAGGAGAATGGGAGTGAGGGGGAGGGAGAGAGAGAGAGAGAGAGAGAGAGAGAGAGAGAGACAGAGAGAGAGAGAGAGAGAGAGAGTTAAAATTTGGTGGTTAGAAGAGCTGGAATGGGAAAGGAAGGGAGAAGAGAGAACAGGAGTGGCTAAATGGTGGAAATTTAGGATAAAGGTGGGGCCAAGGGATAGAAAAGCAAGGTTAAGAAAAATGAGAGAGGAGGCTGGAGCGCCAGAGACGGCTGATGGGAGAGGCAGAGGGGAGAGACAGAACAGAGCTACCACAGAGCAGGAAAAGAGAGACAGAGAGCAGGGAGAAAGGCAGGCACCGGGAGAGAACAATGGTGGGAGGAGTGGCAGGTTAGGGGCGGGATGGCCAGGGAGGGAGGACAGTCACCAGCAGAGGAGAGACTGCGGCCTTGTCCCTCTTTCATCCCAATCACTATCAATGACACATTCCCGAGGAGCCACCTTTCACAGCAATTAAAAAAGCATTTATGCTCCTAGAGAAATCGAAATGACTTCTACCCACCAGCCTACACGCGCTGGGCAACCGCCTCTAGCGACGAGGTCCCTGGTGATGTGCAGTCCCCGGTGGGGACACTTGAGGGAGGGGTGGCCTGGGGCCAGAGAGGCTTGTCCACCCCCTCCCCAGCGGTGGAACAGCTGAGTGCTTTCTCTCGGGCTCAGGAGCGTGGTGGCTGGGGAGAAGGGGGTGCAGAACTGAGGATTTCAATCCACAGTCAGGAACCTTTCCTGATCACCAGGCGTCCGCAAGCAGCAAGTGGAGAGGGAGGCTGGCGGCCTCAGCCTGCGGCTGGAGGTGACCCCGTCTGGGTTTGATGAAGTACCGAGAACTGGGAGGTGGAGCCGGGAGGACGCCTTTCCAGGGCTGGTTCAATCCAGCAGGTCCTCACCGGCTTCTGCTGTGCCAGGGCTGCCGCGGGCAGGGAGGGTGTCGCAGAAATGAGTGAGAGGGCCCCACTGGTGGCTCAGGTGGTTGGAGCGTGGTCCCATGCACCAAAAGGTTGTGGGTTCGATTCCTGGTCAGGGCACGTGCTTAGGTTGCAGGTCCCAACTCTGGTTGGGGTGTATAGGGGAGCAACTGATCAATGTTTCTCTCTCACATGGATGTTTCTCTCTCTCTCTCTCTCTCTCTCTCTCTCTCTCTCTCTGTCTCCCCTTCCTCTCTGGTGGGCAAGGGACACATCCAGGCAGATGGTGTGAGGAGGCATGGCACATTAATAGAGGAGAGGATGGAGAAGGCAAGGGGGCGGCAATAGAGGGACTGCAGGTCAGTGGCCGAGCGGGGAGGGGGAACCGGGGAAATGATCATGCCTCCATCTCATCAATACCTTCATGAGCTGGGCTTCGGATGGACATTTTATATACATGGCTTGTTTTACTTGAACCCTCACAGCTACCCTACAAGGAGGCAGATACTTAAAAAAAAATATCTTCACCAGAGGACATGCTAATTGATTTTAGGGAGAGAGAGAGAGAGAGAGAGAGAGAGAGAGAGAGAGAGAGAGAGAACATTGATAAATTGCCTTCCTGTATGAGCCCCAACTGGGGATGGAACCCACAACCGAGGTATGTGCCCTGACCTGGAATCGAACCTGTGACATTTAGGTGTACAGGACAATACTGAGCCACATCGCCCAGGGCAAGGAGGCAAATCCTTTAATATACCAGGAAACCCAGGATTAGTGAGTTTACACATCTTGTTGGGGGTCACACAGCTGGTAAGTGACAAAGCCAGGGTGAAAGGTACCCGGCTACCCTTCACCATTCTATTCTGCTAACATCTGAGAATGTTTCGTTTCAGAGCCTTCTTACTCAGCAACTCCACGGCTAGGGCTTGACCTACAGATGTCCTTGCACATGGACACGGGGACGTGATATACAAAGTTTCTCACTGTGACCTTTTTCATAGCACAAGATTGGAAGCGATGTAAATGTCTATCACAGGGGACTGTTAGAGAGACTTGTAGACCATGGGATACTGGAGTCCTCAAGAGAAATAAAGAGCACTGAGTGTATGGCTATGGAATAATTCCCAGAACACACTGTTTAGCAAAAAATAAAAAAAAATGCAAGCACAGAACAAAGTGTATAATAATAATATCCTGTCATTTGCTTTAAAAGGGTGGGAGAAAGAACATTTATTCACAATGACCTCTTCTGCATACTGTGTATAGGGAAGGGGATACGGGAAACAGACCATGTTGATTGCTTCTGGGAAGAGTGACTACATTTTGGTGGTCAAGTGTGGAGGCAAACTTCATGGCATACTCTTTGGTAACATATGGGTGTTGGATTTTTTTTAAAAGATGTGACCTATGAAAAATAAAGAATCAAAATAAAAAATAAATGTTCTGGCCCCGGCCGGTGTTGCTCAGGGGTCAGAGTATCATCCTGTGTACTGCAGAGTCATGGGTTCAATCCCCAGTCAGGGCACATACCCAGGTTGTGGGTTCCATCCCCAGTTGGGATGAGTGAGGGAGGCAACCAATAGATGTTTTTCTCTCTCCCCCTTCCTCTCCCTTCCTATCTCTCTCTAGAACCAATGAAGGACACATCCTTGGGTGAGGACTAAAAATAGATAATAAATAAATAAAATGCTCTGTTGTAGGTGAGGTGGAAGGTGGAGGTAACAGTTACAGGAAGCAGTAGAGTGGAGAGACGGTTGGTAATGGCACTAGAAAGACGTGGATTTGAATCTACACGCTGACACTTATTAGCTACAAATCTTTGGACAAGTTAAGTAACACTGTTGAGTCTCAGTTGACTCATACGTAAATAGAGATTCTCCTTCCTCGTGGGTTCTTTCAGTGGGAAGACACGTGTGCTTAGCAGAAGGCCTGTCTGTGCTAAGTGCTCACCACGTGGCAGCTGTAACCACGTGGGCCCTGGGAGGGACCGAGACCAGGAGAGCTGAGTGCTCTGGGTGCCGATGGGTGGGAGGCTGCGAGGAGCACATCAGACCGAGGGCTGGCTTAGCAGCAGCGCCTCCTGGACTGGGCAGCGCTGGTCTCCATCAGGACCTGCTGGACCCAACGAAAGAACACGGGGGCAACCCCAGGCCTGCACCTTAAGGCCCACTCAGCCTTCTTTCTTGCAAGGAGCTTTTTGTTGTCCTCAAAGACGTTTCTCGGTGCTCAGAGGCAGCACTGCCTTTCCTGAAAGCTGTGCTTTGTGGGAGCCTGTCCCCGAGGGCAAGAGAGGCAGGGGGGTATCGGGCCACCTGGGAGGCTGGAGTCCAAACTACGCACTCACTCCATCTCTCTAAGCCTCAGTTTCCTCATCTGTAGAATGGAGATGCACCTGTGAAGATGAAACATCAGGTAGAAGCATAATGTTAGCACGGAAGCAGGAAAGCTGCATGTAGTATGCTGTTGTGTCTTAGGATGGTTTGGACATGCTGTGGAGACTGGCAGTGGGTAGACAGACTCTCAAAATAGGCCATCGAGCCACAACGGGTTCGGCCAGAGGCTCAGCGGTGCCCGATGAAACTATAGCTGCTGCTCCTGGTGCTCAGGGAGCCCCTGGGGTGGACGGGGAGCCCCTGGGCGGGCGGGTGAGCAGTGGGTGGCAGGAGCAGCCAGGGGCTCTCTGCAGAGACCTCCCTGGGGCTCTTCACCACTCACTCAGCAATCAGGCGTGGATGTGCCTTTGTTGGTTCTGGTGGGAGAGTCCAAGAAAAGATAGGACGTGGGTGGCCTCACCCTTGAGAAACCCTCAGGCAGATGTGGAGGCAGAGATCATTCAACAAACACTTAGGAGCCACTTGGAAATAGTGAAAGATGCCAGGGAACAGCCCTGTCCTGCTCTCCAGAAGCTTGGTGTGGCGGGAAGAGCATTCCTAGCCCAGGAGGCGGTATGTTCACTGGAGGAAATTACCACTGTGCCCGCTAATCGTGCAAGAACTGAAGGAACGTGAGGGCTGCGTGCCCAGGGCCGGGTAGGCTTAACCAAGAAAGGCCTCCTGAGGGAGTGGAGCCTGTCCAGTTGGACCAGAGCAAGAGGCCACGGTGAGAGGACGGGGGTGACCCCAGTGGAATGCTGGAGAGTGACAGGCAGTGCGCTGGGAGCAGAGGGCTGCTGGAGGGTGCGCTGGGGCCCTGCGTCACCCGGGTCCCTCTCCCCAACCCCCTCAGCCAGGCAGCTGTGTGGCTGCTCTGCACGGCGGCAGGAAAGAAACTGCTGAGTATTCTCCCTCAGCCTCAGCGAGGGTTCACCCTGACAAGCACCGGAGTAAGCAGGAGCTGTAACCTCTGGCAGATGCCGTGGTGAGATCAGACCCAACCTACTGGAGTCGCAGGGCCTGGCCTCTGCTGGCTCACGCTGACTTCAGCCCGGCCCGAGCCCCCAGGCACCTGACTCACCTGTTTTGTGCCTGAATTAAAACCTGCCCACACTGGGATGGTGACGCTGCCTGTCTGCTGGGCCTCCCTGTCCGGCAGGCCTGGTGGATTCACATAAATATTGATTGTCTGCTCAGCCATCCGGGAAGGGAGGGGTGGGGGAGAGAGAGAGAGAGAGAGAGAGAGAGAGAGAGAGAGAGAGAGAGAGAGAGAGAGAGAGGAGAGACAGGAGGGAGCCCTACACGCAGCCAGGGTGAGTGGAGTCCTGATATGAAAGGCTGGCGAAAGGACCTCTTTGGCCCACTCCCCGCAGGCGAGGTGGGGAGGACCCCTGAGGGTGGTAAATGCCAGATCAGGAAGAGTGGCACCTGGGGGAGGAGGAGGAGGTGGCAGCAGGGGATGCTCATGATCTTGATCTTTCTGTATGTCTGAGTAGTTCGTAGTGCATTTTTGTTTGGTGACTTTGAGATCTCATCGAATCCTTCCCCCAGCCTCCACGTAACACTTCAGTAATCCATGGAATCCAATCTAAGTTTAAAGCTCTAAAGAGGGAATTCCCAACAGTCCTAGCCTCGTCCTGCTCCCTGCCCTTCCCACCTCGGACAGGCAAGGTGTCCGGACTCTGTGAGGGGGAGGAGCTTGGCTCAGGGCTCCGGGCAGCGGCCCCTGTAGTGTTCGCTCAGTCCCCACTCAGATTCCTCTTCTCTGTTCAGATCACTCCTGTCCCTCCCGCTCCCCACCCCCACCCTCTCTTCCTTCTTTATTCCCACCCCTCCAAGACAACTGCTTATGAAGGACTGGGGACAAGAATTTCCATGAGAACATGTTCCTGTCCAGGAGTTGACGGCTCTAGAATAGGTGACCAAGAAAGAGGCTGAAACTCCCTCCCATTCCCGCTGGTCACTTGAGCATGACCTTGGAGCAAAGGGGCAGTCATGTCCATCTTAGGGGGATGCTGTTGGCTTGGAGAGTCAAGACCAAGCCAACAGACCTTCAAGGAACTCAGCCACCTCGGCCAGGCTGTGAACTCCGTGGGGCAGAGTCCCCGACCGGACGACCGGACGGTGCTGGCACACAGCAGGCACGGAGTCTGTGCTTGGTGAGATGCGGGACAGACCAGGGTGCTCTCCGGGCTGGGGAGCGGTGGGGGAAGCTGAGAGAAAGAGCACAAGCCTTAGAGTCAGCCTGCTGGGGTCAGCCCTGTGACTTGTCACTTCGCCTCTCCCCTCTGGGGTGTCCTGGTCTGTAAAAGGCATTCATAGTAGTTTCTGCTTCCCCGGGGCCTTACAAGGTGAAACAAGTTAACGTACAGAAAGCCACTGGTCCACTGAAACTCCCAGCCCCTATCTGGGAAATTTCAATTCCCGAGGACATTTTTTAAGGCTTCGGATGGGGAAGTCCTTACAGTATGTCCTTGTCTCAGTCTGTGTTTCTGAGTCATCTACTTTCTGATTCGGTCATAGCTCCATTTTTTTGGCCAGTCTTTATCTGTCTCCTTTCTGTTCTCTTCTTACCTTTTATCTCCCTGAACACCCTTTCTTTCCATTATCTGCCATTTCCCCTCTCCCTTCCCTCCTCTCTTCCTGTCTCCTTTTGGACGCCCTGCCCCCTTTCCCAGGGCCTCGGTCTGACTACCCTCGCCTCGCTGTCTCTGTTCCACATTTCTCTGTTCCATGGCCTAGGAGGACTCTCCGCAGAAAGTTCAGGGAAATGAGCGAGAAGCGTCTCCCACCTCAGAAACCAGACGGAGGCCATGCTGTAATTAGACAGACGTTTCTGGGAAAAGCTCTTAACTCTTGGAACCCAGATGGCTCCAGTCTTATGTCATTGTTCCTACTGTCTTTCCCGAGTGTCCCGGGCTCCATCAGGGTCCTCTGCGAACCAACACTGTGGACTCCCTGTCCTGCATCCGCTGCCAGGACAGGACTGCAGGGCCCTGGAGGGAGGGGACACTGGTTGGAGGATCAGGAAGCCCACGGACAGGGGAGCAGCGCCCTCAGGATTCAGACCTGCTGCAAGCTCGGCACACCAGCCATAAACAGAAAGGAAATCTCCCTCCGGCTGCCGAGGAGCCGCCGTGCATTTAGAAAAAATCGGATTTCATCAGAGATGACTTCCCAGAGGTGGCCATGGGGCAGGAACGGAAAAGAGGGGTAGATGGACCCCAGAGAAAGGATAGTGCCGACACTCAGTGGCTAGAGTGTCGGCCCTGGGACTGAAGGGTCCCAGGTTTGATTCCAGTCAAGGGCTTGTACCTTGGTTGTAGGCTCAATCCCCAGCCCCTGTCAGGGCCGTGTGTGGGAGGCAACCAATCGATGTGTTTCTCTCACATTGATGTTTCTCTCCCTGTCTCTCCCCCCTCTCACTCTCTCTAAAAATTAATGGAAAAATATTCTCGGGTGAAGATTAACAACGACAGAAAAATAGTTGCTGAGTGAGTCTCCTTTCTTACCTCAGCCATGCTTAGTCCTCGGGGTGGGATTGGGGGGGTGCTCCAAACTCTGGGTTCAAATGCAGACCCCTTTGTCTCCAATCCTCAGCTTGGCTCCCTGTTCCTATCTGTTGGGATTTTAGAAAGTTGGAAAAATAGCTCAGGGCATCCATATGCCATCCTGAAACAGCTCAGCAAACCCTAGCTGGTGGTTTCATGTAGTCAGTTTGCTGGCTTGTGCCTCCTGGTGAGTAATTCAGTCTGGAACAGTGAGGCAGGTCAGACGGGGCTGCACACACAGGAAGAGAGAGCCACTGGTCTGACTGGGAGCAGGTTTCCAAACACTGGACAGGGAGATGCAGGAATCCAACCAGGGGAGACGGGAGTGAGGCTGAGTGGCAGGCAGGGAAGGGTGCGGAAGGGTTTGTCAGGGTGATGGGTGGGGAGGAGGGTTGCCTAGGGACGGACGCAGCACTTCCCGTTGGGCCCAGGAGCCAGGTGACAAAGCAAGCCAGCCACTCCGGGCATCAGGGCCAGCTATACAAACAGGACTGCCCGGAAGACGGATGGCCACTCTCCCAGGCAGAACCAGCAGGAGTTGGCTGGACAGGGCAAGCAGGGCTGGTAGGGAAGGGGACCAAGGTGTCCTTGGTCACCCAGTCTTCAGTTTCTGAGAGTGACACCCTCGGGCTTTTATTTATTTATTTATTTTAAAAAAATATTTTTATTGATTAGAGGAAGGGAGAGGGAGAGATAGAAACATCAATGATGAAAGAGAATCATTGATTGGTTGCCTCCTGCAGGCACCCTACTGGGGATCAAGCCTGCAACCCAGGCATGTGCCCTTGACCGGAATCGAACCCGGGACCCTTCAGTCCCTAGGCCGTTGCTCTATCCACTGAGCCATACCAGCTAGGGCCACCCGCAGGCTTTTAGAAGTAAGGCTCAGAAGGGGACCTGGAGCAGTGGAATCGGAGAGTTGACAGAGGCAGGAGGAGGTCCCTGGGAGTCTGGAGGTGCAGAGAGAGCGCAGGGCCAGGCTCCGCACCCCTGGCTTTGGGCGCTGAGCCAATCCCTGGGCGCTCTGGACCTGGCCTGGGGCATCTGCTCTTCACTCCCGGCTCAGCTGAGCTGATGTGGGTGTCTGCTAAGGAGCAGATGCATTTGCTGAGGTTAGAATGTTAACTCCTCCTCCCTACCCTCTCCAGTAACGGCCCACCTCCTGGCAGTCTTCTCCCCTACACAAACATGAACTCCACGCTGTCTTACTTTCCCCAGGATGAGGGCAACCTGTTGCCTGTGGGAAAAAGAACTGGTTAAGCGTTCGGAATTCCTCTGGGAGGCTGGTATTCTGTGAGCTGGAGCTATTGTTTTATCACATTCAAGTTTCAGCTCACTGTTGTTATTTTTACCTTCGATGGTAATACATAAAGGCTTCATCCAAATCAGTGCCTAGGGAAGCGGGTGCTGAGAATTCACGCGGGAGAGACCCAGCAGCAGGAAATGAAGAAAGAGAAGGGTGGAGAGGAGGCCTGGTCCGGAGAGCAGGCCCCAGGACCCAGACAGGTGCAGGGACAGGCCTTGGCCTCTTGCCCGACGCCTGCCAAGGGGGGGCCCTCGGAGCTGCAGCCAGAGGAAAGCAAGGCCCGGGAGGCTGGGCAAGGCCACCTGGTTCATCCCTTACCTCAGCCATGCTCAGGGCACATGGGACGCTCATGCAGACACTCAGGACAGCCAGGGGGTGAGATCACCTGAACAGAAAGCCCAAGTGGGGGCGAGAGAACCCCAGGGACAGTGCCCTCCCCTTTCCCAGCTCACGGTGAGATGTGTAGCTCTCCGATGGAAAGCCAGATAAGTGAAGCAAGTTTCTCCAATCTGACTTTGTGAATCTTATGACTATCAGCGATGTTGTAAATGATTAACAAGACATTTAAGTAGGAGGTTTTGTCCCGTGGGGCCCAGGGGAGAAGGAAGGAAGGAAGATTAATAGGTACCGAGTACCAGCATACATCACGCTTTCTGCTTGAAGCTCACACACACGTTATCTCGTAGTTTAACCTGGGCAGTTGCAGTCGAAGGTCCACTCCTCGCCCCCCACAGCCTCTCCCTGTTTGCTTTTCCTCTCTCTGGGCCTTTGGAATTCAGGTCAGCATTCCCAAGAGTGTCTGTCCCCAGGGGCATCAAGGCACCAGGGTGTCAGGACCTCCTGGCAGGCACTGACTCAAGACTTCAAGTCAGGAATGGAGCAGACAGTCAGCTAGAGCCACTGGGACAGGCTTGGAGGAAGGGGACAGGAGGAAGGGGAGGTGGAGAGGGAGGAGGGGACTTAGCACAGGGATCCGTGCTCTTGGTAGGTCCTCTGGGAAGATGGCTGGGCTGGCGTCACAGCCTGACTGGGGGCTGGGGCCCTGGGCCTTGTCCTGGCTCACTCCTCACTCACGCTTCCTCTTGAGGCTGAGCTCCTCCTCGGTGGTGGCTCGGGAGCCGTCTCGCAGGCCTGGCCAGTGCGGACCCTTCATGACGAGCAGTGGGATGTGAGCTCCAGGAGGCAGGGACTGCCTGTCTTGCACACAGTTGTGCCTGGAACAGTTCCTGCACACAGTGGGCACTCAAAAAATAGCCGTTGAGCTCTCGCCGGGTTGGCTCAGTGGCTAGAGTGTCGGCCCTGGGACTGAAGGGTCCCAGGTTTGATTCCGGTCAAGGGCTTGTACCTTGGTTGTAGGCTCGATCCCCAGCTCCTGCCAGGGCCGTGTGTGGGAGGCAACCAATCGATGTGTTTCTCTCACATTGATGTTTCTCTCCCTGTCTCTCCCCCCTCTCACTCTCTCTAAAAATTAATGAAAAAATATTCTCGGGTGAAGATTAACAACAACAGAAAAATAGTTGCTGAGTGAGTCTCCTTTCTTCCCTCGGAGATGGCCTTCCCCAGGAAGCCCAGGCCCCCCTGCCCGTGGACTTGGTCCTGCCAGCGGCAGGGGTGTGGGTCTTGGCTGTCCTTACACAGCTTCCTCGGCGTCCTGGCTTCCAGCAGGCTCTGTGGCCCGTCCCCCCTGCAGTGGAGCAGAGCAGGGCAAGGAGAGAGGCTTCACCTTGCAGGGTGGGTGGTCACAGGAGGCAGGGGTGTGGGGCAGGCCTCATGCTGCATGAGGTGAAGAGGTAGGGAGGTGAGAGAAGGCAGGGAAGGCCCAAGAACTAAGTGAGGTTTTCAGTTATTACAAACAGAGGTTCCCCTCAACTCCAAAGACCCTTCAGAGAGGGCTGGGCGGGGAGGTGGAAATTCCTGTCCTTGAGACCTAGTTACCTGTTGAGGAATGAGCATCGTTCCCTCATCCTCCCCACCCAGGTCAATCTGTGAAGCACACGGAACCTCTAGGAGCCCAAGGACCCTCGGGCAGGGAGTCCTCCAGGCCATCCCTCTGCGCAGGCACCGGTGCCTCCTGGTTGGCCAGGGGTCAGGAAGGTCAGGCTCCTCCAGAGTCCCACAGCCCCCTGCTTCCCTGGCAAAGAGCTTCCCGCCGGCCTCACGCCTCACGGTGCAGCCAGGTCAGGGCCCGAGAAGGGTAGCAGGCTCCCTGGTGGAGGGCGAGCACTCCCTGGGCTGCTGGTGCCCATGCCCTCTTCTCCATTCACAGGGAGTGGGGGAGTCTGGCCCAGGCCTTGGCATGGAACAGCGAGGGGGGCCTGCTCAGGGCAGAGGCCAGAGACGGGGCCGGGGCTCTCTCATTTGCAGGTGGCAAGCTGGGCTCACCCCCCCAGATCCAAAACGAGCCCTCCTGTAGACGGGACGGCCAGGAAACGTGGCTGCCCGCCTGCGTGTCCCCCTGGAATCGCTGCCGGAGAAGGAACACGGGTGCAGAGTTGTTCCTCCCTGCACGCCGCCCCTTTCACACCCAGGTTCAGGGAACGGATTCTGGGTTCTGCAATTTCACGTTCATTACTGGCCTGGCTCTCCCAGGTCACCCCGCTAATCCAGCTCAGAGGAGCTCCAGGTTGGAGGCGCTCCCCAGAGGCCGGGGGCTGGATGCTGCCACCGCATTAGCCATCTGGTCTCTGGAGCAAGGCCCTGATGGCATCTCTGCTTGGGGTTCAGAAGGACCACGTCACCAGTTTGGCTCATTGCTGCCTGTCGCCCTGCTCCTTCCGAGGGCTCCCTCCCTCCTGCCCTCTTGTACTTCTCTCTGGGTGACTAGCAGGGCCTGGAAGGGTGTCCTGCCAAGAGACAGCCGAAAGGCAGCGCAGGCAGCCGTGGCGGTGGCAGTGCCAGCAAAAGGACAGGCAATTAAAACAAAGTGATCCATCTTGGGAATGAGAGCAAATTGCTTTCCATTTACAGGAACTGGGGCAGGGCTCCAACAGCCTCCCTGGGCTCCTGGGGGATGGGAGCCCGGGCCATTGACCAGTAAGTAATGAGCCCCACTGAGTGCTCCCTGCTGACTCTCGGGCCAGGGGATCTGGCGGGCAGTGCGGCGGGTGAGCCGGGGTGGGCAGGGGAGGCCTGAGCGGCTCGGCTCAGTCAGGACCCAGGGGAAAGTGGGGCAGCGCTCTGGTGGGTGGTGGCCCTGGAGACCCCGAGGGGTCCTGAGCACCCTTGTTATTGGCGGCCGCCAGACACAGGTTGGGGGCCTGGCTCTGCCACCAGGGATTCAGGCAGCACAAGGCTATTTAAAGAGCATTCGCTGGATGTGCCAGACATTGGAGTCAGGGATGAATAAGGCTTCGTTCTTGCCTCAAGGGACTGAGGGCACAGGGGCCGGCAGTCAGCAGTCAACAGAGGAGAGCACAGGACAACAGCACTGTGGCGGAGACACAGAGACGGCATCCAGCGAGGCCAGTCCCACCTGGGCGTCGGGGTGGGGGTGGCCAGGAAAGGCACCCAGAAACTCTCTTTTTGGAGTACTTTTAATTGAATCTATTGGGTGAATTATATAGGTTTCAGGTGTACACTTTTATAACACATCATCTGTATATTGTATTGTGTGTTCACTACCCAAGGCAAGTCTCCTTCTATCACCATTGACCCCTCCTATATGTTCTCTTACCTCCCCCACCCCCTGCCCCCGGCAATCACCATGCTGCCGTCTGTGTCTTCAAGTGACTCTTGAGCTGTGTCTTGAAGATGACTAACTGCTCTCCAGGCGGGCTGGTGAGGGGGAGGGGGGTGAGGGGAGGGGGGGCGAGAAAGGGCACGCAGGATGGAGTGGGGATTCATGTAGCCAGAGAGAAGAGCCTCAGGAAGGCACACACAGGAAAAGGCTCGCTTGAAAGCAGAGTACTATGGCTGAGTGGGGGAGGGAAATGCAAGCAGAGATGGGGCTGGAGTGGAGTGCAGGGGGCCTGGGCATGCCATGCTATGGAGCTGGATCTGGCCTAGAGGCCATGGGAGCCACTGAAAGGGCTAAAGCAGGGACGTGACGAGGTCAAGTTTGCATTTTTAGGCACTTTGGGTTTTTCAGTCTTATCCCATCTAGTCAAGTCTGCTACATTCTTTTTTAAAAAAATATTTTTATTGATTTCAGAGAGGAAGGAAGAGGGAGAGAGAGATAAAAACACCAATGATGAGAGTCATTGATTGGCTGCCTCCTGCACACCCCCTACTGGGCATCGAGCCTGCAACCTGGGCATGTGCCCTTGATCAGAATAGATCCCGGGACCCTTCAGTCTGCCGGCCAACGCTCTATCCACTGAGCCACACCAGCTAGGCCAGCCTGCTATGTTCTACAAAAGAATCTGAAACATGTATGTCAAAATGTTATCATTTATTTAAAAGGGTAGTGGGTACATGGGTGTGTGCTATTTATTATCTACACTTTCCTTGATGTTTTTAAATTTTAAAACGATTTTTCTTGAAGCCACCTAATAGAATATGGTGCGGTGTTGAAGAGTGGAGATAAAATGCACAGCTTGTCCTGACAAATGCCTGTGGGATATTTTAAAGTTGCAGAACTGGATGCTTAGTATGATTCTAGTTTTTACAACAACAACAAATAATAAATAAAATGAGTCTGGAAGGAAACTCCCGAATTATGAACGACGGTCAAGTGACGGCTGAGTGGGATCTGGATGCGGATTGAGAAAAGGCAGACTTTCCATTTTCTACTTTATACCTTTTAGAATTGTTGGAATCTTTACAACAAAGCTATATCCTTTGGAAACAAAACCCTCTGTTTTTGGCGAACTTTTTATTCTGATGCAATTTCAACCCTGTGGACAAGTTGCAAGAATGGTAAAGGAACTTCCATCTACTCTCTACTCAGACTCACCACTCGGTTCACATCTGGCCCGCACAACGCATTTTACAAATGAGATTCATTACCTCCACCTGCGAACCCCAGTGGCCACCTTTCTGGACATCTCTCCTGCTTCTCGCCCTGCCGCCCTCTCCTTCCTTTTGGAATTGTCTGACCCGAGGCCTGTGGTCCTAAATCCCCCCTGGTTCTCCTCCGACTTTCCTGGCTTTCCTTTTGCCTGCTCCTTCTCAGGTCCTCCTGCCAGCATCCCCGAAACCCTCAATTTTCTCAGAGTTCAGCCTGGGCCCACTGGTTGGCTGTGTGTGCGTTCTTTTTGGGAGAGCTCACACACTTTCATTTGCTGAAACTGTGATCTGTATGCTGATAAAGCCCAAAGCATGACTCCAGCTACCATCTCTCCCTTTAGTTTCAGATGCTCATATTCACATGCCTGTTAGACACACATGCCCTTAGGTGGTATGAACATTCTAAACTCCACTGTCTCAAGCAGGCCCATCTCCCCTCCCTCCTGCTAACTGTTCTCCTCTGTGTCCTCTATCTCAGGGAATAACACCACCATCTTTTCTTTTTATATATATATATATATATATATATATATATATATATATATAGAGGGGGAGGGTCCCTTAGCCCGGCCTGCACCCTCTCCAATCCTGGACCCCTCAGGGGATGTCTGACTGCTGGTTTAGGCCCAAACCCTGAGGGACCTTTCGCAATCTGGGACTGCTGGCTCCTAACCCCTCACCTGCCTGCCTGCCTGATTGCCCCTAACCACCTCTGCCTTGGCCCTGCCACCATGGCTTTGTCTGGAAGGACGTCCAGAAGATGTCTGGTCTATCTGATCTAATTAGCATATTACCCTTTTATTAGTCTATATCTATATCTATATCTATATCTATATCTATATCTATATCTAAGAGAGAGAGGAAGGGAGGGGGGAGAGAGAAACATCCATTGGTTGTCCCCTACAAGCAACCTGGGCATGTGTCCTGACCGGGAATCGAACCAGCAACCTTTCAGTGCACGGGACAATGCTCAGCCAACTAAGCCACATCAGCCAGGCTCCATCTTTTCTTTTTTCAACTTTATTTTTATTACAGATGTCCCCCATCCCTCCCTCCCCCCACCACATACACACATCTTTGTCCACCTCCACACACAACTTTGCCCACCTTCACTCACTGTTGTCAGTATCTATGGGTTATGCATATATGTTCTTTGGCTAATTCTTTCACCTTCTTTCACCCAGTCCCTCCTCCCCGCTGCTGCTCTGACAGCTGTCAGTCTGTTCAATGTATCCATGCCTCTGTTTCTATTTTGTTCATCAGCTTATTTTGTTCACTAGATTCCACATGTAAGTGAGATCATATGGTACTTGTCTTTCTCTGACTGGCTTATTTCACTTAGCATGATAATCTTTCTTATGGCCGAGTAGTACTACATTGTGTAAATATATCACAGCTTTTTTATCCATTTATCTACTGATGGGTGCTATGCTGTTTCCAGACCTTGGCTTTTGTAAATAATGCTGCTATGAACATAGGGGTGTATATAGTCTTTTAAATTGGTGTTTCGGGATTCCTTAAGTATATATTCCCAGAAGTGGGATTGCTGGGTAAAAATGAAGTTTCATTTTTAATTTTTTGAGAAAACTCCATACTGTTTTCCACAGTGGCTGTACCAGTCTGTATTCCCACCAACAGTGTACTAGGATTCTCTTTTCTCCACATCATTGCCAGCATTTGTTTGTCGATTTATTGTTGATAGCCATTCTGACAGGTGTGAGGTGATATCTCATTGTGGTTTTAATTTGCGTTTCTTTGATGATTAGTGACATTGAACATCTTTTCATCTGTCTATTGGCCATCTGTCTGTCCTCTTTGGAGAAGTGTCTATTCAGGTCCTTCGCCCATTTTTTAATTGGATTGTTTGTCTTCCTGGTGTTGAGTTGTATAAGTTCTTTTTTTAAATTTTATTTTACTTTTTGGTTAATCCTCACCTGAGTATATTTTCCCATGGATTTTTAGAGAGAGTGGAAAGGAGAGGGAGAGACAGAGAGAAACACTGATGTGAGAGAGACAGACACATCTATTGATTGCCCCTTGAACGCACCCCAACCAGGCCCAGGGGACCTGCAATTGAGGTACGTGCCCCCCCCCCCCTTTTTTAAAAATTGATTTCAGAGAGGAAGGAAGAGGGAGAGAGAGAGATAGAAACATCGATGATGAGAGAGAATCATTGATCAGCTGTCTCCTGCATGCTCCCTCCTGGGTATTGAGCCCAGAACCCAGGCATGTACCCTTGACAGGAATTAAACCTGGGACTCTTCAATCCTTGGGCCAACGTTTTATCCACTGTTGTGGTGTATAAGTTCTTTATGTATTTTGGAAACCACACCCTTATCAGATGTTTTATTGGCAAACATGTTCTCTCATACAGTGTGTTCCCTTTTCATTTTGTTGATGGTTTCTTTTGCTGTGCAGAAACCTTTTAATTTGTTTATTTTTCCCTTTGTTTACTTTGCCCTAGGATGTATCTGTAAACATATTGTTACAAAAGATGTCTGAGATTTTACTGCCTATGTTTTCCTCTAAAATTTCATGGTTTCATGACTTACATTTAAATCTTTTATCCAATTTGAGTTTATTCTTGTGTATGGCATAAGTTGGTGGTCTAGTTTCATTTTTTTTTCATGTGCCTGTTCGATTTTCCCAACACCATTTATTCAAGAGACTGCCTTTACTACATTGTATACTCTTGCCTCCTTTGTCAAATATTAATTGACCACTACAGTATGGGTTTATTTCTGGGCTCTCTGGTCTGTCCCATTGATCTATATGTCTGTTTTGATTACAATGGCCTTGTAGTATAGTTTGATATCAGGTCTTGTGATTCCTTCAACTTTATTCTCCTTTCTCAAGATTGGTCTTCTTTTGGTTCCATATATATTTTTTGGAATATTTGTTCTAGATCTGTGAAATATACCATTGATATTTTAATAGGAATTGCAATGAATCTGTGGATTGCTTTGGGTAGTATGGACATTTTAATGATGTTAATTCTTCTAATCCATGAACATGACATATGCTTCCAATTGTTTGTATCTTCCTCTATTTCTCTCTTTAATGTCCTATAGTTTTCCAAATACAGGTCTTTTACTCCTTGGTTAAATTTATTTCTAAGTACCTTATTTATTTATTTATTTTTTTGCTGCAATAGTAAGTGGAATTGTTTTCTTAGTTTCTCTTTCTGATAGTTTATTATTTTTTTTATCCTTACCCAAGTGTATGTTTTACTGATATTAGAGAGAGCGGAAGGGAGAGTGAAAGAGAGAAAGAGAGAGAGAGAGAGAGAGAGAGAGAGAGGAGAAACATTGATCGGTTGCTTCCTGTATGCACCCCCACAGGGGATTGTACCAGCAACCTAGGTATGTGCCCTGACTGGGAAACAAACCCACAACCTTTTGCTGTATGGGATGGTGCTCCAACAAACTGAGCCACCTGGCCAGGGCTTATAGTTCATTATTGGTGTATAAGTATGCCACTAATTTTGTATCCTGTTACTTTGCCAAATTTATTTATTAGATCTAATAGTTTTTTGGTGGAAGTCTTTAGGGTTTTCTATGTACAATATCATGTCATCTGTGAATAAGGGCAGTTTTACTCCCTCCTTTCCAATTGGGATACTTTTTACTTCTTCTTCTTGTCTGATTGCTGTGGCTTGGGCTTCTAGGTCTATGTTGAATAAAGAGTGGTGAAAGCGGACATCCCTATCTTGTTCTGATTCTTAAGGGAACCAGTTTTAGTTTTTGCCCATTGAGTATTCTATTGGCTGGAGGTTTGCTATATATGACCTTTATCATGTTGAGGTATGAGCCCTCTATTCCCCTTTTGCTGAGAATTTTTATCATAAATGGGCATCACTGTCTTTCACTTTGACAATCGCAATCAAACCCTAATTGCTCTCCCAGATAATAGTCTTCCTCCAGCTTATCTCCTTTTCACACCATTGTCAAAGCAACTGCCCTAAAATGCAAATCTTAGCAGGCCAGGCCCAGAGCAACCAGCCAGTGGCTCTCATCACCTGCAGGGCCAGGTTCCTTAGCCTGGTGCACAGGCTCCTCCCTGCCCTCCAGCCCAGCCGTCCCATGTCCCTGCCTGCCACATTGGCCCAGGCCTCCATGCATCTGCTTCAGTTCCTTCCCTGGCCGGGACCTCCTTTCACCTTTCTGTCCTTGGTTAACTCCATCCTTCAACGCTGACTCAGTGGGCATCTCCCCCAGGCAAGGAGAAGTGCCCTTTTACTGTGTTCTCATTGCATTCTTTTTCTTATGTATTTACACGTCTATCACTTTTTAAAAATAAATCTATCACATTTTTAAAATCTTAGTTTTTGTGTGTGTCTCCCTTACTGCTCTGTAAGCCCTGAAAGGTAAGGGGTTTGCCTATCTTTATATACAATTTTATACCTTTATATCCTTAGTGCCTTAGCCCAGAGAACAAATGTTTGCTCAGCTGGGGTAAGCTTTCACTATTGACTTATCCACCTTTCTTGGTCCCCTTCTCCTGGCGGCAGCAAGATGATCTCACGCCTCCTATTCCTCCATCAGTATTAATGTTCCAGCTCTTGGCTGCAGCCCCTGCTCTGCCTTCCCCCTTCTCCGTCCCTATCCCAGGGCTTTGCTCCTCTGTGTTTCTTCTGTTGCTTCCTCCCCTCACCATCTCTTCTGCTTCTTTCCTTCTATTTTAAGCAGCTCCTGCGACTCTCTCATATCTTTCCATATGCTTCCCTCACACCCTCCTCCCCTGTGCGGGCCACCGAGGCCAGCGCCAGCCCACTCCTGGCGCAGGTGTCTGCAGCAGGACTTTGTGTAATTACCTTCACAATGGGGCCTAATGATTGTAAAGCATTTTCATCTTAACCCACACAGTTCCAGATTTAGACTGAGACCTCATGGTTACAGTTGGATGTACACACCCCCAGGTCCCTCTCTGGAATGTATTTTGGACGTTCACAGCCCTTTGGGAAGAGGGTCACTTGCTAACAGCTTTGCTCTCTAATACAGTGATGGTGAACCTATGACACGCGTGTCAGAGGTGACACGCAAACTCATTTTTTTGGTTGATTTTTCTTTGTTAAATGGCATTTAAATATATAAAATAAATATCAAAAATATAAGTCTTTGTTTTACTATGGTTGCAAATATCAAAAAATTTCTAGATGTGACACGGCACCAGAGTTAAGTTAGGGTTTTTCAAAATGCTGACACGCCGAGCTCAAAAGGTTCGCCGTCACTGCTCTAATACCTTTAAACATAAAAACCCAGCTTTGCTCCTGAGCTCTCCTCGGCACCCCATCTCCACAGTAAGGATCCCACGCTTCACGCTCAGCCGGGCATTTAACGAGTTATCAGCTGACCTACCCTGTGAGGCATCTCGGGGACACACATATTCATCCAGTTGTTCACCTGTGAATATACTGAGATCCCACGAATGCCACCCGCTAGGGTGGGACAGGGGATAC
This sequence comes from Myotis lucifugus, assembly GCF_000147115.1. Lineage (NCBI taxonomy): Eukaryota > Metazoa > Chordata > Mammalia > Chiroptera > Vespertilionidae > Myotis > Myotis lucifugus. Next base: position 2,424,376 of record NW_005871238.1, on the reverse strand, counting down.
AGACAAGAGGACATGGATGAGTGTGCCCTGCTCTAAGGTTCAAAGGAGCTCACGATCTGGAGAGGAAGACAAAATTATGATCAATAAAACAAGAAGGCCTTGCCCTGGCTGGTGTGGCTCGGTTTGTTGGGCGTTGTCCCTCGCACTGAAAGGTCACTGGCTTCATTCCTGGTCAGGGCACCTGCCCGGTCAGGGTGCGTGCTGGAGGCACCCAATTGATGTTTCTCTCTCACACTGATGTTTCTCTCTCTCTCTCTCTCAAATCAATAAAAACATATTAAAAATACAAGCTTTAAATGAATGAATGAATGAATGAATGAATGAATAAGAAGGCCTTGGTAGCGGTAGGTGCCGGGTGCTATGGGAACACAGGGGAGCACCTGAACATGCCTAAGCTGGAGGAAGGTTTCACAGAGGTGACATTTGAGGAATGAATGGGAACGGGTGCAGCAGACAAGGGGACAGTGTGGTAGACATTTCCATGTGTTTGCCCAGTATCTGAGCGCACTTCCTAAACCACCTGCGGAGGGGCCCAGCTTTCTGTCTCTGCCATCCTTCCTTCCCCCGACCCTGCAGCAAGGCATGGATGGAGTGAGGGTGGAGGGAGGGTGGGCCTTGGAACCTGAGTTCAGACAAGCCGATGGCCCCATTGGGGTCTTTAGGACTTTGGAACTCAAGAGAGTGACAGGAAGGGCAGGCACAGTGGGCAAATCACTCATAGCAGCGAGCCTGGACTAGAGTCAGCAGCGAGAATCTAGTGGGAGTGGGGGGATGTGGGGGCTGGGGATCGGGGGGTGCAGAACCAGCAGCAGGGTCCCAACCAGATGCCCCTGTCACCGATAAGAATGCTCTCTGCCATCGGCCCTCCCTTGGTTCCTGCCTCTGGTGGGAACTGAGGCTCCAGCCTGCCAGCAACTCCAGGGTCTCCAGAATTTGGCTTTCCAGAATATTTCCTTCCTTTTAAAAATAAATAAATAAATAGATTAATTAATCAATCTATTTATTTATTTTAGAGAGAGAGGAAGGGAGAGAGAAAGACTGCTGTGTTGTTCCACTTATTTATGCATTCATTGGTTACTTCTTGTATGTGCCCTGACCAGGGATCGAACCTGCAACCTTGGTACATCAGGACAACGCTGTAACCAATGGAGCTACCCGGCCAAGGGAGAATACTTCTTATCTGCTTAAGCAGCAGAGTTGAGAGTTGGTTTCTGTTGTTTGCGACCAAGTCCCCTGTCTGGTCTAGGCTGGGAAGAACCTTGAAGAGGCAGGGAAGTGGAGTGTACAGTTTGGGGAAAGGTGGGTAGGGTTCTGCGGCTGGAGTACAGCAGGACGTAAAGAAAAGGGGTTAACAGGACTGGGAAGAGGGCAGGGCCTGGTCAACCAGGCTAAGCAATTTGCTGATTTTGCCAGAGGAGAAGAGCAGTCGTTGAAGAGTTAAGGTGGGAGGTCACCGGGAGACTTGTACTTTAGGAAACTAACAGGAGATCAATATGGGGATGGGCCCTAGCTGGTTTGGCTCAGTGGATAGAGCGTTGGCCTGCGGACTAAAGGGTCCAAATTCAATTCTGGTCAAGGGCACATGCCCGGGTTGTGGGCTCAATCCCCAGTAGGGGGTGTGCAGGAGGCAACCAATAAATTTTTTTCATCATTGATGTTTCTATCTTTTTCTCCCTCTCCCTTTCTCTCTGAAATCAATAAAAAAATATTTTTAAAAATATGGGGATGGATTAGAGCAGGGCTGCTGCTGCCCCTGAGGGAGATTTAGCACAAAGGCACCTCCTCCAGGCGGCCTTCCAGCAGAGGGTGACTGGATTTCACCCCCACTTCTCTTGCTCTGTGAAGTACCCTGTGCAACAGTTCTCAGTGGCCTGGATCTTGGAGCCAGCGCTATCCCTGACCCTAAGGAGTTTACTGTGTTGCCTATACTGTGCTTGCTTCTGACACCAATCTCCTTCTCTCCTCGACAGACTCCCTCCCCCTGACTCTGATCTTTGAGAAAACAAAGCTACTTTCTTAGCAGGTTTTCAAGACATGACCCTTCATCTCACACAGAAGTTGTGGTTCTCTCATTCCTACACCCAGAATCTTCCCTTGGGTTTTCCCTTAGGCGCCTGCTCTTCTATCTACTCAAGGCCTCCAGGAGAAACAATGACTGTGCCGCTTGGCTGATCAGCGGGAAGGTGGGCTGCATTGGTAAAGGCCAGGGGTTGGGCCCTCTGCCCTCAGCCCCGACTGTCAGAGAGAGAGAGAGAAAGAAAGAGAGAGAGAGAGAGAGAGAGAGAGAGAAATTGGTTGCCTCCCTGCAACCCATGCATGTGTCCTTGACAGGGAATCCATCCCGAGACCCTTCCATCTGCAGGCTGAAACTCTATCCACTGAGCCACACTGGCCAGGGCAGTTCTGGGGTTTGGAACTATAGAGAGGTACCTGGTCCCTTTACGACCAGCTGCCTTTCACCAGGTTCTTTGGCTGATCTCCCTGCCTTCACAGCATCTCAGTTCGCTTTGGGGACATCGGGAGGGGCTGAGGCCAGGGTCCCCTTTCACAGAGGGTGGCGGGTAAGTCACACACCACTCTGACTCCTGCCTGGAGCTTCTGGGTCATTCCCGCACAAGCCCTTCTCTGCCTGGCGCCTCTTCCTCTCCCCTAGGGCTCAGCCCTCACCAGCCTGACTTGCTCTCTCTCTGGAGGGACCACACCTGGGTGGGGGCTGTTGGAGTGGGTGGGCTGCCTGGCGCCTCAGGGGAGAGGAGGAGGGAGGCGCTTGGAGTGCGTGGTGCAGGCAGGAGATGTTTCCCCCTATTTGTTTTTCATTTTCTCTCCTGGGCTGGGTGATAAGAGCTGCGGGTGTGCGTGGGCGGTGCAAGCCTGTGTGTGTGTGTGTGTGTGTGTGTGTGCCCACAGCTGTGTGGGAGGGCATCCGTGCGTGCGGGAGGCTTCCTCTCCTTGCCAACCAGCTCGGCGCTGACAGTGCTCCCACTGAATTGGCCTCCGAAAGTTTCCTGGGTTTGACAGGAACAAAACAGAAGCTGCAGATAAGCTGCGCGGTTTCCTTGGGAACCCTCCAATGCAGATGGAGGAGGGGATGGTGGGAACTGAGCAAGGGGAGTGGTTGGCTCGCCCCAGCTCGCCCCCCCAACCCCCACCTCCCTCAAAACAGCTCGGGATCACAGGTGGCGTGGTCCCAGCATTCTCCTAGGACAGAGGAGGAAGCAGGGCCACATGGAGATAGGGAAACCGGCGGGGGGCTCCAGATCCACTTTCTGGAGGAGTCTGTACCCGCTGGGTTTCCTTTCTGACAAAAGTGACTGTCCTTCCTCGACCATCCCCTCCCCTCCCTTTTGTATCCTGGCAGCTGGAAGGACCCCCATCGCCTCCCACACTCGCCCAAGGAAAACCAGAGCCCGACTCCCAGTTCTCTGCCCGAGAGGACCCACACTGGCGGGGTGCCCCTGCCCACTTGGCCACTGGAGAACCTTGAGACTTGCTTTCCGAGAAAGGAGACCGCACCAAGTTGGAGGCAGCAAACGGAGACTGTTCATTAAGAACAAAGGACGTTTATTCATTTATTTGTAATGAGTAAGACCGTCTCCTCTGCTGTAAGGCCCCTCCCAAGTGAATGTGCTCACAGCTCCTGTCCTGGACCCAGCTCCCCGGGCTCCAGTGAGACCCACCAGGCAATTCTCCACAGTCTTCTGGCCTCCCCCAAGCTGTAGGCCTCTGGAGGCAATCAGCCCTGTCCTCCAGCCCTGAGCCTTTGTCTCGGGCACTAGAATTCACGGAGGTACACACATTTTTGCAAACATTTTCAAAACCAAACAACCTGCTGCTGCTCTAGCCCTGAAATTAAACTCTAGTGGTGGCCGCCCAGCCTGCCCCTGGCACAGCCCGGACAGCAGGCAGGGCTCCTGCTGAACGCTTGGGGCAGCCCTTCGTTGTCAGATACTGGACGGACGCATTCAGGAAGTAGGTGGAGGCAGGAGAAGAGAGCCGAGGGCTGCAGGGCCCCTGGGCCTCTGCTCTCAGAGGTGGCAGGCTGCTCTCCTGATGAGTCAGTCTGGGCTCAAGTGGAGGAAGGGGTGCTGGGCTGGGGTGACGAGGCCAGGGTTCCAGCTGAGGCTGGAGCTGACCAGCTGGGCGTGGGAGAAAGACAGCCACACTTCTGGTGGCCATAGTGCCAAACCAAACATTGGGCCGTACAGTGTGACAAACACTTGGGGTGGGCAGAGACAGTAAAACAGATTTGCAAGGAAACACAGGGTTGCCATGACCAGGATCCCTTTGCTTCCTGAGTCTGGCCTTTTTCTTCTCCCTCCATGCCCCACTGGCCTGTCCCTTCCAGGATGTGGTTTTCAAGATCAGCTTGGCTTTTTGCCTCCAGGGAGTCAAAGGTTCCAGGGCATGGTACCACTGCTCCCCCCCCCCCCCCCCGCCCTCACTCTTATCCCCTCAACAGCACAGCGTCAGGTTCCCCTTCTCCTCAGCCCAGCCCAAATCCCCGAAAAAAGACGACAGCTGTCCACCTCCTTGAGGCTCCCCAGGGAGTCAACAGTTGAAGTTCATCTGGGAGAACAGGGAAGACTGAGTCTTGAGAGTTGCCAACTCCCATAGCTCTGAGAAGGGCAAGGAAGCTTTGAGAATGTGATCAATTTGAGATGGTCTAGTAGGTGGCTACGAACTGCTTATGAAGGGGAGTAGGGAGGATGACAAAGGAGGCTCAGGCTTGTTCCTAAGTGGTGGCTGGAACCATGTGGGCTGCCATTAGAGAGGCCCCAGCATTGGGCCCTTTGTCTGGAATGTTCTTTCCAAGCATCACATATGCACACACCCCATTTAAAGGAAAGGGTCTTCCCCAGGTTTCTTTTTTAAAATATATTTTTATTGACTTCAGATAGGAAGGGAGAGAGAGAGAGAAACATCAATGATGAGAGAGAATCATTGATCTGCTGCCTGCTGCATGCCCCACACTGGGGATTGAGCCCGCAACCCGGCCATGTGCCATGAGTGGGAATTGAACCATGACCTCCTGGTCCATAAGTCGATATTCAACTTCTGAGCCACACTGGCCGGGCCCAGGTTTCTTCATGGCACTGGCCGGGCCCAGGTTTCTTCATGGGAGGAACCAGGAACAATGGATAAAAGACTACCTTCTCCCCACGGGTGCCATGTTTTGGGGTTTCTCTGAGGCCCCTATTTTGAGCATTGGGATCTTGGTTTCCATAGGTTTTGACTTCCCTTCACCTTATACCTATCAGCTCCCCGCCTTCCCCAGGCCAGAGAGACCACTGGGTGTGTATGTGACCAGCAGAGCTGAAGGAGAAGCAGGCTTCTGAGGGTCAGACAGGTGAGGGGTCCTAGTCAGACACCACATCTCTCACACTCGCCTCTGAGGACTGTCTGGGGAGGACCGAGCACATGAGGCTGAAAGATGTGCGCATGTGCAGTGGTCCAGAGAGGAGGCGAGCACATGAGGCTGGAAGATGTGCGCATGTGCAGTGGCCCAGAGAGGAGGCGGGCAGTGCCTGGGCTTGGCCGGGAGCGGCCAGAGCGGTGCAGAGGGCAGCTCAGGTTGGGGAGGGTATGAGGGAGCAGGACTTGGGGGTGTATGTAAGGAATCGCTAACTTCTGGAGATGCTCTACTGAGAGGCCCTGCAGACACGGACGTTTGGGCCATTCAACTGGGTGATACTCCGGGAACTTTGGGGTACCGCTGGCACCCTTCTCCCCAGTTCCCTGTGTTCATTTCCTGGAGCTGACAACACACTTCGCCGCAAGCATGGGGCTTAAAACAACAGCGATGCGTTGCTCACAGTTGTGGAGGCCAGAAGCCTGAGTTCAAGATGTCAGCAGGGTTGGTTTCCTTTGGAGGCTCCCAGGGAAAGTCTGCGCCAGGCCTCCTCCTGGCACTGGGGGCTGCTACGACCAGGGTGTTCCTGGCTTGTAGATGCCTCGCTGCCCTCCCCGCCTTCATCTTCACATGACGTTCTCCTCTGCATGTCTTCTCCTCTTGTAAGGACAGCAGTCCTTGGCTGTGAGCCCACGCTGAATCCAGGCGGCCTCATCTGGCGATCCTTACCCAGTTACACCTACAAAGACCTTATTTCCCAATAAGGTCACAGTCTGAGGTTCTGGGTGGACAGGAATTTGGGGGAGACACTCTTCCGTCCACTATACCTCTAATTCCACCCTCACACCAGAGCTGGGGAGGAGGGGAGAGCATGTCCACATGTGTGTTCACCACCCTGTTTGTGGGAGTGTCCCAGGTCGCGGCGGTCAGAGGCTACATCAGAACCTACACCCCAGTTCTCCCACCTCCTTGTTTTCCTGCGCTTCCTAGACAGTAAGTAAAGCAAAAACCGTTGAACCCCATCCCCATCTTGGGCAGGGATGCTCTTCTTTCATCCAAAAGAGAGGTAGCCCGGCCAATGTGGCTCTGCAGTTGGGTGTCGACCCAGGAACCAAGAGGCCACCATAGGTTCCTGGTCAGGGCACATGCCCAGGTGGCAGGCTCGATCCCCGCTAGGGGGCGTGCAGGAGGCAGCCAATCAATGTTGTTTCTCTCTCATCAATGTTTCTATCTCCGTTACTCTCTCTCTCTCAAAAAAAAATCAATAAAAACATATTTAAAACAAAACAAAAGAGAGGCAGATAGATGTCCAGGATGTTCCCTTGGAAAACAAATGACACCCTGAGCTGTTTCTTGTTAGCTAGACCCCTGTCTTTCTTAAGCCTCCCTTAAGGCATTTCACAGCAGCTCAGCCATGCTTTCTCTCGACCTGTCCTTGAGGAAGGTACAGAGCAGCCTCCTCCAGAGGTAGCGCCCTCCCTGCTCAGGCGGCAGCTATCATCACACCCTCCCCTGTTTCCGTGGGGAAGGATTTAGCCTGGAGAGGGTATGCCAGAGGCGTTCAGAAGAAACAAGCCCCTTAAACACACAGACTTTGAATTTCCTCTGGGAGCTCTCTCAGTTGACTACTATTTTGCACCCCTCCCGCCCCTGGGTTGGTAACAAGCTGAGCTGTGACTCTCCCCTTGCCTCAAAGCCCTTAGCCACCCCTACTCACCATCAGTCTGCACAGCTGCTGGCCAGTGAGAAAGAAATCCACGGGAAAGACGAGCTCCGGGTGGCACGGCCATCCGTCACCTTAATATTCTAGAATCAGCAATCATTGCTGTGATGAATTGCCTTGGAGTTCCCATCATAAGTAGTGCCATGAAGGGCGAAGTCAAATTTGCACAGAACCCCCTGCATTCATCTCCCTTTGGCGTGTGAAGGAGAAAAGGGGCCAGCATGGCAGTGGTAGGCATTCTTTAGCGCCCGAGGGCGGCCAGTGGTCCAGGGGAAAGGGACACTGTAATTGGAGAGGTGGGTAGCCCTCATCACAGTTTTAATCCATTGATGGCCAAGGTTAGAGAGCTTGGGAGTGTGGTGGTAAGAGCAGATTCTGTTGAGGCAGAGCCCAAGAGTGGGTGAAAACAGAGGAGACAGAGCAGGGCCCCGTGGGAAGGAAGGGGAGAGAGGAGCCAAGTGCTGCATCACAGATCAGTGTCTAAGCTGCAATTCGGATCCCACTGTGGTCGCTGTGTGTCCCTCCAGAGCCATGAAGTTCACCTGCAAACTGTCATTGTTTTGTGTTTTATACATGAGCTAATTTAATCCTTACAGCCCCTCCCCCCGGCAAACACCACACCATTGTCTGTGCCCATAAGTTTTTGTCTCTTTTTTTCCTTTTTTTGCTCAATCCCATCACCTTATTTTTTTAAAATGTTTTATTTGAGAGAGAGAAAGGAAGAGGGAGATAGAGAGAGACAGAGAGAAACATCGATGTGAGAAACATCGATTGGTTGCCTCCCACAAGCACCCTGACCTGGGATAGAACCCACAACCTGGCTATGGGTCCTGACTGGGAATCGAACTGGCAACTTTTCAGTGCACAGGACGACGCTCAACCAACTGAACGACACTGGCCAGGGTTGTTTTGTGATTTCTTATATTATACATACGAAGCATTTTTTAAAAGCTTTTTCAATTACAGTTGACATACATTATAATATTAATTTCAGGTGTATACTCTAGTGATTAGGCATTACGTAACTTACAAAGTAATTACCCTATAAATCTTGTACCCATCTGGCACCATGCAGAGTTATTAGATAGAATATTATTGGCTATATTTCCTATGCTCTACTTTAGCCCATGACTATTCTGTAACAATTAATTTGTCCTTCTTAATCCCTTCATCGTTTTTTACCCCTTCCCCCAACTTCCCTCCCATCTGGCAACTGTCAAAATGTTCTCTGTATCTATGAGTCTGTTTCTGTTCTGATTGTTTATTTTGTTTTTTAGAATCAATTGTTGATAGATATGTAGTAATTGCCATTTTATTGTTCATTTTTAAAATCTTTTTCTTCTTCTTAAAGACTTTAAGACCCAATTTTTATAAATTATTTTTAATTTGTTAATATTCTTATTGATTTCAGAGAGGAAGGGAGAGGGAGAGAGAGAGAGAAACATCAATGATGAGAGAGAATCATTGATTGGCTGCCTCCTGCACACCCCACACTGGGGATCGAGTATGCAACCCGGGCATGTACCCTGACCAGGAATCAAACCGTGACCTCCTGGATCATAGGTCAAGGCTTAACCACTGAGCCATGCTGCTTCTTCATGGATGAAGTGTCAAAGAACTAATGGGCATTTTTATCCTTCCACATGTGCTACAATAAAAATCTCCCACTCAGCCTCTTCCATCCCACGCCTCATCTGCCTGCTCCTTACATCTGCCTGAAGCTCACCCCTCCCTCTGGTCTCTGCCTCTGAGCTCTGGCCCAGCAATGGCATTACCACCCTCCAGGGCCCACCCCCTTCCTTGCCCCCTCCATCTCAGCCTTTCCCAAGGCCATTTGGATCCTCTTCTCTGTGAACATCTTGGATAATCCTTCTTCTTCCTCTTCCCACATGGAATTAAACTTTTCCTTTGACAGAATTAGATCTTTACTGGCACTTTCCAGTGGCAGCTGCTGTTTCTGTCATGAAGAGGGCTCTGTTTCCTCTTCAATTCCTATCATGATTCCCAGACTCTACCCCAAGCAGACATAACTGAAATGAAGTAATTTCATTATAACCTCTCAATCCAAGTGGAGGCTAAGGATAGAGATACAATTGGCCAGTCAGTAAATACTGACTAGAATGCCAGCACAGTGAGGTGCCCTACATAACTGATCATCACTGTGGGTGTGAGTAAAGTAGGTACGAAGAGAGTAGTAGCTTGCACCAGATAGCAAGTTCCTCGAGGTCAGGAACCAAGGCTTGTTTGTGTCATTGGAGCCTGGAACCACGCCCAACACATGTTAAGTGCATGAGTGAATGAATGAATGAGTGAATGAATGAATGAGTGGTTGCACACTTATGGATATAAAATCACTTCTAGAAGGCCAACTTCCCTTGGATTAAGTAGAGTTTACCTGAATCATGGAGAAGTCTCTGGAAGACATTGAGATCAAGAATTAAGACTCTTCTCTCGTCTTTAAAAATATTTTACTGTCTGGCCATCTGCTTCTCCTGGCTCCACCCCTCCTGGCTGAGGCTGCTCATAACTCCAGGACTGTCTAAATGACCTCAGCATCTGACTCACAGTCCCCTTCCACGCCCTGCTCTCACTCGGTAATTTAATTCAATCTCCGAAGATCGCTGTTTCCTTTCTAGTCCCCTGATCTAACAATTCTTGACCTCAGCCTGCTTTTTGTGTGTGATTGCTAGCTCAGCTTTCAAGACGACTTTTTACACCCTAATCTGTCAAAGCAGGTGCCCCTCCCCCAACATGATTGCTCAGGTTAAATGGGCACTATCTCTATGAACCAACATTCCACCCACATGTCACATTTCAGCTCAAATGCTACCCTCCTCACAAGACTTGTGCTGATTCACCCAAGCGGATGTGACCTCTTCCTTCCTGAACATGATAGAGAATCTCAGTTGCCCTTCTCTTATGGTACTTGTCATAGTCTGCTGTCGTAGTCCATTCAGGCTGCTCTAACAGAAAATCCCGTAGAGTGGGTTGCTTAAACAACAAACAGTTATTTCTCACCGGTCTGGAGCCGGGAAGTCTGAAATCAAAGCACCAGCAGATTTGGTGTCTGGTGAGGGCCTGCTTCCTGGTTTATAGATGCTGCTTTCTAGCTGTAACCTCACAGGGCAAAAGCGGGTGAGGGGCATTCTTGAGCCTCTTTTATAAGGGCACTAACCCATTCCTGAGGACCTCACCCTCATGACCTAGTCACCTCCCTAAGACCCCACATCACTTTGAGGCTAGGATTTCAACATGAACTTTTTGGGGGGAATGAAGACATTTAGCTTCTAACGTCTGCCTTTTAGTGGTGATACCTGTGTCTGCTCATCTTCTCTACCCTGATGTCAGTGCTCACGGAGAGGAAGCTGCGCCTCATCCATCTGCCTGTCACTCGCCTTCCTACAGCACCAAGCACTGAACAGTGGACATATGCTGTCTTGTTCTCATAGCACCTCATCTTTTAAGGATTCCTCATTGTTCTACTATGTGATCCAAGTGGAGCTGGTAACCATGGTGCCCCACAAAGTTGGGCCGAAGGCTGCAGGCTGGCTGGTAAGAACCCTCCATCCCAGCCTCCGAGATGGCACATGACCCAAGCAGAATCTAACGAAGTCTGCCTTGAGAGTCACTGTGTGTGTACACAGAGAAAGGTCTTTTTTCCTCTCAGACCGGAAGCTGGGGGGCTAATGTAAACTGGGGTCCTGTGGGCCTTCACTCTAGGCCACATAGAGGAAGCTACCTGCAATAGGAGAGAATGAGGCCTACCTCAAAAGAAGCAGAGACAAAACAGACGTAGCTGGCATGTTGGTGCTGGCTTCCTATCCCAGGCACACTGTGGACGATGTCAATTTACTCCTCGTAAGAACCTATGAGGCAGACACTATTATTATATCTACTTTACAACTTTACAGATGAGGGAGCAAGGGCCCTGAGAAGTTAAGAAGTTGTTTAAAGTCACCAGCTCGTTCGGTGGTGGAGACATGTGGGACCCCAAACCTGTCATGCTGAGCTGCCTTAGAGATGAGCCAGGATGAACGTGGATGGGAGAGAGATGGACTTACTCATTTGTGAGCAATTGCCAAAGAGAGCTGATGGCATCGCTTGAGCTCCTGGATTCAGCTGTGCCTGGAGCTAGCTAACCCGTGTACTTTCTGGTTCAATAAGCCAGCGCATTCCCTTTTTTGCTTAAAATGGTTGGTGTGTCAGGCACTTGCACACTCCTGGGCTCCTTGAGGAAGGAGGTGTCTTGGAGACAGAGCACTGCTTCTGGGTGTGCATCCTGGCACCCCCTTCCCCTGCCACCTGAACCTGGACAAATTGTTTGTCCTTCCGGGCCCGAGAGGTAAATGACCTGGCCTCCCAGGCTGAGGGGACCGCGGCTGGAGATGAGATTGCATGTGAATGCATTTAACGCTCTCCTAACACAACTTAAGTACTCAGTGGTTATTGGCGCTCATCTCTTCCCCTTTCCCTTATGAGGAGTCGCTGTTCAATAAGCGTTTGTTGAATTGAATTAGATCCTCCAGAGGCTTCGGGATGTCGTCTGAGCCTGAAAGCAGCTGGAGTTATGGAGTCTCCAACCAGGGAAGTGCCTCAGCCGGGGTGTTGCCTAACAACTCTCTATTTGGCCATAAAAAAAATAAATAAATAACGGCACCATGCTCTCTGGCTTCCAGATCCCGCCAACGCAGACATCAGTGTGCGCCTGCAGTAAGCTCAGAGGTGCCTTGGCCCTCCGTGTCCCTCTTCCCTCCTCCTTACGGTTTTTCTCTGTATCCGCCCACTCACCGGGGTCCTGCTGATTAACCTAGATTTTTCTCAGATCTGCTCTCTCCTCCTTACCTCCACCGCCTGTGTCCTTGCTCAGACCTTGGCCGCTTTTCTGATGTGTGCCTCAGCCTCCTCACTGGCCTCTCTCCCTCCAGCCTATCAGCCCCACAGTGTAGCCAGGAACACCCATGTTCAAGGTGGCCAACCCACGCTGCCCCTTAGAACGGCCATTGCCCGAGGGGTAGGGGCAGACCTTTTCAGGCACACGAGGCCCTCCGCAGCCTGGCCCCACCTGGATCTCCAGGCCTACCTGCCACTTCGCTATGTCAGGCCTCTCTGCCACCCTCACACAGTCCCCTCTACCAGAACAGCCCGTGCTACCCACCTTCCACCTTCCACCTGCTCTCATTCATCCTTTAAGACTCTGCTCAGTGTTTTGTTTCTTTCTCCTGGCTACCTCCCAGAACTCCCACTCCACTCCCTGGGCCAGGTGCCCTCCTCAAGTTCCCACAGCACCTGTATGTATAAGCCTGCCTGCTCATGTATCCCCTTATAGTGATATGATCACTGCATCTGTGTAGAGAACGTGGAGGCCAAGGGCGGGATCTTACTTACCCTGCACCCAGTGGGCCCTACCCTGCAGACACTGGGGACGCAGATGCAGAAAAGAAGAAAGAGGGGCCATTGTATATCCTGCAGACCGATCCTGATTCCATTTGTCTCCTGCTTGATTTCCTTCGTCACTGATTGGGGCCAGTGCTAGGGTTTACTTGCTGGCGGAGAGGGGCAGTTTCTCACCTTCTGCTGTGGGGAGGGGGCACTCTCTCTAGTGGTGGGGAAGGGTCCTGTGTGGCTGTAGCATTGTCAGAGTTATTGCGTAGTTCTCCGCACGGCTTTGCATGCATGTCCATGAGAGGGAGACTTGGGCTGCCTTAAATAGCTCCCATCTCCGTTTTTAAAAGGATAAAGTTATTTCTTTATAGCTAACATAGGCAAAGCGTGTACTGATGCATAACTTAAGTAAATGCATGCAAATCCCTTGCAGACTGGGGGGACCCGGTGATGGCATCGCCGCAGTTTCAGGGGGCTCCCGGGGCTCCTTCTCCTGCTGCTGCCGACCTTGAGCCATCATGTGACCTCTCTGAATCTGAGGATTCTCCTTGACCAAATGTGCTAGTGAGTCCATCAGCCTGCCTGGCAGGGTTGGTGGGAGGGTGGGAGGGCGGGAGGGCCTGGGGGCAGTGAGAGGGCTGTGTTCGTGGGGGGCAGCCTGCGGCAGGCAGGAGGGGCCTGGGAGGGATGGTGGCAGGCCATGGTGGGAGGCCTGCCGGACAGGTTTCAGCTGCTCTGCTGGGATTTCTGGGGTTTCATTCCTCTATAATTCTCATTCCCCCCCGCCCTCCTCAGAGCTGTTTCTCATTAAAAAGAAATGTGTCCTTCTCTCTCCCTTTCTCCCCGAGCTGTGCCTGGCCCAGCTCTCGGAGCCAAGATGCATCTGCTCTTGCTTAAGGCACCCGCTAATTCAAACCAAAGAGGAGCGAGGCAGGCTGCCCAGAGGGCCACCCCTCGCTCCCCGAGTCCCCCAGCTTGCCCTCACCCCTCCTTCCTCCCTGGATGGAAAATCTGGCCTCAGACTGCCCTTGTGACTGGAAAAAGCAGGGTCAGCTCGTCAAAGCAGAACAGGGGTTGCTAGCTTTCCTCTTTCCGCGGGTCATCAGAAGGCATGGCTTGGGATGGGTGTGACCCAGCCCTGGCTGGCCCCGGCCAGAAAGGTGGGGGCGTGCTTCAGCAGGCAGGAAGGCTGCCAGGAGCAGGGAGAACTGTGCCAGAGAGAGGGTGGTGGTGGGGGGTGGGGTGGGGGCTATGGAAGGGAAATGCATGTTGGTGAAATGGTCGCTGTCCTAGTTGGCCAGGCCAGGAGGGAAGGCCAACAGGAAGAGACTTGTTCTATTCCGTTGTCTGCCCAGTTGTCTCTTGGAAGATGCTGGGCTGAGCCCACGGCTTCCTCGCCCCCGCTCTCCTGCTCCCCGGGTCAAGGCAGGAAGAGGAAGGAAGCGAGGAAGGAAGGGCGTGCAGCTGTGCGGAGGAGAGCCCTGCAGCGGTGGGGCCAGCTGCTGGGGAGTTCAGTGTTGTTGTCTCAGTCGCTGCAGGAGACTGTCCTTTTCCAGGGGCAGTTGCAATCCGGCCATCGGAACATCAGGGTGCCATTTTGGATTCCTGGATTATCTAGTATTACGGCTGGGGGCATGGCCTGGGAGGAACACACAGGGTGGCAAGAGAAAGAAGAAGACTAGATAGGAGCCCACTGAATTGGGGGATCTCAGAGGGTGGGGTGGGGGGAAAGGAGGCACATGTCAAAGCTCGAAGCTCAAAACTTGAAGCTCGAGGGCTCAGTGAGAAGCCCATGGTGAGGGGGTGTTATACCCGCCCCCCTGCAGTGTTCTGTCCTGCTCAACTGCCCTGAGTTCCCCCACATTTCCATGCTATGTTTAGAGATCTGAGACTTTAGGGGACCAACTCTGGGGAGTTCTGGCTCCATGCGCAGAGACACGGCAGAAACAACACAGCAGGGTGTGGTCCTTAGTGTGGTCACTAAGCACATCCCCATCTCTCCTCCTTTAGTCTCAGAACAGAATCCCATGAGGCAGCTGTCTCCTCAGCTCAAGACAACGTCTCCCGCTGCCCACGCTGCAGCCTCGGGATGAAGCTTAGCCGAGGGGAGTGAGTGGAAGGGTTGGGTGCCACTCATTGGTGGCACCATAAAGAGAAAGAAAGGCAAATGCTCCCTTCCCTTCCCCCTTTCCCCCAAGCAGAATGTGGATGCAGTGGCAGGAGCTGGGCCAGTCATCTTAGACCTCGAGACGGAAGGCACAGGTTGAGGATGGCAGAGGGACAAGAGAGGATGAGTCTGGGTCTCCCGGACCGTGAAACTGCCAAGTGTAGCCCTGGCCTGCTTACACTAAGACTGCTCTGAGAGAGAAATACTCTGCTCTCTTGGTTCAACCACTTGTTATGATGCCCTTGGTTACAGCAGCTGAACCTATCTTAACGATACTAACAACACGACCAGCAGTTACTGAGATCTGACTGTGTGTCCATCACTATTCTGAGGGTTTTGTATGTAGCACTTACTTGGCTCGCTACCATAAGCCAATGAGATGGTGAGCATATCCTGCCCTGACTCTAACCACCCCAGATCCATCTCCTCTCTCTCCCCTATTAACCACCCAGGCAAGGTCAGGTTCATGGGACAAGTCCAGGTACTTGTCCTCAAGATCCTCATTGTACCTGCCACATACCAGGCAATGGATGATGCCCCACACGAAGGACACACTCAGGTTGACATAGCCCCACCCACCCCAATTTCGCAGGGGAGTAGGCAGGGGTAGGAGAGGCAGTCACCTCAGCATGGCTGCGGGGGCAGGTTGCTTGCAATGGTCTGTACAGTGGTGCCTTGACTTACAAGTGTCCCGACTAACGAGTTTTTTGAGATACCAGCTGTCTCTCGCCGATTTTTTGCATTGAGTTGATAGAGTAATTTGGAGCTCGGTCTCGGAACGAATTAAACTCGTAAATCAAGGCCCCACTGTATACCAGTTCTCCCTGCAACCTTCCTTCCCATCTGAGAATGCCTACTGTGATGCAAGAAAGCCAGAGAACCACTACTGAGAACGTAGTCTTCAATTCGCTCTGATTTATTTTTTAAAAGGTGGATTCCTCCAAAAGCGTTTTGAGCATTACCAGTAACAGCTCTTCCACCCTCACACCTGACTGCGTGGGCCTGGTTGTCATGACACCGCTGTGGAGAACCACCAGCCTCAGGGACTGCTCAGTGGTTGGTCAGCTGGCAGCTGGCCACCTCTCCCTCCGTGGTCTGCAGCCTCACAGAGCAAGGACGATGGTGCCAGCTCTGCAGTGTGGACAGAACACACAGATGCCGTGGGAACGGACATCTGCCGGTTTGCCTGCCCTCAGCCTCCCTTCTGCCTTTTTCTGCTCATAGCATCTTGCTTTCCCTGCAGGGAAGTGCCTACTGCTGAAGTCACGTGATCAATGTCTGCCCTCCCCAAAGATGAGGCACTCTACCCAAACCCCACTAGTGTCTCTCCTGGCGACCCAGTGTTGTGCCTCAGGCAACAAGATGGGTGGCAGTTAGGACTGAGTTGTCTTGATCTGAGAGTTCCCAGCACTCAGAATATTGAGCAGCGTTTACATAATTAATTAATTAGAGCCGATTCAAGCATATCCTTAAGTGCTCTCCCTCTCTCATATTTCAATACACATTTTGAAGAAGTGAGAAAATTGCCCTGGAGCGAACGGGTTGGTGACTCTGTCAGCTGCATGATGGTGTGGCCCTTGGTCCGGTCCTTCCTAGGAGAGTTGCCCAAATCCCCCGTTCACTCTGGGAGCTCCCCTGTAGCCAGAGCAGTGACATGCACAGCATCTGGGGGCAGCACTCACATGCCATGTCTGGAGAGTGCAAAGATGGCCCTGCCCAGCATCCCTCCATTAACTCCCCATTGTTGCTTCAGTGAGCCCAGTCCTTTTCTGAGGGTCACAGCCTAAGAACCGAAACGGGGAAATTTAGCCATTCTCCCCCCCACCGAGCAGCACTGCTCTCAGACCACCCAGCAACTAGACCTGCTTCCCTTTTCCTTGTAGTGTCCCAGGAATAGGGTGGTCAGAGTTAGAAATGTAAAGAAATAAATAACAAGACAGGACGCCTGGTTAAATTCAGACTCACATGAATGAATGATTGTTTAGTATAAGTATGTCCCATGCAATGGTTGGGCACCCTGTGTTGTATCCGGCAACCCTGCCCAGGGAAGAAAATGACGTCATCTGTTGGGGTTGATCTGAAGGCACTCACCCTCCTTTTCCCGATTCTGCTGCCCCTTACGCTGACGTGCTATTGGCTCCTTTAGGAGTGAGCATAGTATTTAGCAGATAATTGGCTAAGGGTAGGCACTTGTACAAAATGAACCAATTAAGTAGCTCCCCAGGATTTTCAAACTAGAAATAAGAAAGAATTAAGTGCTGTCGGGGCTTGGGGTTTGGAAAACATGGAACTCAGGGGCTGACGGCAGCCTTGATTTCACACACAGAGCAGGACTGGTCTCTACGGAGAGAATGCACGGATGGGCAGGCAGGAGCAGAGGGGAGAGTGGGAGACAGTTCTGACAGTGCTGAAATGTCAGGGTCCCGTCATTCCTGAAGGCTCTGCCTTTGCCATGTTTTGATCTTTGATCTTGCTTAGATTCTATGATTATGTTCTTCCCCCCCCCCCCAAGAGTTGGAACCAAATACATACAAGTTGCAGCTGCTATTTTGTTGTATTAGAGTAAGAAGGTGTGAGTAGGAGCCATGTCTTACTCATCTTGGCCTCCCCAGCATCTAACCCAGTGCCTAGCAGAGAGTAGGATTTCAATGATATTTCAAATCTATATATATAAAACCCTAATATGCAAGTAGACCGAATGGCAGAACAACCGAACAACCGAACATCCGGTTGCTATAATGTGTGCTGACCACCAGGGGGCGCGTGCAGAACATGGCAAGCGTTGGCAGCAGGTGGCAGAGCGCGGCACATGGTGAGCATTGGCTGCGGTGGAATGGTGGAGCAGGTGAACAGGGGCGCCAGACCGAGGCGGGGTGCTGGTCGCTGTCATTGGGGCGAGCCTCTGGTGGTTACTGAACATTCTTTGCTCCTGCATGCTGCAGTCCCGCCGGGCGCTTGCACCTGCTGCTGGCGCTGGGCCGATCGCCCCTGAGAGCTTCTCCACCTCCCCCTGCTCCTGAGGTGTGATTGGGGCAGCAGCTGCCGCTCACACCCGCTGACAGAGCTGGCCTGTTTGCACCTGCTGCTGGCGCAGGTTCCAATCGCTCCCTGCCGTCAGCATGTGGGAGCGGCGGAGGTGGGAGCAGGGCTTCTGGCAGACAGGGGACCGGGGGCCTTGGTGGGAGGGGCCAGGCGGGGGCACGGAGGATGGGCCGAGATCCGCCCCTGTGCCCACCACAGCCTCATGGCCCATGGTTCCTTTCAAGGTGCACAAATTCGTGCATTGGGCCCCTAGTAAGTTAATAAATGACTCCATGGGATTGGAGATCAGCAGCTTAATGCACAGTTGATGCATCTTATTTCTTGAACAGAAGATACTGAGACCAGCAACTTTTCTCGGCAACTCACCGAAAAGCCCTGAAACTCGGAGCATCTGCCACCCACACCTGGCCTGATGTGGGAGGCACTGCTATTCAGGTTTGAATGCTTCTGTCCAGGGAGGAGAGTGATGAGGCTTCCCAAGCTAGTCTCCTTGCATTCTGCAGTTGTTTCTATTCCTTTCTAGACAAATGAGAATGAAATAGGAGCAAGTCCTGTAGGGCCCTCCTACGGAGGCCCTGGCTCTCATGGCCCTTGCTCCAGACAGTAGGGAGACACAGGAAAAGGGTCACTGCAAGGCATGTCCAGCGGTGCCATGAGGAACAGCTGTGCAGAACCGAAGTGCTCAGGCATCCACACTGGTACAGCCTATCCTGCCTGGGCTCTGGCCCTTCAAGCCCCCTTACCCTGGCGTAGTGGCCTCCAAAACCTGGAATTTAGTTTCGAGTTCAGAGATCTCAGGTTACATCAGAGGCAGGGCCCCGGAAGCACCCACGCCCCCCAAGACCTTTCAGGAAGAGGGGTCAGCTTTCAGTTTCAGTGCCAAGAGGACCCGGACCGAGTAGGTGGCCGGTTCTTCTCTTTGCCAGTGGAAGGATGAACTTCTGTCCCCCACCCCTGCACTCGAGGAATTCTGTCACCCCTAGATTATTTGTGCCAACCTTTTGAGTTGAAGAATTTTAGAGCTGGGCAAATTTGTTTGTTTTCCCAACTTGTACCGCGCTTTTTGTCAGAACAAATTGCCTATACAAAGGGATGGCCTAACATTCAATTATGGAGAGAGGAAACAAAAAGCAAACTGAGGCCTTGCAACATCAAAGTGAATATTATCTTTGGCAAAATGTAAAGAGACAAAGAAGAAAAGGGCTGATCAGAAGGTTCTGTTAATAACGGGCTTGTCAGCTGATCCCCGAGGCCCCTAAAGTTCTTTCCTACATTTGTTTGATTTTTTCTGGTTCTGGGCTCTTGTCACATTTCCTTATCCACTGTTTTTGTTTCTTCTATGCTCATCACGTCTGTATGCTGATTTCTGTAAAGATGGCGAGGAAGGCCTCTCTGGAATAGAGATTTGCTAGTGCATGGGAGGACAGGACAGTGGTGATTTGCAGAAAATGCTATTGTATCTCCATGAGTATATTCCTTCTGGGGGCTTCTGGGCTACCCATCTTCTCATCCTCAGAAAGATGTACCTATTGACCTACAGGTGAATAGTTACTCCTTCTTTATTATTCACTAGGTATCTTTTTAGAAAATATGCTTTTATTGATTTCAAGGAGAGGAAAGAGAGGGAGAGAGAGAGATGGAAACATCAATGAGGAGAGAGAATCATTGATCTGCTGCCTCCTGCACACCCCCTACTGGGGATTTAGCTCTTTCACCCTATATTTTTATTGATTTCAAAGAGGAAGGGAGAGTGAGAGAGAAATGGAAACATCAATGATGAGAGAGAATCATGGATCGGCTGCCTCCAGCCTGCCCCCTACTGGGAATCGAGCCAGCAACCCAGGCATGTGCCCTTGACCAGAATCGACCTGGGACACTTCAGTCCTCAGGCCGATGCTCTATTCACTGAGTCCAATCAGCTAGGGCTGTGCATCTTGAATGTATAGATATTTATGAATGTATTTCTGAGAAATACGTCACATTCTCTGATGGGTATGAGGCCCTGAGTGTTGCAGTAGGTTGGCTCATTCCAAGGAACTCTAGCCTCGGGTTCTAAGACAGAAGTTCCCAGCATTCCTGAGCCTCCACCTCACCCAGGGAGCTTGTTAACATGCGAACACCTGCCCCGCCCCTGGGACTCTGGCGGACCTGGGGCCAGAGCTGGAATCTACATTTCGACATGCACCTCAGTTGCCTGTGCTCAGAGATCTGGGACACACACCTCCTTTGGAGAATCAATCATTCTCTAGGAGGCCTTATTTACTCTGCGGTCCCCACGGATTCCTGGTGACTGTAGGTTCTGCATTACCCCATAATTGTATTGTAACCATTCCTTTGAGAGGGATCCAGGCTGTTACCACCTCTCCCACGAAAAATGTGTGACCCTGTCCATGAAGGTCAGGGTTGTGCGCCACAGAAAGAGGAGATCCAGGCAATGAGGACCCCTGGGGGTAGCACCGGGCTGTGGAGTTGAGGTGGGAGATGGGCTCACGCTGAAGTGGGACGAGGGTGTGAACACCCCTCTTTCCTGGACAGGTGACCAGGGGCCTCTAGTATGGTCCCCCTCAGGCTCTTGGAATCTTGGTGCGGTCCGGCTCACCGAGGTCAAAGCTCCGAGGGACTGCGCAGCTTCAAAACTCTGGGCTAATTGGGCTGGTTGTCTGCTGCAGCCTTGCGTAGAGTAGAGCAAGAGAGGGGCAGACTGCAGCCTACGTGGTCCAGCTGAAAGCACGCAGGGCAATTATGTAGTTAGCCCCTTTGTGGGGGCCCCTTTCTGCTCTGCGGGTATCAAGAGCGCTGAGCAGCTGGAGGCCATATCCAGGGACGATTAATTCACCCTGCCTAGTTGTAACAGTTGAATTCTCTGCCGAGCCCTTTCCGAAGCTCCAGTTAAGTGCTTTGATTAGAAAAGAGAGGAACCCTGATCGTCAGAAACGGGCACACCTGGGCCCCTCCAGAGCGCTTCCCACTGCGTACCCGCGAAACAAATGTCTGACGCGCGGCCCCACAAAAGGCCTTCGTTGACTGGGACAAGTATATAATGAGGTGTGGGCGTGAAATTTGAAAGCAAACATAATAAGGAGACTCAGTCCATTTTTTCCTTCTGAAGGAGAATAAATGAGCAACAAAAGGGAGAGTTAGGTGTAGCCCAAGTTGTTGCTGAGCAACAGAGGGCCTCAGACCAACCGCAGTGCTGTTTCTAAGGCACCACGCAGGCCGAGCATTTAGGATGCGATCTGACCCAACACGTTTCGGTCACTGGTGTAAGAACCAATAGAATTCCTTACGACAGACAGGCAGCCCCGGGTTTCAGTGGAAAGAACAGGCTTCTGTGCTCGTTGCACATGAACATGGCGGGGAGGCTTACTCTGCCAACAGCAGCTGCACCCCGAGGTGAACTGCTACAGTCAGGAAGCAGAGCATCAAATTTGCGTTCACAATGCAAAGTACAGTGCCAGACTTTACAGCTTACCTGGGGGAAGATGTGCAAAAATAGCCGAGAAATAGTTCAAGAGAAGAATAAAGACAGAGGACCTCAAAACATACCACAAAGCTTTCGTAACTAAAACAGTATGGCATTAGTATACGAGTCAACAAATGCAATAGAATAGATAGTCCAGAAACTCTATGTAAATGGGAGTTTAGTAAATGATCATGGTGGCATTTCAGATCTTTAGGGACGAGGTATTGGGATTATTAGATATTAATTTGGAAATAAAATTAGCCTCGCACCATATACAAAATTAAAATCCCAGGTGAATTAAAGATCTAAATATAAGGGGAAACCCCCCAACTTACAAAAGTAGTAGAAGAAAATAACATTGTAACAGGGAGAGTTTCTTAAAAGTAAGCCATAAAAACCAGAAGCTATAAAAGAAAAGATGATCAGATTTGACAGTACAGAAATGTTCAACTTTTTTGAAGTAAGATGTCAAAAAAAATCAAAAGACAAGAAGCAGACTAGAGAAAAATATTTGTAACATGTAGAGCAGAGAGAAGACTACTATCCATTGTATATAACATTTTCTGTAAATTAATAAGACAAACAATCCAATTATTTTATTTAATTTATTTTTTTAATATATTTTATTGATTTTTTACAGAGAGGAAGGGAGAGAGATAGAGAGTTAGAAACATCGATGAGAGAGAAACATCGATCAGCTGCCTCCTGCACATCTCCCACTGGGGATGTGCCCGCAACCCAGGTACATGCCCTTGACCGGAATCGAACCTGGGACCCTTCAGTCCGCAGGCCGACGCTCTATCCACCGAGCCAAACCGGTTTCAGCGAATCCAATTATTTTAAAAGGTAACTTGTAAAGTAATACAACATAGAAACTAATTTCAGCAGCAAACTAAAAGACTAGTAAGGCCGAATTACTATTTTTTACCCATCACATTGACTAGAGTTAAAAGGCAAAAATAGATACAATTACTGCTTTTGGGAACTGGGCAATCATATACATCATAGGTGGTAGTGGAAGTCTAAATTTATCACAAGTTTTTGGAAGGTAATGTGTAATATTTATGATATTATAATTCAATATCTAGGAATTCATCCTATAGAAATACTTATCCATGTATGATCATAAATAATAGATGGGTACAAGGAATATGTATGTTCCTTAGCAATTTATAAGTATAAAAAAACAAAACAAAACTAGGTCACTCTCTATTTCTGTTACACAGTCTTTCTTTGAACAGGGTACAATTGATTACATTTCCCCTCAACAAATTACAGTTTTATCTTTCTGAAATTACACCCAATTTATTTTGATTGGAGTCTAGGGTGTTTCCAAACTCTTCAGTCACACTTTCCAGAAAACATCTTGGTTTAGTCCCACATTGCTGTGTATGAGTCTGACTATTTTAACTCACAGAGGGCAATCTTATTTTCTAGCACCCATCTATGAGCAATGAGAAAACTGGTAAAATGCCACATGAATTTGATATATTATTAACTTTTCTTTCCCACTTTGGAGTCTAGAGGGCTGTGGCTCTTATGGACTCGTTGTCACAGTGCTGAGGCAGAAGCATCCTGGCTGGAGTTCATGGAGGAGGCGGATGCAGAGGAGAAGGGAACCAAAATGTAAGTTGCTAGTAAGTGCCTGGCACCATGAAAACAGTGGGTCACAACCATGGTGATGTCACTCCACCGGGCGCATTTGGCCACGTCTGGGGATATATTTGGTTGTCACAAGTAGGAGGCTTGTGGATAGAGGCCAGAGATAAGATCCTACCAGGCACAAGACAGCTCCCCCTGAAACCCCAACAAAGGATTATACCACCTGGAATGTCAATCAATAGAAGATTGAGTATTGATAGAAAGTGATATAACGCATCTTACATGGATTATCGCATTAATATTCCCTATGAGGGAGGAACACTAGAAAGTCTTTTACCTGGTAGTAGACTTGGCACTTAATCAACTCACTAACACAGTTAACGGATGTTCTGTTTCCTCCATAAAGAAACAGTGAATGGTGCCCGTGGTACACAACCTGCTCGAGGCTGCCCACTGCCTAGGACACGTCTGCTCCATCCACAGAGCTGTGCTTGGCAACTTGTTGTTTTTGCTGGACCTTGTAATTTTCTTATTATTTCAGTTATGTAATTTGGTCACATATTACATAAATCAGAGTTCCTCAGCCTTGGCACTGACAAAAATCAATGAAATACGAATGCAAAGATAAAGGGCATTGTCTCTGTGATAGTGGACATGGCCGAGATTGCCTCGCCCTCACAAACCTGTGTCCTCTAATTCCTGGGACACAGCTGGCCTGCTTCCCAGACCCTTTTAAAGCATTGGGTTGGGCCATATTTCTTTCTTTAAAAAAAATGTTTTTATTGATTTTAGAGAGAGAAGAAGGGAGAGAAATAGAGAAATAGAAACATCAGATGAGAGAGAAACATCAATCAGCTGCCTCCTGCACGCCTCCTACTGGGGATCCAGCCCACAACCCGGGCATGTGCCCTGACCGGGGATCAAAACGGTGACCTCTTGGTTCATGAGTTGATGCTCAACCATTGAGCCACACTGGCTGGGTGGATCGGGCCATGTTTCTACTTCTCACCAGTGGAATGTGAGCAACGGTGATATGCAACATGTATCCCCTCTAGGCTGGGTAGCCAAGGAGTGAGTGCACCTTTCTTTCCCCTGCTTGGCACTTGACTTAGCCCCAAATAGTAACTTTGAAAACCATATATTGAAGATTGCTGAGCCAAAAATGGAGGCGCCTGCATCCCTGAACCAGGCTTGGAGAAGAGCCTCTCACCAGTTAGGAGCAACTGCCTTGGCTTTCATATAAATGAAAAACCAACTCCTATTGTGCTTGAATCAATACACATTTTTGGGTTTCATCATTAGAGCCAATAGCATTTCCTTAACTAGTACAACCGGATTGAAGACTTTGGAAAATACTGGTAAAAAACGAGTCCCTCAGAATTTGCCATGAAAGTCGGTGTGTGAGACAATGGTAAAATATTGGTAATGAAGTCATGGACACCTAAAAGGATTTTAAAATCATATTTCTCCTTAAGAGTCTTTAAAGTCTTGCTCTATTTTTAAAAAAATATATTTTATTGATTTTTTACAGAGAGGAAGGGAGAGATAGAGAGTTAGAAACATTGATGAGAGAGAAACATCGATCAGCTGCCTCCTGCACACCTCCTACTGGGGATGTGCCCGCAACCCAGGTACATGCCCTTGACCGGAATCGAACCTGGGACCTTTCAGTCCGCAGGCCGACTCTCTATCCACTGAGCCAAACCGGTTCCAGCGTCTTGCTCTATTTTGATGATGCAAGAAAATCATCTTGGGATCTTGGGATCCAATCAACAAACCCAAAAGGCCTGGCCTTACATGAAAAGATTATCTGTCTGTACTGGAAACTAAATGCTTAAAGTAAATATGTATAATTTTTAATGATTTCTTGCTTTAACTAACTTTTTAAAAAAATCCTCACCTGAGGATACGTTCTTTTATTGATTTTTGAGAGAAACATCCATGTGAAAGAAACATCGATTGGTTGCCTCCCATAGGACCCTGACCGTATCAAACCTACAACCTAAGTATGTGTCCTGATTGGGAATCGTACCCGCAACCTTTCGGTGCATGGGATGACGCTCCAATCACCTGAGCCACTCGGCCAGGGCACTTTAACTGACCTTTTAACATCACCCACTACCACTACTCCCAATCCCACTGAACGAGAGGGCTTCTAGTGTTCTACCACTTTACAAATGAGGAAACTGGAGTTCCAGGAGGTAAGGTGTCTTCTCAAATCACGTGGCCAGCAAGTCGCAGAGCCAGAATTCACCTCCAGACTCCCAAACTCTCCGCTGTTACCCAATGGGGTGGCTTTCCTCCCTCTTGTGAGCTCTGAGACTGCTGAGCCGGACACGGACTGTGATCTCTGTATCTGATGGAGAAGTCAGTCCTGGCGTTCAGAGGCTCATGACAAACAATGGGTAGCTAATGCGGCCATGCAAGTTGCTCATTGGGCAAATGCTTTCGTTTATAGGGGTATTTAAGGGCATAAACATGGAGCCAAGAAGCACAGGCCCTGGTCCCACGCCCGCCCTGCTCAGAGCCCTCAGCTCTCCGCCAATGCAATGGCACCCAACCCTGCAGCGCTGTGGCCATCCTGGGAGGTAGATGCTCCAAGGTTCAGGCGCACCGTTACTGATGCAGAACTTCCTTTTCAGTTTAGAAACGGACTTCCGACACGTTTTCTTGGTTGAGCCTCTCAACCACCCTGTAAGGCAGATGGGGCAGATATAACCTCATTTTACAGAAAATTGAGCCTGAGTGGTGTTGAATAATTTCCCCAAGTCCCACGTGTACTACGTGGCAGAGACAGAGCTGAGATATAAACCCAGGTCTGTACTTCCTGGTTCCATGTCCCTCCTGCCACACTCCATGAACTTCTCCGGCCACCGCAACCAGTCCTATCACCCCCAAACTCTGTGACGGTGAATACAAGTGCTGATATCGGACACCCCTGTCTTGTTTCTATTCTTAAGGCAAACGCTTTTAGGTTTTGCCCATTGAGTATGATGTTGGCTGTAGGTTTGTCCTATATGGCCTTTATTATGTTGAGGTATGATCCCTCTATTTCTATTTTGCTGAGAGTTTTTATAAAAAAATGGGTGCTGGATGTTAAATGCTTTTTCTATATCTATTGACATGATCATGTGATTTTTTAGCCTTCATTTTGTTTACGTGATGCATCACATTAATTGATTTGTGACTATCATCCAAGCTTTACATCCCTGGAATGAATCCCACTTGGTCATGGTGTATGACTGAGGCCCGGCAGGGTGGAGCACCAGGTAGTCAGGTGGGCAGCGCCGCCATAGCCCAGAGGGTGGGTCTGCCTCGGGTCTCACAGCTTGAATGTCCCTGTTCTGTGCTGTTCTCCCTTCCTTCATGGAACAGGGCTCTGTGGGGGGTATCCAGGTCCTGGCCAGGATGGTTTAAACAGACTTGCGTAGGGGGTGGTGCGTGTAGCTTGTAGGATGGGGGGTGCTGGTACTTCCTCTCCTTTCAGTGCCTCAGCTCTGCACCCCCTCATAGCCACCCCAAGCAGGAGGGGATACAAAAAGAAAATAAAAACAAAACAAAATACAAAAAACCCAGCCCTGCTTGGCACTCCAATCTCTCAGCGCTGCCAGTCCTGGCTGGCTGGGGCCCCTGCCCAGGCTCCCACCAGGCCAGATGTCTGAGTCCCTCGTGCCAGCAGGCCCCGCTGCAGGGGTGCAGGTTTCCCGCCCAGAGCTGTTCCGCAGGTTGGGGAAGGTGTGCTTCCCCTTCACTTGGGCTGTGGAGATTGACCCTCTTTCCCAGGGCACTTTGGCCCCTGTCCTGCTGTTCATCAAAAGTTCTTTCAGAGAATAAATGGTCCCTCGGATTCACTGCTGGGTGAGCTGATCAGACCCCCGCCCCCCTGCGGGCCCCAGTTCCACTGTGTGGCCCCTCGCACCCTGGAGAAAGAATTTCCACCAAGATTTAGAAGTGTATGAGACCTGTGGCAGGTGGCTGTGTTGGCAATAGGCTGGAAGCACAGCACCCATAGCTAAAAGGTGGGAAAAGGCAGCATTCCCGGTGCAGAGTGCAGAGACTTGAAGTTGGTATATTCCAGCCTGGTAAGTCTTTTAGGAAATGAGTGCACTCACTCAATACTGATATTGTTCCGCATTGTACAGTCCTTGAGAGCCAGAAACATGTTCATGTCTTTGACAAGTAATCCTGCTCTTGAAAATTTATGCTTAAGGAAGTAATTCAACAGAACACCAAAAGCTCTTGGAACAATAGTGTTCGGAGAGGCATTCTTTATTGTAGAGAACATTTGGAAACAATCAAGAGTTCAACAATAGGAGCTGATTAAGTAAAATATGAAACCTCCATAGAATGAAGTGTCAGAAAGACATTAAAAATGATACTTAAATTTCTATTAACCAAAAACAATTCAGCAAATATTGATGGAGGGCACTCTATGAGTCCTTGAGGGTTGCCATAACAAAGTACCACAGACTGAAGGGCTTAAACAACAGAAATATATTTTTCCACAGTTCTGGAGGCTAGAAGTCTGAGGTCAAGGTGTTGTCAGGTTGGTTTCTTCTGAGGCCTTTCTCTTTGGCGTGTAGATGGCCGTCTGCTCCCTGTGTCCTCATGTTACAGAGCAGAGTTCACCCACCGGGCACCAGCAGAGCCAAGTGCTAAATACCGAGAACTGCAGTGGAGAAAGGTTGGCTATTTTATTATGAACTAGAGGCCTGGTGCACAGATTCGTGCACAGGTGGGTCCCTCAGGGTGGGCCTGGGGGCATTGGGCCCCAGCTCGCGCCCCCAGCCTCGCAGCCCCGCAGCCCCACCTAGCACCCTGCCATGGCCTGGCACCGCCCCCTCACCTGCTCCACCATCCTGCCTGCAGGACAATGGATCGGGGCCATGTCCCCTGCCTGGCTCTCTCAGCGCCTGGGAGCTGGGTGGCAACCCCATCCCCTGCTGCTGGTTGGTGTCTGTGAGACAATCGGTGGGCCATCGGTCCCTGCTCACACCCGCCTTGGCCTGGCACCACCCGCTTACCTGCTCCACCATCCCACCATGGTCCCGCTCTCGTCGGGACCCATTGAGGCCGGCAGTGCCTCCACTGCTGCCCACTGCCAGTACCATGTCGCTGTCACCCACCATGTTCTGTGCTGCCCCCTGGTGGTCAGTGCATGTCATAGCAAGCGGTTGAACTCACGGTTGAACAATTTGCATATTAGGCATTTATGATATAGGACTAGAGGCCTGGTGCATGGACTGGGCGAGACAGCCCCAATCAGCCCCGATCGGGACTGGGCGAGACTGGCCGGACATGCCCTGGAGCCCTTCCACAGTCCCCTCCCATCCTGATCATACACTGGTGGGGTCCCTCGGCCGGGCCTGCAGGGATCGGGCTGAAACCAGCCCAGTGAACAGATTCGTCCAGGGCATGTCCGGCCCATCTCACCTAGTCCCGATTGGCTGGACTCCAGCAGCAAGCTAACCTACCGGTCAGAGCATCTGCCCCCTGGTGATCAGTGGGTGTCATAGCTACAGGTCAAATGGTCAAATAGTTGGTTAGGCTTTTATATATATAGATGGTGCTGCCCCAGAGAATGGGAAGCTAATGCTGAAAAGCCCTAACTCCCCTATCCAAGGATCAGGCAGGGTTTAAAGCATATATGGGGACAGGCATGTGGAAATACTGGTGGGGCAAGTTTTAATTGGGGGAAGGAGGGATGACCTTGGAGCTCGGCCATTTATGCTAAGGAAACCAACATAGGATCTTCCTGGACAATGAACTCCCTGCTTCTGAAATGGTTCCTGCGTTCAAGTTCAGGTTAAGTCCAGGTTCTTTGGCTGGGGGCGGCAGAGGTGGAGACTTTGGTTCCCAGTGCAGCTGGAGGTCAAAGTTCTCTCTTCTGCGTGTGCTTAGGCTGCTAGACTTGTGGGTTTTGTCTATTGTCCCTGAAAAGCAGTATCAGGTTAAACAGAATAGACTCATTTTAGCTGGTTCTGTGGTTACATACACACAGTCTTTCATTTGTGTCTGGGTTCTAAGTTTCTCGACACCAGTCATGTTGGAGTAGGGTCCACCCTAATGGCTTCATTTCAACTTAATTTACCTCCTCATAGTCCCTATCTCCAAATGCAGTCACATGCTGAGGTGCAGTAGATTATGTATAATAACTTCAGTCTGTGAATTGGGGTGGAGGTGGACATGATTCAGTCCACGACAGGCTTATTCTGTATCTGGGACGATGCTGTGGGTTTGGGAAACTGATATGAGAAAGACCTCGTCCGCCACTGGTTGCTGAACATCTGTGGGCAGGGAAAGGGTTGGCTCCAACGGAAGGACAGACTATGGCAGGGCCAGAGGCTGGGGCGGGAAGACTTTGCAGGAAGACATTTGGGGAAAGGCTGGAAGCAGAGTGCAGGTTACACTTGGCCTCTCTGAAGTGGTCCTTGGACGCTGTACACACAGGACTCCAGGGCTGTCACCATAGTGTGTCTATTCTGTCCCCCTCGCCCCTTAAAGTGCACTCAGCTGGGAGATTTCCTCCTCAGGTCCCGCACCAAAACTCATGCAGTTTTAGGACTTTCTCTGATCACTCTTAGGTATGTCTCTTGCGTCATGTGAAATTGACCAACTCTGTCCCAATTTAGAAATGAATTTACTAATCAAAGCTTCCAACTTAACTTACAGCCCGTCTGGCTGCACCTGCTGTATTTGGGCCATCTGGGGCAGGGCGCGGGGTGATGATAACCTTTTCCTTCGACGCAGTCTCCTTCTCTCTGCCTCCACCTCTTGCATTGGAGTTGAGGGAGGGAGAAAAAAGTTATGCTGTCCCTGTGCACACGTTGTGTCCATGGCTAGAATAGGACTCACAGGCTCTTGGCTGGGGAGTGGTAACGCTGGGCTGTGCAGGGTAGAATGGCTTACAAAAGGCTTTTCACTAGGTGTGCGTGCATCAGCCGAGAGCAGGGAGAGGAGGCAGTCATCACCCAGGATCTCTTTTTAAAGAATATTTTGTTGGATGTGAGGGCGATCTGGCTGCGACATCTGTCACCCCATTGATCACCAGGGTTGATTTGGCTGATCTGGCTGGCTAGGCGGGTGTCCTCCTCCTCCCTCACCGATCCATGTTCGTCCCTCCCGAAGCTGCGAGCTCGGTCGAAGAGGACGACTCTTCCCCCGCGAGGAGAGGACCGGTCTTCGGTCAAGGGTATACGAGTAGCTGCGCTCCCCTGCTAGAACCTCCAAACAAGCTCTCAAGAATATTTTGTTGCCAAAACCAGTTTGGCTCAGTGGATAGAGCATCAGCCTGCGGATTGAAGGGTCCCAGGTTCGATTCCGGTCAAGGGCATGTACCTGGGTTTCTCAAATGGCCATCTTCACTTTAGTCTGCTAGCTCTTGTGAGAACCTGTCAGGGCAAGAACAAAGCTGCAATGGAAATTTGAGCTGCAATGGAAATTTGAGCTTCTGGGACACATGGACTTTACATTCTCCCATGAACATGTAGGAGAGACCAGAAGTGGTGACCCTCATGGAAGAGAAGCCTCATCTGAGGTCTCAGGGTGGCCGGTACTGCGGCCTGCACGAGAGATGTTGCACGACTTGCACGACTTGCTCGAATGAGGCACGATGGTGTCAAGCAGGGGGGGGTGCGGGGGGGGGGCACACACCTGCATTCTGATCCCATCTCTCTGTTAATCAGCTCTGGGCCTGGAGCCAGTCACTTACTCTTAGTTTTATTTTATCTACCAGTTAGAAAGTTCTCACTCACAGAGTTGCCAGAGGATTACAACATATAAAGTATAGAAAAGCATCTACCCAGTACCTGGTACATGAGAGGACATACACGAATGTTATTTTCTTCCCTTTCATTGATGAACGCTGAGATGCAGCATTTCCTGGAAAGGGGACCTGGCGAGGGCCAGCCAATAGCGTGTGGGTTCTTGACTTCGAGCAGGAAAAATTTCACAACACGAGTCCAGGTGGGTTTCAGAGGACTTTTTTTTTTTTAAAGCTGGGGACAGGTTAACAAGGAAGGGCTGGGGAAATGAGCCCAGGCTGGGCTGCTTTGGCTCCTAAGACGTCAGAGAAGAGGGGCCTTGGCACAGGTTCAGGGATTTTCCCCGGGGTGAACTGCCCTCGCCCATTGCTGCCCGGGTTCAAGCCTCCTGGGGTTTCTCAGAGTCTAGGCGATGCAGGCCTGTGGGGGAAGAAGAGGTGGAAGTTCCGGCTGGGACCTTCTCTTTGAGGGCTGGGAGTTTAGGAGAGATCTGAGGGAAGGATTTCGATAGAATATTCACCAGCTTTATGCGGCTGAGCCATAAGGAAATCTATTCCCTTACCTTCCTCTGTCCTTGGGAGTGGTTGGCAAATGGCACTAACTGGATTTCTGCTGTCTCCCTGAGTGAGGTGGTTTAAGCTGTTTACCCTCTGGTTGGGGAGAAGAAGTGCAAACCATTTACTCTTAAGTGTCCGTGGTTTAGGGAAGACAGGACTTACTAAATGGCTGCAGACTTCGGTTTAACTATCTGTCTCAGTTCCTCACAGCCTTCTCTTGGGTCTGGGGTCTGAATGAAAGACCACAGTCATCTGTGTGGATGAAAAAGGGGCAAAGGGGGGCCTTACAAACCCAGCGGCCTAATGTAACCACACAGGATGGTTTGAGATGAAAACTTCTAAACCAGGGCGAGTCACCGCGGGTGGTCATGTCCTAGGCTGGTTTCTTTCTCGCCAAAGGTCAGTCTTTATCTTAACTGTGGCAAAGATGGTCTTTTTGTGTCTAAGAAAGTACATTTGGAATATCAGGGTCATTTCCATCGTCCAGACCCCTCAGGGAACAGTCTCCCACCAAAGCAGGAGACCCCAGAGCTCCTCATTATTACGGTTGTCCCGTTAATTGCGAACTGTTAACTACCCTATGCTCATCAATGTAAAAGAAGATGTCTATTCCTTTTACTTTGTATTCCATCCCAGAGATTTCCCCCCTGCTCTGCTTCCTCCCGCCCCCCTAATCTATGACCAGTGGATTTCATGGAACCCCCTTACTTTGAGTCTTTTGTTCCCCCACTTTGATTCTGATGTATAAAATAAGTGATAAAACTGCCATTTGCCAGAGCATTTTCTCAATTTGTTGAAATTTTGCTTCCCGGAAGTTGCCAGTTTGGCTCAAATCAATTCATACAAATCCCTACAGTTTGAATGTTTCCTATATGGACACCTGCGATGTGCCTGGGCTGATCCCCCAGGACATGAGGCCATGTTGAGAGTTTCCAGGACCTGAGGGTAACCCAGGGCAGCTGGTCCTGAGGTCAGCTGTGGCTGGTTTTGTGGCTTTTCTGGGCCTGGAGCTGAAATACAATTGAGGTGTAGGCGTTATCTCTAGGGAGGAAAGGTCAGGGGGTCCAAACCGCATGACCAGCGACATGCTGGGGGGAGGAAAGGTCACCCTGGGGGCAAGGTCTCACCATACAATTGCCCATTGCTAGGCACCGGGGCTTTCTGTCCTGGTGACTGCACCTGGCCCATCGTCCTTGCTCTGCTCATGTCTGTCTAACTGCTTCCCACAGTGACACCATGGGGAAGATTAGTTAGGGTCTGTCAGACAGCCATGATGTTTGAAGAATGTTTTTCTACTGAAACCTCCAGCTACTTCTGGTGTCCTGAGCCCACCCAGCCCTGGGTCACAGAATGCTCACCCTCCAGGCAAATGAAGTCTTTTATTTTTATTTTATTATTTACTCATGTTGTTAATCCTCACTGGAGGATCCTTTTTTCCATTGGTTTTCAGAGAGAGTGGAAGGGAGGGAGGGGGGGAGAGAGAGACAGACAGAGAGAGAGAGAGAGAGAGAGAGAGAGAGAGAGAAACGTTGATGTGAGAGAGACACATCTATTGATTGCTTCCCTCACGAGCCACAACCCGGGCTAGGGATTGAACCTGCAACCCAGGTACATGCCCTTGACCTAGAATTGAACCTGAGACCTTTCAGTGCTCAGGCCGGTGCTCTAACCACTCAGCACACTCACCAGGTAACGAAGTCTCTTTTGATATTTTAGAGAATGTGGAAGAGAGAGGAAAGACAGAGATAAATATTGATGTGAGAGAAAGATATCAATTGGTTGCCTCTTGTATGCGTCCTGCCCAGGGCCCCGGCACTGAGGTACCTGACCTTGACTGGAATCGAACCCAGGACCCTTCAGTCCACAGGCCGACACTCTATGCACTGAGCCAAAGCAGCTAAGGCTTTTAAAAATGTATTTTTATTGGTTTCAGAGAGGAAGGGAGAGGGAAGGAGAGAGAGAAACTTTAATGATGAGAGAATTACCACACCGGCCAGGCAGACTGGCTGCTTCCTGTACTCCCCCCACTGGGGACAGAGCCTGCAATCTGGGCATATGCCCTGACTGGGAATCAAACCCTAACCTCCTGATTCATAGGTCTATGCTCAACCACTGAACCACACTAGCCGGGCAGGTAATAAAATCTCAATAGCCATTGGCCAAGACCTTGGAGTTGTGTTGCTAATGGCTTCGATGGGAAAGGTCCATTGCCTATCCTCCTCCAGTGGCCACCAGCCATGTGCCTGGCTTCCCACTGGGCTTGTGACTATTCCTCATGTGGGCCCAGTTACGTGAGGACATACTAGTATTCTCCACTCTTCTGGTTTCCACGAGAATGACTTCTCAAGGGTAGCACTCCTGGTCTCTTCCTGCAGCCCTTTCTCATTCCACCTGAGAAGAAAGGGGGTGACTTACTGGATTCGTGATTTTAGAGAAGGAACTGACTGGAAGTGGTGACTCCCTCCTGGATTCTGCCTTGTAATCTGCATTCTGAGCTCCTCTATCTGCTTAGCCGGACACCAGCTGGCTCTCAGAGCAGGCTTGCTATCTGGGAGTGGAAGTGCGTCAAAGTATAATTTTCAAAAAAGTTAAAAACATGACTTCCATGCAAATGTGGAATGAATATGTGTCAAAGATCTGCTTAACTCATTAACCAGGAAAGGCTAGAGCTGGTTTTTAAGCGCATTTGGAGAAGAGATTTATA
Organism: Myotis lucifugus; assembly: GCF_000147115.1. Lineage (NCBI taxonomy): Eukaryota > Metazoa > Chordata > Mammalia > Chiroptera > Vespertilionidae > Myotis > Myotis lucifugus. The sequence continues at coordinate 2,390,623 of NW_005871238.1, read as the reverse complement.
GACAGGAGAGGAGTGCTGAAATAAGTTGATTAAATTAGGTGCAAAACTGGTTAATATCCCACCCTGCAATTAAACTATAGTCTTTGTAGTTACCTTCTCCAGCAAACAGATATCATTTGCAACCCTATCAGACAAATTGACATGCAATGTCAATGAATCTAGGCCCTAATACATAGTCAATAAAAGTCAAGCGAAGTCTCATTTCTCCTAGAGAATTAGATCAATCTTGGTGGGTGAGTTAGATAATCATCCAATAGAACACTGAGAGAACAAAAAGTCATCTTTTTGTAGTATTTCCAAGTTTTGATAATTTGGGGTAATTCTTAAGGAATAAATTCAGTACTGGGGTAGGGGGGTATTAGCAAGGCCATCGAACATTTTGTTAAAATAGCTTTTTTGCTGTCTCCGCTTTGTAATTACCGGTCTCTGTCTCATTGGTTTGTTTTTACCTGG
>NW_005871238.1:2369743-2389652 GCF_000147115.1 Myotis lucifugus | reverse complement strand
TTATAACAAAATAGATATCTCTTTAGTGTTTTCTCCTGTTATGAATATGTATGAGCTGTTAGAACTCTGGGAAGAGGCAGGCTTAGAGAGAGCTCCTGGGTTTAGAGTCCCCGAGGCAGAGCATGACGGAGAGCCTACTCGACTTACTCTTTTTTAAAAAATACGTTTTTATTGATTTTAGAGAGAGAGGAAGGGAGAGCTTAGAGAGATAGAAACATTGATGAGAGAGAAACATCATCAATTGGCTGCTTTCTGCATGCCTTCTACCGGGGATCGAGCCCAAAACGCGGGCAAGTGCCCTGACAGGGAGTCAAACCATGACCTCTTGACCCATGGGTCAATGCTCAAGCACAGAGCCACACCGGCCGGGCTTGACTTTTTCTTTAATGCACAACCCCCCCCCCCGCCACCCTCCCACCCCTATACTGGGCCTCTGAAGATGCTGAGGAGAAATGAGGTTGGGTGAATAGCCATTTTCTATAATCAATCAATACACACTCAGTGAATGCCTATTACTTGACAATCACAGAGATAGGATCAAGATGTATAGACTCGATCCTTCACAAGTTCATAGTCTCAGGAAGAAACCCATAGGCAAGCAAATTACAAATGCCATGTGACAAATACAGCAATGGAAGCGTGTGTGTGGTATGGGGATCTGTGTAGAAGGCAGCTTGGGGTAGAAAAAATACAAATGTGCAAATAGACACACCTAGGTTCAAGTTTCAGCTCGATCGCTTAGCTGAATGTTTTAGACAACTTATGCATAAAATGGGGTCAATGGCTTCCTTACTGTTTTTGTTAGTATTAGAAATAATGTACTTAAAGTACTAAATACAGTAAACAACCTAAAAATCACTCAGTCAATCATAGCTATTAATGAGGCATTGATTTAAAAAATTTTATTACTTAGCTACAGTAAATAGCTCACAATAGAATTGCCCTTGGTGATGTATAAGGCACCTCCCATATCGTAACACTGGGAAAGAGGCATTTTTGGGCCCATTTCACCAACGAGAAACCTAGGGCTTAGAGAGGTCAGAAGCGTAGGCCGAGGCCACGATGGCTCCGGCAGAAACCCTGAGAGGATCATTTGTTATTTGGACAGAGTTATGGAGCCCGTGTCACCCGGAGGGGCAGAGATTATTCTGCTTTTTCAGGCCAAAGTGCTGAGAAGAGAACCCCGGGGGGTGGTCTTTGCGAACAGGTAGGAATGGGTGGAAGGTGGTGAAGGTCACGTAGGCCACTTGGGGTGACACAGTCAGAGGATGGAAGCAAGCGGGCCCTATTTTTTGTTGCTCTCCCAGAAAGGAGCTCTAGGCAGGAGAGGCCAACACTATGTCAATGTCCTCAGACTTTGGAACCCGCCTCACTTCCCTTACATGACAGTTGTATCTTCCACCCCTTCCCCTGAGTGATGAGCAGTAAACTCCCCATAAGGCAAACCACCTGCGTGCATATTTTGGGGCAGCAGGGAACCAGGAACTGGGGAGAGAGCACCCTACTGCTTGGGAAAAGGAGGACCCCAAGGGAGGTGTTGGTGGTGGCAGCTTTTCAGGGGAAAAGGAGGCCGGCTGAGTCTCTGGCACATTCCAGAGGCTGGGAAGGAGAAGCAAGAAGAACACAGGAACCGAAAATTGTCCCGGGCTTCCCAGTGGAAGAGCCACCTGGACATGCCCAGGGGGAGCCAGGCTGGGAGCTAGGTCTTCAGAATCCAGACTCTTGTCACCTCACCATTCCCTACAAATGCTGCACCTCCAAATCCCGGCATGATGGAGGTAGAAGACCCCGGTTAGCTTTCAGAGAAGCTCTGAGAGGGTAGAGTGGTTGGACATTGGGCAGGAGAAAAGCTGGAGAAGATGACTTAGAGGTTGTCCCGCTCAAAGAATCAGGTTCTCTGTGGCCTGTGGTTGGGGGAACGCCCAGAAGTCTAAATTCAGGATCGATTCCAAAGAACTGACACGTAGCCTTATTCAAATTCATAAGAGCTATTTTGCCCATGTAAGTTTCTCCTATTAAAGCTCATGAATTTAAGAGGCTGCAAGCTGGCGGCGAACACTGGAAGTCAGACTTCTCCCCTTCTCTCCCATTCCTGTCCCCACCCCCCGCCCCCCCGCCCCCCAGCTCAGCAGGGCCGCTGTTTGTCTGCCACGTGGCTGAGATTGTGAGTTTGGCAGCAGGGACGTGGTGATGTCCAGTTTTTCTTCACACAGTCACTGCCCCCTTGTCTGTCTGGGGGCCTGGGGTGGCAGTGGGGCAGCAGGTAAGCAGCCAGTGTCTGCTCCTGCCAATGTTAGAACAGAGTGGCACATGCTTCATTAGCAGCAACATGAATTTAGGCTAAACTTTAGATAAAGCTAGAGAGAAGCCTGAGGAACGACAAGGGAGAGACTGTGTGAAGTTTTGAGGATTCTCTTCTAAGATATTTTGGTCTTTTTAAGATTTTTATCTTTATTGAAAGTATTACCGATGCCCCCCTTCTTCCCCCATTGATCCCTTCCACCCCCCAATCATTTGGTCTTATTTTTTGAAGTATGTTAGAATACTTAACAGATAGTATGATTTTTCATCCCTAGATACTTCAGCCTGCAGCTCTAAAAAATTAGGGCAAACTGATAAGGATGATAATGCTGATGATGTGTGTGTACATGTGTGTACACATGAGCATGAGTGTGTGTGTGTGTGTGTGTGTGTATGTACAGGCAGTTGTTTTCAGGAGGAACTGGATACATTCTACTCAGAGGGGAGCAAACCATACATATCCTCTTCATATCCCTCCTAGCTTTTGGAGACTTCATCTCCTGCTCAGCCTGGTGTCCCTGAGCCGTGTGTGTGTGTGTGTGTGTGTGTGTGTGTGTGTGTGTATGTGTGCCTGCCTGTGTGTATGTGTGTGTGCCTGCCTGTGTGTGCCTGTGTGTGCCTGCCTGTGTGTGTGCCTGCCTGTGTGTGCGCGCGCCTGTATGTGTGTGTGTGCCTGTGTGTGTGTGTATGTATGTGTGCCTGCCTTGTGTGCCTGTGTGCCTGTGTGTGCCTGTGTGTGTGCCTCCGTGTGTGTGTGTGTGTGTGTGTGTGTGTGCACGCGCTGGAGGTGGAGAGGGAAGCACCAGGGGAAAACAGACTCAAGGCAAAGCCCCTGTTCCTTTGTCTCCCATCGTGGCCTTTCCCTTTCCCTCAGGCACTCGGAATCCATTGCCAGCGATTCCATAATAATCTCTCACCGAGAAACCTGAACAAAATTGAGTGCTGAGTGTGGGACCCAAATTGCAAATCAATGAAGCCTGAATTAAATATTGATTTTCCCCCTTTCCTTTCAGGGAAGCTTCTTTGGTTTTGTTTTTTACTTTTTAATTTTTCATCCTGATCTTTAACCACTCTGAGAGTGAAAGCTGGAAGGCTAATCCTACAGGCAGAGCCCGGTCCTCCCCACGGCCACCCTCCGCCTCCCCTCCCTCCCTCCCTCCTCTCTTCCTTTCTCCCTCTTGGTAACTTTCCTCTCTAAAGATGGAATGCCAGGAAGTGGGAGATGTGGCTCACAGGAGGGTGACTGGTGCCATCAGCCCACAGGGTTGTGGCTGAGCACAGGGCAGCTGCCCCCGCACCTCGGGGCTCCTGGCCTGGCCCTCTAGCCCCAGAAGGGAGGACTCAGTACCATCCCAGCCCAAATATGAGATGCAAATGAAGCCTCTCAGGGCTTGGCCCATTGGATCTTGCTGGGCGGCTCCTCACATGCCTCAGGAAGTCTTCCTTGACCTGCTCCTTCTAAAGCCCAGGGCTCCCATCCTTGGGGATGTGCCTGCCGGGCTGGAAGAAGAGAGTTAGGAGCTCCTGAGCCTTAAAAAGATGATGGTGCTTCTTCTGCTGCCCCTGCATCCCTATGGAACAGAAAATGAGACACCAATTAAGAGTAAGGAGCGCCAAAACATTCTGATTTCCCCGGAACAAGAACTAGAATACGAAGCAGAAAGTCACTTTGATATCCTTCTGCTGTGCCTGCTTGGGGGTTCCTGTAAGTGGCCCCGTGCTGGGTGTGATAGGGAGGCGGGGTTCTTTCTGAGGAGTCTGGAACCCATGCCTCCTTGCCTGGTGGCCTGTGGTCCTGGGACTTCCCGGTTCCCTGAGAACCTGCCCGTCCCAGGCTCTGGGCAACACAGACGCGCTCTCCCACCCTGAGCCCGCTTCCTGTTCTCCCGCGTCCTCAGCTTCCTGAGCCCCCAGCACCTCAGTCAGCCTCTGGCTCTGGCTGCAGAAATGAAAACATCCAGGTCTCTGTCCCCAGAGGACCCGTCTCGGGAGGCTGCTCCAGGGTGAGCTGGAGCAATCTAACTGCTGCCCTCCCACCGGCTGAAGGCCGGCTTCCATAGCCCCCCTCCCGGGCACCGCACGGTTCTCTGTGCCGAGGTCTGCGAGCCTCAGGTGAAGGTGTGAGGAGTGGAAACATCTCGCTGGCCCAGGAGATTTCAGAGCTGGCCCAGAAGGAGAAGCCGGGCCCAGCCCTGTGTGCCTCCCCGCTCTCTGCTTCATCCACCGCTCTGGCAACTCCTCACCTCAGACTCTGGAATGGGCCACATGTGGCTTTGAATGGCAGAGAATGCATTCATTCACTGAACATTCACTGTGTGCCAGCGAGCTCAGGAGGAATATGGAGACAACAACACACACCCTGTGATCTTCAGGGCACCTGTGTGGGGAGAAAGACAGACAGACAGACAGACAGACAGACAGACACACAAGCACTTACACTATAGTGTGACTAGGGCTATGATATAGTCCCTAAAGCACAGGAGAGAGACACCTAAACCAGTGTAGGCTGGGGTGGGAGAGCTGGGGGGTCAGGACTGATTCTTTGCTGCTTCCCATGGATAAGTTAGCCAAACAGATTGGGGGTGGGGAAGGGTGTTCTAAGAAGAGGAACCGCCAGGGAGCAAAGGGAAGGAGACATGCGGGAGCTCTGTGTCATCTGGAACAGCGCCTCTGCTGAGAGATGAGGCAGTAGCAGGCCCGGGCCCAGGCTGGGAGCAGGCTGCCCGAGTTTGCAGCCCGGCTCTGTGATCTTGGGAAATCTATAAAGTGAGAACAATCTGTCAGTGGGACCAGCTTCATGGAGATTCGGGGAGGTAATGAGTAAGTGAGATGCTCTATATAAAGATGAGCATAGCGTCTAGCATGCAGCCAACAGGCTCCGCATTTTAGTTGCTGTTATTGCTGGTGAATTGTATGGCCTTGCCAAAGGTAACAGCTACCTCTTGTCCTCAGTTGTCTCATCTGTAAGATGGAGTTCTTAACAAAGTGTACTCAATTGTGAGCAGGTCGAGGGACTGTCTTACTGACTCTGACCCCTCTGAAAGCAGGGCCCAGTATATAAACATACCTTTAAGGTTGGTCTCTTTCCCTACCCTTGCTTCTCATTCTCCCAGCCCCCACCTAGGGCCTCAATACTGGAAACAGTAGAAGCCATTTGTTTTCCTCTCACTCACGATATGTCTTGCTTGATGCTCATCGTCCAAAAATAGATCTGACTCCAAGATCAGCTCTTTTTCCACTAAACTCCTGTTGCCATGACATATTTTTAGTCTAACAATGACGTATAGATTTTTGCTTAACAAATTAGCAAGGCATTAAAAAAAATCCAGCTGTAGTAAAAATACAGAGACATGGGCACATTTATACATTGCTGGTATAATGTTCTAGATGTAATACATAAATTGCTAAGATTCCTTTGGATAGCAAGCTGACAATATGTATCAAAAAGCTAAACATGTTTAAGCTATTTTTTCCCAGTAATTCTTGATTCTGACAAACAAACTCACGATAATAATCCTAAATACACACAGAAAGGCTTGTTGAGCAAATAGATCTGTTGCTGCATTACTGAGACCCAGGGAGGATTAGAAAGAGTCTGTCTGTCTGTCTGATCAATCCTGAGGGAATGGCTAACTAAATTATGACAGAGCCATCTCCCCCAATGTAGGCAATTAGGAGGGACCTGGAGGAGTCAAATTCAGAGAGACAGAAAGCCACACGGTTGCTCGGGGCCGGAGGTGGGGATGGGGAGTTATTTTGTTTAATGGGTGCAGAGCTGCAGCTTGGGAAGATGAAAATAAGTATGGAGATGGATGGTGGTAGTGGTTGCACAAGAATGTGAATGTACCTAATGCCACTGAATTATACACTTAAAAATGGTTATACAGTAAAGTTTATGTTATGTATATATATTTTGGAAAATATATTTTTATTGATTTTAGAGAGGAAAGGAGAGAGAGAGATAGAGACATCAATGATGAGAGAGAATCATTGATCGGCTGCCTCCTGCACGCCCCACACTGGGATGGAGCCTGCAACCCGGGCATGTGCCCTGACCTAGAATCAAACCGCAACTTCTTGGTTCATAGGTCAACACTCAACCACTGAGCCACGCCAGTTGGACTGTTATATAGTTTTCATAGTAAAAAAAATATGCATTGAAGAAGACTAAACAGACATTACATTTTTTCTGTTCTAAAACCCAAATAAACTTGTCTGGAAGATGAGATAGTAAATGAGACAGAGGAGCACCTTTGTTCATTTGTATTATGAAACAAATATATATGCACCAAGCATAACGCTGGGGACAGGAGGACAGTGAGCCAAACAAGACAGACCTGGACCCACCCCTTTCTCCTCAACATGTATCAGAAATGGGGAGCTGCGGTTTGAGGGAAACCCGTTAGCCTGTCTGAGGTAATACAACCTGTGATGCCTTATGTGCCCAGTTGTGTGGGTTGGGGCAGGGGCCTCTGCTGGGGAGGTGGGCATGGCCTTTGCCAATGAACCTCTGCTTCCTCATCCAGCTTAGATTTAGGCTTCCAGTCACCAGAGGAACGCTCTGGGGCTGTGGGCTGGCGGTCTCACAGCCCTGAGGAGGGCATGGACAGTGCTTGAGACTTAGTGGGGTAGAGGGGACGCAGGGGTGATCCCCCACGGGCCAGGCCTGTGTTCATGCTCGCCAAAGCCTGCTAGAGAAGTGTTTTTAAACACCCCCGCCCCCAGCCCCTGGGAAAGGGGGCTGAACACAGTAAAAGGGGGTAGTGCTCAACGTCATAACTGGGAGGGGGCAGGGGGCGTGTGTGAGGAGGTGGCCCAGGCAGCCTTGCGCTTCATTGGCTGGTTGGGGGTGTCCATGCGCTTCATTGGCTGGTTGGGGGGTGTCCACACACTTCATTGGCTGGTTGGGGGTGTCCACGCTCTTCATTGGCTGTTTGGGGGGTGTCCACGCTCTTCATTGGCTGGTTGGGGGTGTCCACGCACTTCATTGGCTGGTTGGGGGTGTCCATGCTATTCATTGGCTGGTTGGGGGTGTCCACACACTTCATTGGCTGGTTGGGGGGTGTCCACGCTCTTCATTGGCTGGTTGGGAGGTGTCCACGCTCTTCATTGGCTGGTTGGGGGTGTCCACGCTCTTCATTGGCTGGTTGGGGTGTCCACGCACTTCATTGGCTGGTTGGGGGTGTCCACGCACTTCATTGGCTGTTTGGGGAGTGTCCACACATGCCCGGCACAGGAGGCTTGGATGCTGCATCAGGGATTAGTGCACAGACAGTAAAGCTGGGCACCTACTTCAAGTCTGGGATCTGCCACTTGAGGTTTAGTCACTTGGACAAATGATTGAACCAGCTCTGGGGCTCAGTCTCCTCATCGGCAAAGTGAGGCTCATAACAGCATCCACCTTGTGGGCTGTCACGGGCTGTGAAAGGCACTTCAATTTGCAAAGTGCTTGAAGCAACGCTAGGCACATGGTAAGCACACGGCAGGTTCTACTGAATGAGATTCACTAAACTGGGCACCATGGAGCTCGCGGAGCGAGAAATTCTTGGCGCCTGAACAGCAGCCACAGACTCGGACCTGGGAGTAGTCCTGGCTCTCAGCGGGGAGCCCTCAGTGTCTTCCCCTCTCTCTCCCCCTCGGCTCCTCTCTCTTCCCCTACTTTCCCTTTGTCTCCTCCCTGGGGGCAGGAACGTTATCCAGGTCTGGGAACCCCGCAGAGGCTGGGAGCCCACCTCCTGCCCGAGTCGGTTCCTATAATCACGGCACCAGCCCCACACTGTCCCTTAACGCTGTCCCTTAAAGGCGGTTATGACAATAGCAGCTCAGCTGCCAGCAGCGCTTGGTTCTCCCCTTCGAGTCAGGGGTGCGCAGCTATTGCTGGTAACAGGGGCAGAGCCGGGCACTGGGAGCTTCTGGGCCAGGCCGGAGGTGCCCAGGGTTCCAGAGCCACACAGAACACTCAGTCTAGAAACATCCTCCTCAGCCAGGTGGCAGGAAGTGGGCACCAAGGGGCATGGCACTGCCCGGGCTGCCTTCACAGAGGCTGGTCGGCAGATCTCCCCGCTGGGACATGGCTGGGACCTGGGGCGCTGGGCAGCCCACGGCCGCTCCCCTAAGCAGAGCAACTCCTGTTCCCTCCCCTCCTCCATCACCTGTGTCCTCACTGCATGCTGCCCAGCTGGTGCCCAGAGGGACTGAACAGTGTGTGGGTGCCTCTGGGTTACGTGTGAGGGTGAGCGTGAATGGGCATTTACGAACCTCTAGTATGTGTTAGGCATCGTATCAGGAGCTTGGCCCGTATTATTTCCTTTAATTCTCACATCAACCTTTTCAATGGCACAGTAGTAAACCCATTTTACACAGGAAACGAAGTTCAGAGAATCAAGGTGATTCCCCCAAGGTCACTCAGCTAAGAAGGGGCAGAGCCGAGATCACACTGAGAGCTGATGGACTTTCTAAGTGAGAAAACCCCATTTCAAGGGGCAGAGGTGGCAGAATCTTCTAGTCTTCGTGGATGTCAGTCCTGCACAGCCCAACCCTGTTTTCTGCAGGCCCCGCGGGCCCTCCCTGGGCTCTAGGTAACCTCGAACTGGAGCCCAGGACAATGGAGCCTGTAAGTGTCAGACATGCCTGAGCTCTGGGCCTGGCCATGGCCCTGGGGGCTGAGAGAGGCCTGCGGCTCCCTCCCTGGGCTGGAGCTTGGCTCCTGTGTGCCTTCAGTCCCTTCCTCCACTGGCGCTGGCGCTGGCTCTGGCCTGCTGAGGGGAAGGCCGCCTGGTGGCTGAAGCCCTAGTTCATTGCTGTCAGAGGCTCTCATGGTCCCCGAGTCCCGCTGCTGGCTGATGCCTGGCACCCCGCCCCCCTCCCCTTTCCCCAGGATGGTCCTGTCTCCTGGCTGAGATTGTGCAAGTCATGGTCACGTGCAGCCCTTGAGCAAGTGCTGAGGGGGAGCATGGCCAATAAAAGCCAAGTGAAAATCCAATAAATCAACAATATTAAACGATATAGAAGTGGATTTCATACACCCACGAACAAATGGATGTGATGTGAACATTTTTCAGTTTTATTGGAAATAGTAAATGGATTAAGTGTTAACAGTTAAAAGTGATTGCAGACCTTTGCGGTAGGCACTGGCGAATCCGGGGTCCTCCCAGGGCCCCCCGTAGCCACTGTGTCCCCCGCACACTTGCTGAGCGTCTGCATGGGAACATGTAGAGATCGTGCCATGAGGATTCATCCTGGCAAAGAGCTGGGCGCTAGTTGTCTCCTGACACGCGGCCCCTGCTTCCCGAGAGGACAGGCTGCAGGATGGGCCTTCAGGCAGCCCGCGCCCGGGAGGGGCTCCCTCCCTCCTAGGGGCTCTTCCCTGTCTCCCAGGAGTCGCCCTGAGCCTGGGCGATGGCAGGGACGCTGTCATCCCAGAGCTCCTGCTCCATGGGGTGTCCCCAGACCCCAAGACCGCATCTCTTTTGGTATTGGAGCCAGTGTATTTTTTAAATTGGTTTGCGCCTCTTTCTTTGCCACTCGCCCTGCCTCCCTCCCCACCACACCCGACACCCCCCTCCCCCCGCCAGGATCTTTCAGAGAATGGAGCAGGAACTGCCAATGACACCCTGGACCCAGCTCCCCGCCCCCAGGGGCGTCCGGGTTGGATTGTCCCCAGCCCCCAGCCCAATCCTCTGTGCTGCTCACAGCCTCTGTCGTTCAGGCTCAACCACTGGCAGCTTGACCAGCCCACTAAGCTTCACCCGGCTCTTGCCCACTAACCTCCATCACTTCCCTGCCCAACTCCCAGAGGCAGCCTCCAGCCTCCCTGCCTCCCAGCCACCCAGCCTCCCTGCCTCTCAGCCACCCAGCCTCCCTGCCTCCCTGCTACCCAGCCTCCCTGCCTCCCAGCCACCCAGCCTCCCTGCCTCCCTGCCACCCAGCCTCGCTGCCTCCCAGCCACCCAGCCTCCCTGCCTCCCAGCCACCCAGCCTCCCAGCCTCCCTGCCTCCCAGCCTCCCAGCCACCCAGCCTCCCAGCCTCCCTGCCTCCCTGCCGCCCAGCCACCCTGCCTCCCAGCCGCCCAGCCTCGCTCTTGGTGAGGACGCATTCCTCCCAGCGAGGACACAGCTTGGGCTGGAACCCATGACACTGCTCATCTGTGTGCCTTGCTGTGAAGCTCATCCCCCTTCCAAGTCTTGGGTTTTTCTTGCCTGGAAGTGGGTAAAGCACCGGGTGAAGGTGTGAATCATAGGGAGAGTAGTACAGCGCCTACCCCAACATCTGGCCCACAGTGGGTGCTCATTGGTCCTAGTTCCCCGTTTCCTTTTCTTCTTTGTAGCTGATCTGTGTCCTCCTAGCTGGCATCTGGTTGGGGCAGGAATGTGGTAGGCTTGGGAGTCAGGTGGTACCTAAGAGACCTGATGCTGGCTGGGGCTGCTGTCAACTTGGCCTCATCTCCACTCACCACTCCTAGGAAGTGATGTATGTGGATCCAATGGCCGCAGGGCTCCTCATGCACCCAGAGACATGGATGAGCTCTAGCAGGCGGATACCACGGAAATGAAAGGAGCAGCGCTGTGGTCTTGGCGTGACAATGAGTACAGTGAGCTCCCTCTGTGGTCTTGGTGTGACAGTGGGTGCTGTGAGCTCCCTCTGTGGTCTTGGTTTAACAGTGGGTGCTGTGAGCGCCTCCCGTGGTCTTGGTGTGACAGTGGGTGCTGTGACACACACACCTGCTGGTCCTGGGTTGTTCCTGTGCCACCAGGGGAAGGTGCCTCCTGGGAAGGTCACCTTTCAGGGGAGGAGGGTCTGGGACCCACGCTCCAGGACTGTCCTGCTGTCTCTCAGATGCCCCGGAGCAGCCCTACACCGTGATCACCATGACTGAGGGCTCAGAGGAGAGCTTAGGACCTGTCACACTTCCGTTTGTCAGGCTCTATGTGTCAGACAATGGTAAGCACTGTGTGTACCCACTACTTAATTTAATTCTCATAACGACCCCAAGAAGAAGTCAGATCCCCATTTTACAGATGAAAAAAGTAACAAGAACAATAACATACCTTGTGGCAGAACTAAGGTTCAAACCCAGGTTCATGTCCGTGAGGTAACCAGACCGGCCTTGTCCTGGGGTTGCAGTCCAAGGTGTCTTCTCTCCCTGCTTCCTCCCACTGGGGAGGAGAGCAGGGGCGAGGTGTGCATTAGTGGGTCTGGCAGGAAAAGATGGCATCCACACCAGGAGGGTTCAGGGGACCAGCAGAGGAAGGGGGACACCTTGAAAAGATGGGGGAGGAGAGGTCTTGGAACCTGGAGGGAGCTGGAGCTGGGGGCCTCCTCCCTCGCCAGGCCTTCACTGGCTGAGCCACGGGAAGCTGGAGGTCTAGGGAGCCTGCGTGGTGCGGGGTGAGGAGAGAGGGGTGTGGAGGGGTGAGCGGAGGCAGGCTAGTCAGTGCCGGGGGCTTGGGGAGCTTTCTGGATCTCTGCCTGGATCTCCAGGACCCCGAGAAAGGGGCAGCCTGCGTCCAGGGCAGCAGCTTCTGCCTGACGTCTCAGGTGTGAGAGCTGCAGGGGACAGTCTATGCTCTTCCCCTCAGGGACCCAGGGGGTGTCCTGGGCTTGAACAGGGGCCTCCCTGGAGATCAGGAGGGGTGCTGGGTTGGGGGGGGGGGGAGTCAGGGAGAACGTGGTGCCTCTGATGGAAGAAATGGAAGAGAGGGCAGGCAAGGCACACCCACCAGGAGAGGCACCTGCATGCTTCCTACCTTCACAGCACACCCTCTCTGTCATCAGCCTGTTGTTCTTTCTATAAATATGTGCGGTGTCCTAATTGTGTGCCAGGTCTGGCCCTTCCATGCGGACGCTTGTCCTAAGCAGCTGTCTGTGTGGGCACCGCCCTCCATGGGCTGCTGAGTGAGTGAGGAGACAGCAGTGGCAGGTCACGTGCTGCCTCCTCTGTGCAGTCCTCCAGTCGACCTCAACCCAAGGCGTTGCCCTCCTGAGCTCCTGTGTCTCCCACCGTTAGCATCACTGCCTCCCGCTATGGCCTGCAGCGTCAGCTCCCCAGGACAGGCTACACATTTGGTTCATCAGCGTCACCCTCATACCCGGAGGAAGGGAGCCACGGCACAGAGTGCTCAGCTCACGATGCTTCTGTGACCCCAACTGCCCATGCTCCTTTCCAGAAAAGAGAGCGAGTTCAACTGCCCACCAATCACGCAGTCATTTTCTGTCTTGGGCAGGAAAACCAATCATGCCAGCTGCCTAGCCCCAGGACCCTACCCCAGTCCCAGCATCTCATCACATTAGCTGCTTGAAGGTGGGGGTGAGGGTGGGGAGTGGGGGTTGGGGGGCGTGGGCAGGGGGCTCCCAGGGGGCTCCCTTGCCTTCCTGTGTTTTTTTTTAAATTTTTATTTCCCCCTCACCCAGGAGCTGATGGGGAACAGCAGGCTAGTGGTAACCTGCCAACCAGGATGATGGATGAGCAGGCAAGGCTGTCCCCGTTGTCCTGCGTGTACATGGAAGGGGTACATGCAGCCTGGAGGCCTGGGAGAGTGGAGTGCCAGGGCTGGGGCGGGTAGGCTGCAGTCCCACCATCACACCCGGGGCTTCCCGGCCTGCCAGGCAGCTCAGGGCGGCTTGGGCTCCCAGAGAGGCCGCTGCAGTTCTCGTCCGCCCTGGCGCCTTGGATGGAGTCCTGACTGGATTGATCCCAGGATGGTGTCTTTGCTCTGCTAGCTGCTGGCCCGGCGTCTCCTGAGCCTGAAAGAGGGAGGTTGAATGGGAGCCTGACTCTATGCCAGGAGAGGCTGGCGCTGGGCTCATTTCTGGGGCACTGGGGCAGTGGGGCAGTGGGGCACAGGGCAGGGAACGGCCCTCCGCTGCTGGTGAGCCGCTCCCCACTGCACCCTGAGAGTTGTCCACACCCGTGGCCCCAAAGAGAGGAAGAGATGATTGTTTTGGATTCTTGATCCTGCACCTCCCTACCCCATCCTCTCAGCCACCCCCTACCTCTCTGTCATTTGTGCCCTGGAACTCAGGACCTGGTTGGAGAGGCAGACAGGTGAATGGAAGCAGCTAAGAGAGGGCCCCAGGGCCCTGCTGCCCCATGCAGCTCCTGATGATGGTCTCTCGGGTTTCTCAGCTGCTCTGCTATCATATTTCTCCCCCTGCGCAGCCCCACTGGCCTCAGCTGCCCTGAGCAGCCTCGCCTGCTCATCCATCATCCTGGCCGCAGGCACCAGCGTGCATCTCACAGGGAGACCTGCCGGCCCTGGGCCTCCAGGAAGGGCTCAGTGTCAGGGAAGAGAGCGCTTTCCCCAGGGGTCAGAGCACCGGCCTCGGGATTGATTGGCTCTGAATTACCAGGTCGCATCCCAGTGGGCCCTGGTGCTCCAGAGCCAGACAGGGTGTCCTGCTTCCTTCCCCGCGTCGCCTCTTCTCTCAGGATCCCTTCAGCACGCATTTACTCCACATTTTCCCTTGTTGGTTGCTTTTCCAATAAGTGGGGATTTTGTGCACAGCCTCCCCGTCAGATCAGAGCTCTGAGCATGAGGGTCCTGCCTCTTCCATCGGCTGGAGCCCGCTGGAAGGCTGGACTGACCACTGGCCCTCAGTGTCTAGTGGTGATTCTGACTGGTGACTGGGCGGCGGAATAAAGAGCTCTTTGCTTCCAGGGAGACCTGGAGATGAGGGGAGGCGGCAGGGAGCCCCCATGATGGGCGAAGCCGCACCAGGGCCCTTTGTAATACTCTGCTCTGAGTGAGGCCTGACCCACTCACCCCCCTTCCTCTCCACCCGTTCCTGCCGCCTGGGTTCTTGTCTCTCCTGCTGCTGCTCTCTCCTCTCTGGTTTCCCTTCTGCTTCCGCCCACGTGGCACCCAGGTCTGCGCTCTCCCTGCCCCATCCCTGCTTCCTCACTGCAGGTGTGCTCAGCAGCCACCCTGGCCCTCCCTGGATTCCACTCCCCTCCGCACCAGGAAAACGCTGCAGGTAGAACCTGTGCTGGCCCCTTGGACGCCTCCTCCACTCTGTGCAACCACTGTGCCCACTCAGAGCTCTCATATCTTTCTCCAAATTCACAGGCATCAGCAGCCTAACCATCAAAACCAGCTTTTGCAGAACTTCCAAAATACTAGTACCAACTTGACCCTCTGACCCCCAGCTGCAACCCAGCAGGTGACCTTGCACTGCGTCTGCTCTGTGCTGGCCTGCTCCCCCCTCCAGGCTGCTCGCCCCTCCAGCCTGCTCCCCCCTCCAGGCTGCTCCCCCACCTCTAGGCTGCTTTCCGCTCCAGGCTGCTCCCCCCTCCAGGCTGCTCCCCCCTCCAGCCTGCTCCCCCCTCCAGCCTGCTCCCCCTCCAGCCTGCTCCTTCAGGCAGAGGGCACTTGGTGGTGCCCAGTCTGGGCCAGGAGCCCTTCCTCCCTCTGCCTTGATCCCTGGACTTCCCCGGGGTCGCCTACTCACCCGTCTCCTCCTCCACCCTCTGCCTTCCTTCACCTCTGCCCACCTGCACACCCATGCCAGTCTGGACCACCTCTGTTGCTGTGATCACTGCTTTGCATTTTCATTGTTTATTCATGTATCTGTGTTCCTCTCACCCCTGGAGTCCCTGGCACAAAAAAGCAATGATTCCAAACTACTGAATGAGCAAAAGGAACTGAAGGAAGGAGGGATTTGGCCTGGATGGGTCTGGTGGGCAAAGGCTGGCAGGTGAAGAGGGTGGGCACCAGAGAGGCAGGTCAGGAAAACGAGGAAAACCAGGCAAGCAGTGTCAGGGACAGTCACGGGATAGGAGAGGGGTGCTTGACTACATAAAACACCCTCTCGCTCCTTGCGCCTGTCAGCGCCTTCCTTTCCAGAGTGAGACATGGAAACCTGTTTCCCTGAGGACAAAGCCTGGTTTGATGACAAACCCTCTCCGCTTCCTTGGAGGTGGTGGTGGCTCTGATGGGTGGGAGGGGCAGGAGAAGAAGGTAAAGGATGGGGGTGGCTGAAGAGAAATGGAGAGAGAAGGGAAGAAAGAGATGGGAGGGGGAGGGGAGGAGACACTCTTCTGTGCACGGATTACTAATGCGGTGGAGGCGCAGGGCTCTGTGGGGAGGCATTTGCTGTGCATGAGAAAGCAGGCAGCCCATGAAGCAGCCGCGGGGCTCCCGCAGCCCAGCTGGAGGGAAGGGCTGGGCGGGGGCTCTTCTTGGCCCTGAAACAGCTCCCCAGAGGATATGCCACCCACCCAGGCCACAGACTCCTTCCTTGTGGAAGTGTTGACATGGTCATGGGGGCTGTGCCCAGCCCAGTCCTGCAGCTTCTGGAAGTTTCTAGGTGTCCTATCCCTGTGTGAGGGGCAGTTCCTTGGAGCTGGCTGGGCCTGAGCAGTGTTGGGGTGTAGGGTAGGGAGTGAACATGTCCCCATAACGGTCCTCCCCTGTGCTGAGGGGAGCAGAGCTGCCCAGGGTGGATGGGTGCGCGGGTCATGGGGGTGAACGGGCCCTGGCTTGCTCCGAGCATCAACAGCTGCTCTCTGAGTCCCACCTTCTCCCATCTCTATTAAGAAAACAAAAAGACACGTGGCCTCATGGAGTCCCAGGCTGCTTGCTCCTTGGAGATCATCTAAACCAGGGGTGGGGAACCATTTTTTCTGCCAAGGGCCATTTGGACGTTTATAACATCGTTCTCGGGCCACACAAAATAATCAACTTCAAAATTAGCCTGCTATATTTGGTCAAATATTTGATTAACTCATCCCTGATGCCTTGGCAGGGCCAGACCAAATGATTTCTCCGGCCTTATGTGGCTAGAGGGCTAGATGTTCTCCACCCCTATCAGCCAATTCTCTCATGGCCAGAGGAGGAGAACAGAGAAGACAAGCGACTTGCTTGAGGTCACACAGCAGGGGAGTGTCTGAGCAGGGACCCTTTCCCCCTCTGCTCCTCCTGAGGCCCCTCCACCTGAGACCCCATTGCTCTGAAGGCTTTGGGACATATTGAGGCTCTAACACAAGGCCTTCCTTAGAGGACGGCCAGGGCGAAGTTACACTACAAGAGACCCAACCAGGCTTCCTTAGATACTCCCCTGCCTCTCCGCTGCTCATGTCCCTCGGTCTTTGAGCTACAGCCCGGCAGGATTTCCTGCTCTCAGCTCCTCACTCCTCTCTGCTGGTCTCGCCCACTCCTGGTATCCAAGCAGCAGACTTCCT
Organism: Myotis lucifugus; assembly: GCF_000147115.1. Taxonomy (NCBI): domain Eukaryota; kingdom Metazoa; phylum Chordata; class Mammalia; order Chiroptera; family Vespertilionidae; genus Myotis; species Myotis lucifugus. The sequence continues at coordinate 2,373,172 of NW_005871238.1, read as the reverse complement.
TCTTGAAGGTCATCCTGGCCCTGGTCACTGCCACCCTCCAGTCCGTGACTCCCGCTGTCCTCCCCTCTGCCTTGTGCTTTTAGCATCTCTCCCGGGAAGAGGGGATAGCGGTATTTGTTTCTTTGCAGAAGGATCCACTGCACTTACATACAAGCCTCCAGGACCTCCCTCAGGCCCCTGCCTCACCTCACCCCACACTCAGCTTCGGCTGTTCTCACGCCTCCCCTCCCCTCCTCACACCTGCTCTGCTCATTAGGCTGGTGGCCAATCGTGCCTCCTTTTCCCTCTGCCTGGAAAGCATTCCTCTAGCATCTGCATGGGTGTGCCTTCTTGTCACAAAGGTCGTGCACAGCCCTGGCCACTTCCCAGCGGCCTTCCTCAGCTGCCTTCTCCAGTGTTGCCGGGCCCCCACCACCAGCCTCGGCCACAGCGCCTTTGTTCTGTTGTGGCCCAGCATCTGTCTGGATTATATGGTTGATTTGTTATTGTTTTTTTTTTTGTTTATTCCAATAGTGCTGGTCTCCCCCACTGAGCAAAGACCTTGTTTGTCTTATTTATTATGATGTCCCTGGTGCTTGACACTTAATAAGGACTTGTTGTTCAAAGGCTCAGTGGAGGACACGGGAGATGGTTGAGATGCAGGCAGGGCCTGGATGCACGCGAATCTCTTTGTTGATGGGGTGCTGCAGATTCGGGGTTCCCTCTCTGCCCTGCTCAGAAGAGTGGGGTTGAGGGTCCAGATGAGACTGGGGATCTCCAGGCCAATCAGGGGAGCCCTATCTGTCTGTGATGGAGGCGCTGTGCTGCCTGCTTCCATGTCGTCACCTTGTCCATCACTGCTCCTTCACAGGCTGTCCTAGTGATGACTCCGAGAGCATCACCTGCCAGACTTCACCAGGGCGTGGGGCGGTGGGAACTTGCTGGCTGATGGCATCACACACACACACACACACACACACACACACACACACACACACACCCTGCACTGGCACTGTGCGCCTGGCCCCCAAGCTGCAGTGTGCAAGTATTTGGGGGGAGGGGGTACAACAAAGAGGAGATGGGCCAGGCTGCTTCTCCAGTTCCCTCCTGTTAGGAAAAACCTGTAGCAGCAGAGGGTCCCCCGGGGAGCTCAGACCTGGCCTCCTCCCCTTGTTGTGATTCTGTTTACCAACAAGCCGGAAGAAGCCTATTGTATTCTGGGTGAAAGAAGCGGAAAGAAATTGATGAATAGGAGCTCAGGAGCCAAGAAGTTGGCCTCAGAGACAATAGAGAGGAAGGGAGGGGGTGTGGGAAGGGAGATCTAGACCAGAAAGGCTTGGAGGAGAAATCCAGGTGTGTAGAGCCACCATTTGGGGATGTTAGGAGAGGGAAGGGGCAGAAAACGGGCACTCAGCTGAGATTTCTGTAGAGGTCGCCCCTCCCTCGCCCCCCTGCATGGAGCTGCCCTAAATGGTGCTTATTGGGTGGTTCTATGTGCAAGGCTCAGGTAGGAAGTGCGAGGCGGTACGTGATTCAGCAGGTAACAGACACCCAGCACCAATTCAAGAGAGTGGAGGACTTTGCGATGAGCCAAATTTCCTTTTGGCCTCTTACTTGCTGCATGAGCTCGGACAGAGAACTTAGCCTCTCTGCGTTGTATAAAATCGGAGCAGTCCCTACCTTATTGAGCTACTTCCGGGATTAATGTGACAATGCATGCAATGCAAAGGGCCAGCACAAGGCCTCACGGTGTCCTGAAAATAGAGGCTGGCTAGCTGTCTGCAGCCTGGACCTCTGGCTCCTCCTTAAAGCCAACGAGACCACCTTCTGCACCAGGTGAAGGCCCGTGTTCACAGGGACTTGGACCGAAGGACTCTGAGGGATCCAGGGCCTTTGGAATGTTAAATTCCTGCCAGCTTCCATCGTTCTCTACCTCCCATAACTCCTGCAGGGATGATGTCCTGATCTGCTGCCTTAAGGACTGACTTATTCCAAAGGAAAGCATCTCCATTGGCAAGCCAAGTATATAGAATCTGGAAGACTCGAATCTCTAAGGACTGCATTTTTAAAATCCCTCCCCTGCAGGGTGCTTTAGCTTGAAACATGTGTGTGTGTGTGTGTGTGTGTGTGTGTGTGTGTGTGTGACTGCTCACACCTTCCTACTTGGCAGAACATGCCCAGCACGGGGGCTGTCTGCATCTCTCTGGCCTGGTATTTTCCAGGACTACCCAGAGCTCAGGCCCTGGGGCACTGGCAGTGGTCACCTCTCCTCTGCCCACCCCATCCCCCACCAGCACTCCCCTGAAGGCCAGAGGCTCACTTGCCATCCTGTCTGCCTCCTGGGACGTGGCTCCATGGCGGTTTATTAGATCCCCAGAGAGGTGCTGCTGCTCTCTGCGGGCTGGGCTCCACAGCCTGTCCTGAGGTGGACGGCCCTCTGGGGGAGGGAGCACCTCTCCTGAGATTGCACGTCCATAACCCTTTGGTGGTGGTGGGGGGCGGGGGGGAGGTATTGATTACAGATGCTGTGCAATTCGAGAGTCATTGCCTGTCTTGTCAAGACGGGTCAGGATGGGTGTCCCTGACACAGGTTCCTGGCCCCCCTTCTGCAGGAACCAGAGGGGCCTCAGCAAGGCCTGCAGCTAAGCCAGCTTCCGGTCAGGCTGCAGTGGATTTGGAATCAGAAACTTGAGTTGGGAGACTAGACGCGTTCTGTGTGTCCGTATTCTCCGTCCTCGCTTCCCTCTGTCCCTGTCGCCACTGGGCACCTCCTTGTCCACATTGGTCTGTGCTCCAGGCAGCAGGAAGGGAGGGTCTGGTGTTCATTCTTAGACTGGACATGGGATGGGAATTGGCATAGACACCATGCCCCTCAGGCCTGGACATGTTTCCAGCAACAGAATCGGGCTGAGGGAGCCCCATGGGGCAGGTGAAGAGAGCGGGGTGCTGGTGTGACTCGCCACATGCTGCACGGCAAGCCAGGGCCCGGGCAGCTGGCCTCAGGGCTCTGCCTCTCGCTCAGCTGCTCCCTCCACCACAGTGCCTCTGCAGGTGGCCACAGCATGAAAGCCGTGTGTTTACTCCTGTGCACAAACCACACACTAGACACACACCAGAGACAAAAGCTCCGGAAGACGGGCTGGGACAGTGGCCTAGGAGAAGGCTAACAGCTGTCTGTCTCTGGTGCCTGGGCACAGAGGGGCTACGGGGAAAGGAGACAGAGGGAGCAGAGAAGGGAGAGCTGAGGTAGCGTGTTCTGTGTGTGCACATTTACGGGTGCGTGCATGCGTGTCTAGAGTCACAGGTCTCTCGCGCGTGGGAGGGGGGATCTGAAGACAAGAATGGAGGCCTGAGTCTGGGAATGTGTTGCAGAGACACAGAAAGGAGCGGTTCCTTCGCGGCTTTTCTACTGGCAGGGAGCCTGGAGTCTGGGGAAGCCACTTCTCTCTC
>NW_005871238.1:2357087-2369616 GCF_000147115.1 Myotis lucifugus | reverse complement strand
CACAGGAGGGAGGCGTGGGGGATGGCGAGGTGGCAGCTGCTGGAGACATAAAGCTGGCCCAGCCTGAGAGATGGAGACATGACCTTGAGAGAGAGGAGAGGCAACATCGAGCTGGTGTCTAGCGTGGGGCGCGGGAGGCAGGCAGGCGGGGAGGGAGCGCAGAGAGGACTCAGACAGTGGAGGGGGCAGGCAGAGCGGCGCCTGCTCCTGTCTGTCTGCCTCCCTCTCACAGCAAAAAGCAGGCAGGACACAGAAACGCAGGCACTGGCGAGGGGGGTTGGACCCACAACTGCTGGGGGGGACAGGGCAGAAGGGGGCAGTGTGTCCTTGAGCCTGTGGTTTCCCCCAGATCCACAGACGCCCCATGGCCTCATTGCCCCACGTGCTCCCGCAGATGCAGGCCCGAGGCGCCCAGTCCCCAGCCTGGGAGGTGCTCCCCGCTCCTTGCTTTGTGGAGGTTTCTTGGTTGGGGGTGGGGCGTGGGGGTTTGGGGGGAATCCACAGCTCCCTCCGCAGGGCCTGGGATTTCCATTCTCCTGCAGGAAGGGCCTCCCTCCCTAGTCTTCTGTGTGTTAAGGCATCTCTTTTTCTTGAACGAGACACTTAGCCGCCAATGTTCTGTGTGCAAAGGAGGGATAATAATACCTCGTCTCCGCGTTGCCGGGGCTGTAAATTCCTTCCCATGTGTACCAGAGGCTGGGAGCGCACATTACAGCACAAGCCACACTGTTGCTCAGGTAGGAGCCTAAAGGGACAGGAAGCCGGAGGGAAGGCTAGCCAAGGTCAGGGCCAGGAAACACTTCAAGCCCCTGGAAGCATTTAGCTCCAGCCCCTCTGGCTGCCCTCCAACCCTCCCTGGCCCCCCACCCTCCTCCAGCCCTGGGCCTGGGCCTTGCTGTGGGTTGAGGATGGGCAGGGGGAGGTGCAGTCACTGCAAATGTCTGCTGGCCTCTTCCTCAAGGGGCACTCACAGGCCAGGTAGCAGCCTCCAGCCTGCGGGGTGCTGCGTGTGTGTGTGGGGGGGGGGGGGGAGGTGATGCTCCTTCCCTCGGGGCTGGAGGTGACCACCAGGGAGCGCCCTGGAGCAAGGGCCTGTCCAGGTCCCCAAGGTCGCCGAGGCAGAGCACAGGTGCGCCTGAGGAGTGAGGCTGGGGGAGTCACGGTGTCACCTCAGGGCATGGCAGTGCCCGACTGGACCCCGTGGCCCCTCCTCTCTGCTCGTTTCTGCAGGGCTGGCTCACACTGTACCATCTGCAAGACGGAGGCCTCACTCTGGATTCAGGGGTGCTCTCTGCTGCCCCCGCCAGGTTCCCAGGCCTGACTCCGGCAGGTCCCTGAGAAGTATGGCCCAGCTCCTTCATGTGAAGATGTGAAGGCTGCTGGGAGCTGAGCCTGGCTTCTCTCCTCTCCCTCCCTGGATCGCGGGAGGTGCCAAGGGACAGATGCTCTCTGCAGACTCTCTTCAGGGAGGTGGTCAGCAAGGCCATTCTCCATGCTTGGGCTTCTCTAGCCAAGAGGGGGAGGGGGGGAATGAGGAGACAGCTGCACAGAGGAGCAGCCAGGGCCTGGGAGAAAGCCCACCTCCTTGACTGGCTTGGAGGGAAGTGCCCACACGGAAGCGGGGAGTAGGAACAGGAGTGGGGACCTGGGCGCCCACTGACCTGGGTGTGAATCCTGGTGCTGGCGCTGCATGAATGTGAGCCGCTTCCTTCATGAGCTTGTTCCTCTTCTGCAGAACGGAGATTAGCATCCCTGCTGTCTGGGGCCTTTGCTGGGTGTAGATCTGTTGATGTGCATGCAGGCCTCTATTGCAGGGTCCGGTAAACTCCATGAGCCCAGGAAAGGTTAGGCCCCTCCTCCCACAGCAGGGCAAGGGCCAGATGACTTTCTGTGCTCAGCCCACACTAGCCTCAGGGCACAGGGGTGTGAGGTGGCTTAAGGCACCCAGGAGCCCCAGCTCTGAAAAATCTTTTTTCATTGGATTATTTCAACAGGGTTTCTTGCAGCTGAGGTATGCCTAGGCTTTGTCTTGATGTAATAAAGCAGGAAATGGAAAAGGATAATATGGAAGAGGATTAAGACTGGTGGATATGACAGAGGAGAGATAAAGAGAGAGAGAGGGAGAGAGGGGGAGAGAGGGAGAGAGAGAGAGAGAGAGAGAGAGAGAGAGAGAGAGAGAGAGAGATCCTGAGCCTGACTGTCTGAAATTCTGTTCTCTAACATTCTGAAAGGAAAGAAGCTATTGGCTCCCTGACCTCCCAGGCCTCCCCTGGGCCAGGGTCCCGGAACCCTTGGGTCTCTAGGGGAGACGATGGGTAGCACAGCAACCGCAGGAGGGCCCGAGGGCACCTCTTACCACCTCCAACACTTCCCACTCCCAGTTCGCAGTCTGTGTGCCAAGTCTTGGTCCAGGTTGTGTGAGAGCTGGGGAAGTGCTGTATCGTCTCTGGTTCTCCATTTCTTCCTTTGAGGACGATAACTAACTCCTGGGCTGTCTGCTTACGGGACTGTCCTGAGGATGCTGGACAGAGGCGGGGGAGGCAGATGAGTGGGCAAGACACACATGCCCATCCAGACTCAGGGACCACCTGGGACCTCGAGTGGTTGCCTTGGCAACCAAGGGCCTGACTGACTCCTCCTCCTTCAGATTTCAGCTCAGATGTCAATTCTTTGAGGTGCTCTGGACCCTTAGACTGGGTCTGCTCCTGTAAGCTCGCAAGGTGTTCTGCACATTTCTTCTATAGCATTTATCAAAATGAGTAGAATAGTGTGGTTGTTTAACACGTGTCTTCTGCACCAGACTCTAAGCTCCTTGAGGAAAAGAGCTCATCTGTGGCATCCCTTCTCATCACCAACATGTGACTCGGTGCCTGGCACATGGCAGGGAGCACTCGGTAACACCCCTGCTGCAGGAGGAAATGGTTTGCCTCTCTCAGTCGACACCTGATGGCAAGGGCTCATCGACTATATCCCCTTACCCAACATGTAATAACAAGTCAGAGGAGGGTGGCCTCTCCCTCCCATTCTAATTCCAGGAGCAAGTTGGCTGGCTGGTTGTTGTCCTTTTCCCCATCCCCCCAGCACAACACACCCTGCCCTGGATCCAGAAGGTTGTAGGTGTTCAGCTCTACGCATTTATTTATCATGCGCAAGGCTGCCCTCTGGTGGTTAAACATGGAAGAGAGCCTGGGAAGGGTGGAAACCGCGGGCAGGAGCCGGCTGGCTGAGCCCACAGAGGCTGGCCAGTGAGCCAGGACAGGTGAGCGCCAAGGAGGGCACCCAGGTGAAGGGTCGCATCAGTCCTCGGTGCTTATGAGTGGCTTCCTCCAAATCTCACAGGCAGCCGGGCCTAGGAAGAACAAGAAATTAAAGAAAGCCTCACAGAAACCCCAACCTCCCCCAGGGGAGTGGCCTGGGGGGGCGGGGCGGGGGGGCGCGGGGGCGGGGAAGGCTAGTTTAAGTAGCTATTGGTTCTCCTCCATGGAGTGCTGGCAACTGCTTAACAACCAGCTCAAAAAAAAAAAAAATCCCAGTGTGTAGCATTTACCGGCTTCCTGTTACAAATATCCACCGTGGCCCAGTTCAAAGTGCCCAGTGCTGTCGCCGCAGGCGGATCTGGGAAGATGTCAGCAGAGTAGCATCATTATACAGTATTTCTACCCTGCAGACCCCACGGGCACAAACCAGTTCAAAAACACGGTTGGTAGTAACATATGGTAAAATAATTGGGAAATGATGAGTTTGGGTGCTTATTACATTTATTTTCAACATAATATACCTAATTGGGTTTATGTAATTTAATTTTTAATAATGGCTGTGTTTAATAACTAACGGGCTTGCAAATTTCTGGAAAATTTAATAACTGGTTCTGCGAGCCCAGTAGTAAGAGCACACCACCGCGTCCCCCTCTTCCTCCTGTCTTCCTTCGCCTCTTCTCCTGCCTCTTCTCCCTCTCGACTTCCCTGGCACCCCATGGGGCCGGAGGGATGGGGGGTATGGGAAAGAGCTTGGTTCAGAGAATAGCAGTGTCTGCCGCCTCGCTCTCTTTCGTATTCCCCATCCCTCCGGCCCCATGGGATGCCAGGGATCATTGGGAAGAAGGAGGACCCATCCCACGTCCATCCTCCACCGTTGGTTTACACAAAAGGAAACTGAGGCCCAGAAAGCTGTGGTAATTGGTGGGAGAATCTGGGATAGAGACTAGGTCTCTTATCTTAGGCAGAGTATAAGGCGCAAAGAAGCAAAACAAACAAACAAACAACCGCGTACATAGCATCAGTGCCGTGGGGAGCAGATTTAGCCTGGTCCCGTCCAGAGCCACAGCTGCCGGGACACCCTGAAAATGTAGGCTTGATCATATAGTTCCCTTCCCAGCCTCCCAGCTTTTGGGAGAATAAATGAAAACAGGTCGCTTCTGCCATCTCAAATCTTCAAGGAAAGAAATTAGAGAGACCTGGGGCTTTATCCATTGGAGAGCTGGGAAGACAAAGCTAACAGAAAAGGCTAAGGGCAGGGGAGCGGGGTGGAGGCCGGGGAATGTCTGGTGACTGTTCACATGGCTGGGTGGCAAGAGGGAGTACCCTCTGCCAGGCTCACGCTCCTCTCCTGCCAGGGCCTTGCATACTCGGCCCTTTGAAGCCTGTGGCCTGGACATGGTGGATGCGTACAGGTAGGTGGTTGTCCGGGGAAGACGAGGGACGCTCTCTAGGTGAGCATCGTCGCAGTACACAGAGGAGCCAGGGCACACACAGACCAGACAGGTGGGCAGGCCTGGCTCAGGGGGAAGACAAAACAAAGGGGGACCCCTGCTCATCAGACCCTTCCGCCTCGGGGGCCAATGGCCCTTGCCGCGGGGAGTATCTGGGCCAGGCTACCGTGTCCTCTGGGGTTGCTGCCCAGCACCGATGGTCACCGTGCTCCCAGGCAGAGTTGTTGGGTGCTCCCAGCCTGGCACTCGGCCCCTTACCTAAGAGAAGCAGATCCACCCTCAGGTACGGCCCAGCCCCAGCCCATCGTGTCCTCCTCAGACCCCGGTCCCATGTAGGTTTTCCTGGGCCTGTGTGGGTGTTTCTAGGCCATCTATCGGTCTCTTTTCCATCGGCTCCTCTCTGGTCCCACAGGTACAATGAAGATGAGATCAAGCCAGAATTAAGGGGAAGGGCCAATGGTTGCTGGCTGTGCCAGCTGCCTCATGGGTGAGGAGTTAGACACGTCCCGTGTGGCTCCCAGAAGCATAACAGAGCCAAGGCGGAGTGGACGATGCCTGCCCAGAATTTATTTCCCTTTCTTACGGCGCCAGCGTCCCAGTTTTCCATTGGGAAAGAACCCTCCGCTGTCCCCTGTCCATGGCCACGGTCATAGAGTTAGGCCAGGCTGTCGAACTCAGACCGGCTTAGAACATGTGAGATGCTTTCCTGGCCGTGCAATGGAACAGTGCATGGTTTCCATCACTTGCTATTACCACTCGGACAGAGATTACGAGAGACCCGGTCTGTGTCCAGCTCCAGGGCCCATTGTCAGCAGTGACACCGCCCAAGACGAAGAAGCAGCTCTTCTCACCAGCAGCCATGGGACAGCGCAGGTGGAGCCGACAGGCCCCGCACCCTTCCTGTTCCAAGGCCTCGAGTGGCAGTTCCAGCGCAGGCCCGCGTGGTCCCTCTGAGGCTGGGATTCTGTAACTGAGGGGCCATGGGCTCCTGGCTGAAGGGTTCTCTCTGCTGAGGCCCCGATACCCTACGTCCGCCCGAGGCAAACATCCCAGACAAGGCCAGGAACCGAGTTACTGCTTCCCCCTCCGCCTCAGTTCTGACCCCAGGGGCGTGCCAGCCCCTTGCTGCCAGGCGCACCAGCACCCCGGCCCCAGGAGGGCACCGGGGACAGGAGGGAGCTGCGCTGGAGGGAATACAGAGCTGAAAGGCTTATGACTGCTTCGCGTGCCCCCTGCCAGGTGACGGCCACAGAGCTATTTATTCTTCCCCACCGGCTTTTAATTGTCTCTAATCTAATTACCACTCAGCCTCCCACCTCCCCAGCGATGCTGTTAATTAAGGTGGTGGCTTTGCGAGGCCTGGCGCTCTGGCGTTCCTTGGCTTCCTCTCCAGTTTGTGTGTTTGGGGCAGAAGCATTTGGGACAGCCAGCTCTCTCTTTGATTTTTTTATTCTGTTCTTACGGTGGCTGTTTCTCTTCTCCCTCACTCTCCACTCCCTAGCCCTTACTGGGCTCCACTCTGGACCCCTGGCTACCTGTTGAAACCTTGAGGCTGGTTGGGGAAGCGGCAGACCCAGTATAGCGGGCCTGGTCATCGTGGGGTTTGACAGGGTGTCCGTGGAGCCACAGTGCTCTGAGTGAGGCTGGTCCTGTTTGCTGGACACAGTTTAAATCAGCTTTTGCCTAAATTTCAGACTGTGGGAACGTCAGTGACCATTTCTAACGTGCAGAGTCACTGTGGAGAGGGATGGAAGGGTAGCAGAAGGAGCGAGCAAGAAAGGGCCCCCTTAGAAGCACCTGGTCCAGCAGCTTCATCACCCGGATGAGGAAACCGAGGCCTAGAGATGTGAGGGACTGGGATGAAGGAGCAGCTGGTGGCCAAGCTCCAGATTCCCAGCTGGAGCTCTTCCCCGAGCCCGCACAGGCCAAGCCCCCACGTCAAGCAAGTGCGGACGCCCCATGGGCCCCTGCGAAGGCCGGGAGGGGCTGGGAAAGAGCTTCAGACCGGAGGCCGCGGCCTTTCTTTTCTAGAGAGAATAGGAAGGCTTTGCGATCTCCCAGTGAGGTTTGGCTTATGGTGTTACTTGAAGGCAGGGGGAGGTCTTATTTCTAAGGAAAGTCCAGACAGGTTTGCTGCAAATGAAGAGCTTGCAGACTCTAGGGACCACTTCCCACTCCCCACTCTCATCTCTTCCTCTCTTTCTCGGTCTGCTGTCTCTCTTTCTTGCCCACCCTCTCTGAGAGGGTCGGCAGTGCCCACGTCCTGAGGGACCCCACCCCTCAGATTCCGCACGGCTCTCAGAGAAGACAGCAGTGGGGGGTGGAGGGTGGGGCTTGCCTTCCAGCATTTTTCTCCATCCGGAGGGCGATGATGTTCTGACTTTATAGGTGAAACCCAAACATTAAAAGGGGCTGAGAGCTGAGGCACCCCCACCACCACCCACCACCTGGATTCCCAACGTGGGACCCCTAACCACAAAAATCGCCAGATGGGTTTGAGGGCCGGTGATTCAAAGAGGAGAATGGGGGTGGGGATGGGGTAGGATTTGGAAGCCAACGTCAAGTTCTCTGGAGATGACGGCGTGGACGGTATGGGACATGCTTTGAATCTGCTGAGGTTGGGCCTAGAGAAGACTCCTGATCACAGGTGGCATTGTGGGGGGTCCTCAGGGCACTGAGAAGAACCCCCCCCCGATATAATTATGGGGAGAGACCCTCCTTTGCCTGGCGCAACAGGCTCTGCTGGGCTGTCCTCGGTGAAGGTGGGTGGGCGATGTGTCTCCCAGGACCCTGCCAGCCTGCATGCTGCCCGGGTTCTTCAGTGATGCTCCTCCTCTGAGCAGGTACTGGATCCCAGCTGCAGGCCCCATAGGACCATCTAATGGGAACCCCTTCTTGCACAGATAGGGAAACAAGATCCAGGGAGGGGAGGGGACTGGCCCAAGGTCACACAGAGCCTGGGCAAGCGCTCGGTTTCCTGACTCTCAGGCCGGAGAGTTCCCCTTTGTTCATATGACCCTCCCCGCTCCCCCTCATCCCTGGGAGTCCCGAGACCAGCTGTCTCGGTGCCCTCGTCGCAGATGGCGCTGGCAGAGCTCACCTCTGTCGGGCACACCGGTGAAGGGGCAGATCTAAGAGCCTGGCCCGAAGGGCAGTGCTCGGCCAGCAGGCTCCCGGCCACCAGCTGTCGTGGAGACGCTGCCCCAGTCCGAGGACCTGGTCACCAGAGCCAGGCATATTCCTGTGCCCCTGGCAGCCACCCCCTCCCCCGGGGGAACCATCAAAAGGGGCTCGGCTGGGTGGAGGGAGAGGGAGCCCTGCAGCCAGGACGGTGCCCCAGAAGCAGATGGCCTATTTGGCTGCTGTCCTCTGCCTGCTCTCTGCAGCCAGGGCCTCCCTCCTCCCCGCTGCGCCATTCATCCCCTGTGAGGGTGCAGCTGTGACTGCTCCTTCATCCTGCCTGCCTCCTGCTCCCATCTCCCTCCCCTCGTTCTCCGTGGCACACAGCTGCCTGCTCTGTTGCCATGCCCTCTGCCTGCAGTTAGCCCTCCCCTGGGCACAGCCGGCTCACCTGCATGCTCAGGCTCCCCAGCACCACCTCCCCGCCCCCCAGTCACAATCACCTGAACACTGACCCATGTCCTATTCTCTCCCAGCCTTGGCTCTGCGTTCATAGACGTGCCTGCCACACGCTCTGGTTTCACGGATGTCAGGGAGGCCCGGGGATGTGGATGTGTGACCTGTTGGGGACCATTGGATGCTCAGTTCCCCAGAGCCCAGAAGAGGTGTGGGAGGTGCTGGGAGCCCTTCTGGCCCCAGCCCCTCATTAGGGGAAGCAAAGGCATGCTGATGGGGTGGATGTGGCAGGCGGTGGGGACGCAAGTCTGGCCAGCTGCCCCTTTCACTGGGCAGGGAGGGAGAGGGGGTGGAAATTTCAGGAGCTCTCCTGCTTTTTGAACAGTCTCTCCCTCTCTCTCTCTCTCTCTCTCTCTCTCTCTCTCTGTCTCACACACACACACACACACACACACACACACACATACACGCACACCCTACAGGCTACACGCCAAGCCTTCCCACCTTTCCCCTCCTCCTATGTCCTCTCCCACCTCGTCCCACCTGCACAGTCCTGTTCAGCCCTTAAGATACAGCTCCCTCGAGAGGAGCCTTCCTGGATTCTCTCTGGCAGAGCCGGGGGCCTCTCCACCACGCTCTGTACACGGCATTATTCTAGCTCGTCAGACACACAGTTATTAAGGAATGGATTTCCCCCTTTATCCAGCTACTCATTGCTCATGGGCATGGGATAGGTGTTCCCTACCCTTGAATTCTGCGCTGGGAACCTTGCACGCAGCTGAAATCTACAGACAACTTGCTGGATTGATCTGAGGCAGGTGTTAGAGGCAGGGTGGGAGCAGCATCCTAAAGAAGATGTAGGTTGGGAGGATCACACGCCTCCTTCTAGAACCTTCCATCTGAAGGGAGACTTAGGGGTGCCCTCCTCTCGCCCTTCTGTGGACAGACACCTTGCACAGCCTGTCAGTCCTCCCAGACGAGGTGGCCCTGGGTTCTGGCCTGAGGCAGCGCTGCCACTGCTTTGGGTTTTACACGGCATCTCGACCAGTCTGCACCCGTCACCTGGTCAGGAGCCGTGTCCGCTTTGCGTCTTCCGTATTTGGCTCAGAGCTGAGCCTTTGGGAGACGCTCAACCATTTGGCATCTGTGGGTTGAAAGTCCTGGGCCTTTGGGCTTCCAATGTGGTTGTCAGATTTCTGGTCAGACTTTAGGAATAATTTTTCACGAGAATTGTAAGTTTGGGGGGAAAGTCACCAAGAAAAGGCTTTGGAATCGTTTACTTAGAGTTTCTTAAGACTAAGACCCTTTCCCCACCCATCAGCTCAGAGCACGGGGAGAGGAGGCGGGAGGAGGAAGGGGGCGGCAGAGGGACCTCGGGGGATTATTCCCGACCTGCTCACATGGCCCAGTCCAAGCTGGATGCTCTCATATTCCTTTATTTCCTCTGCTGTGAAGCGCGCTGCAACGCGGGAGCTGGTTCACAGAGCGACGCGGTCTCCCAGGAGGACAGCCATATGGACAGAGTACACACAGACACCCACCTGCACTGCTGGGAGTGCAGAGGCAACAGCACCGGGCCCAGCCTGTGTGTGCTTCGGGGGGGTGAGGGGGCTTCCCTGAAACCCACGGGAAACCAGCACAGCGAGGGGGCGGTGGGGGGGACAGAAGAGGGGGTTGCTGTCAAGTCAGTTTAACTGGAATCCTCTCTGGCTCACAGCCGTGGGGAGGGAAGGGGTGATGGTGCTTGTGTTGCTGCTGGGTCTGCAGGGGCAGGAGAACGGCCCCCCTCCCGGAGCCACAGGGCTGTGCTCCCCGAGGGCCTCCTCAGAGGGGCTGAGGTTAAAGGTGTGACCAAGGTGCGGAGGGGGCTTGTCCAGGCCGGAGCACCAGGCTGCTTACAGCCCCGGGACTGCACTGACTCTAAGCAGGAGCCTCGGAGAAGCCAGCTGCAGCGGAAGAGGAGGCCCTCATGGGAGCAGGGGAAGGGGCTGGGATGAAATGCGCTCTGTTTCTGTAAACTAGCACAAGACAACAACGAGAAAGAGTCTAATGGGAACTTCTTGAAGTTAGGGGTCTAGCTTAATACAATTTCTTTAAAATCTCTGGACCTTTTCTAAACCTGTCTTGAGGGGAGGCACTGAGTACCACTCATTTCTAGAACATCCACGCCAGCCACCCGCACACACCCTCGGGGACTGTGGAGGGGCAGCACCCCCTAGAGGCAGGTCAGAGGAAGGCCTAGGTGAGTCAGCCCTGGGGCCCAGGCCCCCTTGAGGTCGGCCAAGCTGCACCTGGGCCAGGCAGGGAGGTTGGGAACTTTGGGGGAGGGACAGTCCGTCCAGGGAATAAATAACTGCAAGGGAGGGAGAGAATGCTGAGGACTTGCCTTGCATTGAGCAAGGGCCAAAGTGGAGCCGCAGAATGGAACGTGAGCGCTAGAGGGGCCTTGGCGGGGTGTACAGCCTGTGGGAGCCGAGAGCGGAAGGCGTGGCAAGGTCAGACAGCAACCGGAAGCAGACTGCATCCTCACCTGGGCCGCCAAGGTTCCCACCATTGCTCCCCCATCATGGAACGAGCTCCCCCTCCCCCACCGCATTCCCAACTCAGGGCCACTGTAGCTCTGTGCCCTTTAGACCCAGAGGAGAGAGAGACCATGCACAGGGCCCCTGGCTCTTCAAGTTGGGAGTCCTTGACCTTGGAAAATCACCCCCAGGGTGGTGAAGAGGAGGGGCCATCTGTGTCCCGCATCAGCCACCAGGTGTCACTGATGTGTCTGTCTTAGGGGGAGGCCAATGTGCACACGTGGAAGAAGCTTCTGGAAGATCTCCGGTGCCCGCCCCTTCTCTCGGGTTTCTCAGGAACCTCTCTGGGGTGGAAAGGACTGGGTCGTCCCCACTGATAGAGAACAGATGGCAGGGGGGTGGTGGCTCTGCTCCCTCCACTGGGACACGGTGATCCCCAGGCATTAGGCCTCTTGTTCAGAGTGGCCACGGGGGCTGCAGGACCCCTTTGCACCCCACGGGCACGTCCCAGGGCTCTGACTCCCACTCCACTCCCCCTGGCTGATTCCTGGTTCCCCAGCCAGTCTTCTCCTGGACTGGTCCTCCCCGCTCTTCCTCTTGGAACAAGGAGGCCCCGTTAGGAGGGTGTGAGCTGCGTTCACCCTGGAGAGAGAGGGCCCAGCTCCTCCCGGTGAAGAGTAGGCCAGGTGCAGGCCCTTGCGGGAAACCTGCCCCCCCCTGCCCTCCCCTGGCCATGCCCTGCACTTCCTTTCTGGAGAACACGGGCCGGTGGCGATGTCTGATGCCAGCGGACAGGTGGCGGAGCAGCACTTTGCAAGGCAGATCCTTGGCCAATGGGACCCGGGTGCTGTGGTCCTTTGGGGCCAGAGCTGCCCGCGCAGGAGGAGTCCCTGCAGGGCTTCCTGAGCCTCACCTCTGGGCCACTCCGGACCGTTTTCTTGCTTCACCAGGGCCGAGATCCAGATGTCAGTCCAGGCCCAGACTTACCCAGGAGTGACGGGGAGGCAGGGCGAGCAGGGACTATGAAATTTTTAAACAGACACCCGTGCTCTGGGCCAGAGGGTCAGCATGCAGTGGGTGTCTCTGGGCTGGGTGGACCCCCCAAGGCCTGGGAGGTCTCGGTCCTGAGGCTGTGGCTCGTCCCGCCTCAGGAAGGTGGGCTGAGAAAGGCAAAGCGGGGAGAAAGACAGGGAGACAGAGGAGATGAGTGGTGGGCCCGGCGCCTGGGCCACCAGCCTTCAAGGGCGATCGGAGAGGACGCAGGGCAGAGCGAGGCCTAGATGACCACGGACTGCAGCAGGCGGAAGCACATCATGAGGTCCAGCGGGATGGGCGGCTTCAGGTAGTTCCCGTCCAGCCTCAGGTAGCGCAGGTGTGGCACGTTCTCCAGATCTGAGAAGTCCCGGAAGGTGAACAGGTTGTAAGGGCAAATCTGGGTCCCGTTGATCTCTAGGGAGAGAGAAGGGGAGAGGTGAGCAGTAGAGGAGGGCGGGGCCAGGGCCGAGGGGACTGAGATGAGGAAGGAGAGGGTGGACGACTGAGAGTAAGGACCAGACTTCTCCCGGGAACTGGCCGACGGTAGGAATGTGTGACGCTGGATAGTCGACCCTTACCGCCAGGCCCGGTTTACTCATTGTAAAATTAATTAATCAAGTTGGAATTGATCCACAGTGGTTACTGGAGATTTAGTCTGAAGAGTCACGGAGGAAGAAAGCTGTGAGTT
>NW_005871238.1:2346705-2356987 GCF_000147115.1 Myotis lucifugus | reverse complement strand
AGGATTATAGCAGGGGGAGGCCTGGGGCTGGGGTTTTGATAGAGGAAACTATTTGCATAGAGTTGTGGGGGCCAAAAGGATCACGGGAGAATCTGGGAGTAGTGGACAGCACAGTGTGAGGAAATAGGGAGAGTGAGCTGGAAAGGTGAGCTGTGGCCCCAAATATGGTCGGCTTTCAGCGATTTCACTAAGGACGGGCTTTGACCTTCAGCCTGAGGACTGGTATTGAGCAGGGCTGCTGTTGTGACAGGGATGGTAGGATGTGTGAACTATGGTGTCCTGGGGGTGAAATCTGGAAGGAGCCGATCACGAGGCTTATACTGTAGAAAGACGGATCTAGCCGCAGTGGGGAGAGAGTGGGGTGAGGTGAGATCTGAGCCGGCAGGTGGGTGTGGGAGGGTCCTGTGGCCTGGACCTGAGGCACGTGGATGGGCAGAAGGTGGTCCCAGTAACTGACACGGGGCTGCCAGGAAGGGAAGGGGGTCTGGGGAGGGCACAGGGCCCGAGGGGCTGGCTGAGCCTATTGATTCTGACGTGATTACTGATTCTGGGCTTTCCAGTGGAAAATGAGATTTCATTTTCTCCTTCACCTCTTGCTAGATGACATCAGATGCAACAACAAAATGAAGTTTTGTTCCCCTAAGCCTGGTCTCATTTATCATCCGCGGGGCCGTTGTTTTTCTCTCTTCACCACTGGGGCAGCAGAGAGAGCCTGACACAGGGATTTTCTTACAGCCTCTGTCACGTAGGCCCGTCAGGGGACCGCCCTGATGCTCAGCTCCCGAACCGGCGACACGGTGAGAGTGGATTGATTTTTCCGATTTCGCCCTCAGCAGCCTGTTCTTCTACCGGGACGACCTGTCAGTTATGTGGCTTCTGGCTATACTTTCGGCCTCTCCAGCATCCCGGGGAGCAATGAGCGGCCTCCGTTTACTCCCTGAATGTGTTTCTTGCCAGATGTTAGAAGCCCCTCTCACTGTGTAATTATCCCAGACGAGTGAGCAAAGCCTGTTCTCCCCACCACTTGCTTCCAGGTTGTAGACATTCAACAATCTCCCTCACCCCCTTGGGCTGGGCAACTAAGGGTTCCTACGGTGATTTGAAGGGAGCTTCCCTTTCCCTTTGGCCCCTTCATCCCTGCAGCGGCTGCACCCCTGATGTGCTTCAATGGCCAGGTCATACTGGTGCTTTTGATGTTAAGCCTTTCTCCTGACGCTCAGCTCAGAGCTGACATTGCTGATGGAAGCAAAACTAGTCTGTTCTTTGGGGCTGCAATGGATACCCCACAGCCCAGGACCCTGTAAAAGCAGCCGAGGGGAGTCCTGCCTTCAGCGAACCGTCTTACACAACTAACTACTCCAGCTCCCCAGACAGACTCAGAAAGCCCCCCACACCAGCGTGTTTTCCTGGCTGCCGCATTTTCACCAGGAGCAGATCCTGCATATACAGGGGTGGGCAAAAGCAGGCTTACAGTTGAAACAGCGTTTATTCTGTAGTTTTATTTATTTATTTATTTATTTATTTATTATTGTATTGTTGATCATTATTATGAACCTACTTTTGCCCACCCTGTCCGGCTGCCTCTCTGTGTATACCTTTTACAGATGCTTCAGAAGCTGGGCGCAGACTTGGGGGGATGCCATCTCACTCAGCTGCCAGTGTCCGCGGCGGACAGGCCCGGGCATTTCAGAGAGGGCATTTATTTTTTATTTTTTTTCAGAGTGGGCATGTAAATGTCACTGTTGTGCTTTTAGGAGAATGTCCAGGACTGTATTCCGTGTCCACCCTACCGACAGATCTGGAGGGCAAAGGAGTTGGGGCTGATGAGAAGAGATGGAGGAAGAGAAGCGAGCACCCTCCAGCCATGGCATTCGGGGCATGGCATCCACGTTAAACGACTACATCCTCATACCAAGTTGATGATATTATTACCATTCTCACTTTACAGAGGAGGGAACTTCCCAGGGAGGCCAACTATCTGTCCAGGCTCATGCAGATAGCGAGTGATAAGGCCATGGTTTGAAGTCCAGTGTCAAGCAGGGTGTCTCTTGCGCACCCCCACCCTGAGGCTCCTGAGAACAGGCTGATGTGGTGAGTCCCCAGCCTCCCGCCCCGGGCCTGGCCCCGCCTCCCCACTCACTCTCGATGTGGTTGTTGTTGAGGTACAGGTGCTCCAGCTTGTTGTTAATGGCAGGCACGCTGCTGATCTTGTTGTGGGACAGGTGGAGCACCAGCAGGTTGGAGAGGTTAAAGGAGTTCTTGGGGAGCCCCCTGTCGGACAGCTTGTTGTAGTTGAGGCGAATGAAGGCGAGGTTGGGGAAGGCCTTGAAGTATCCGTTAGGGATGGTCGCGATCTGGTTGCTGTCCAGGTAGAGCTGGTGAAGGGCTTTGGGGACCTTGGGGGGCATCTTCTTCAGTTCGTTGTGGGCCAGGTTGAGCTGCATGAGTTTCTTGAGGCCCTGGAAGGTGTCAGGCTTGAGGACGTTGTCGTTCAGCTGGTTGTGCTGGAGATCCAGGAGCAACAGGTTCTCCAGCTTGCTGAAGACCCCCGGGGGGATCTTGGAGATCTGGTTCTGGCTCAGCCTCAGCTGCTCCAGGTTCCGGGGCAGGGCGGAGGGCACCTCCTTCAGCTGGTTCTTCTCCATGTAGAGGAACGCCAGGCTGGGTAGCTTCTCCAGCACCTTCTGGTCCACCTTGCTGATCTTGTTGTTGTCCAGGTTGACCCACCGCAGGTCCGAGGCGTTCTTGAAGGACTCCACTGGGAGCTCGGTTATGAAGTTGTTCTGGAGATAGAGGTAATGGATGCGGGGCGGGATGACAGGCACCTTCTTGAGGTTGCGGCTGTCGCAGTAGAGGGCAGATGGGAAGTCATGGGGGCAGTAGCATTCCCGGGGACAGTCAGGAAAGAGAGACGGAGGGCCTGGCGGGAGGGGAGGAGGCAGGTCGGTAGGCTTCGATGGTGTGGGCCTGGGCCTCGGCCTGGGCCTGGGCCTGCCCCCGGGTTTTGGTCGTCTTGTTGGCTGACCTTTGGTCACTGAGGCCAAGATGAGGAGAAGTGGGAGGAGCAAGGAGAGAGATGACCTCATGATCCGGGTGATGCACCTGCAGGGAGAGATGCGGAAGGTCATTAGCCAGTTGGGCCTCAGCAATTAGAGGCCATGACTTTGCAGTTCAAGTGGCCGGGACGGCTTCCGGGGGGCTCTGGAGGGGCCTGTGGGAGGATCTCCCTGTTCGCCTGTATCTAGCAGGTGAGAAAGTAACCAGGGCTCGAGGGCCTGGGTTCCCTGCCAGAGGCCTCGCCACCCAATGTGCTCAGCCCACGCTGGGAGGGAGCCCTCCTGCAGAAATCACACCGGGCGGTGAAGCAGGAGTCCCGCGCTTGCCCTCCAGCCCCCAGGCTCCCCTTCTGCAGCTCGAGAAAATCAGTCCTGTCCTCGTAAGAGGGAGTTAGGGCATATGAGCCATGGAGTCCTGGGGGGTTACAATCCAGACATGTCCTTAGAGATCACACAGCTCAATGGTTTTCAATGGTGCCCCCATTTCTATGGAGGGAGGGAGGCCAAGGAGCTGGCCCTGGGGCACCCAGCTCACTCCTGTGCCAACCTGAGCAGCTCTGTGTTATTTTAATCTGATATATATCTATATCTACATCTATATCCACATCCACATCCACATCCACATCCACATCCACATCCACATCCACATCCACATCCATACCTATATCTATATCTATATCTATATCTATATCTATATCTATATCTATATCTATATCTATATCTATCTATATCTATATCAATCTATGTTTAACCAAAGCACTCATTTGAAAAATAAAGTTGCATTGCTAAAAACTGGTTTGAAATCCACCAATGACGTGCAGACTCTACTGTTTATAAACACTGAGTACTGGAGGGAGGAAGTGGCTGCCGAGGCCAGGAAGTTATTTCATAGCAGGGCCAGGGCTCCTGCCTTCCAGGGCGGGGCCCGTGGAGATCCTGGGAAGGAAGGAAAGTGCTTCAGACACGTGTGTGTCCCCCCTGCTTGTCCCTCACCCACTGCACTCGGCTCAGCGAACACTGGCCCTTGCCAGCAGGATACACACCAAGAATTCCCCCACAGATGTGGAGGCTTCTGGAAAGAAAACAAGGAAGAGCTTGAAAGCTGTGGGGAAACCACTTTCATTTCTTGTGGCCTGTTATTGCTGCTCTCTCCCTCTCTCTTTTTAAAAATGTGTTTTTATTGATTTCAGAGAGAGAAAGGGAAAGGGAAAGAGATAGAAACATCGATTGGCTGCCTCCTGCACAGGCCCCACTAAGGCTCAAGGCCACAACCCTGGCATGTGCCCTGACCAGAGTCAAACCCACAACCTCCTGTGCATGGGATGGTGCTCAACCAACGGAGGGAGCCACACGGGCTGGGAGGCATGGCTGTTCTATGCACTGGAGTTGGTCTGTGGAGGGACCAAGAAGAGCTTCCTGCTAGCCCCAGTGACAGGGGATAGGTTGCTGGAGGATATTTTGGGGTTGCCTTTCTCATTGTCCCCAATAGGACCATGTGGTTCTAGTTGAACTAAGCTGGGGAAATAGCAATAGACTCAGGCTAGCAGACGCATAGTGGCAGCTCCCACAGGCCTCTCCCCTGGCCTGGCTGGGAAGGGCCCGGGAAGGGGGTTCATGTACCATCCCCTCCCCAGAGCCCTCATCCTTGTGACAGCCCTCTGGTCTCCAGATCAGGTTGTCATTCCCACATTGCTTCTCCAGGCCACTCTGGCTGCTTCTTCACAATTGTGTCTGCCCCGTCCCCTTCAGGGATCTGGGACACCCTGGGGATGCAGGCTTCCTGGGGTTCTCTGAGATAGATTGGGCTGGAGTGTGTCCCCCGCTGCATCCAGACCCTGTGATCACTGCCTCTGTCCAGGCCGCCCGCTCTCTTTCCTTTGAGCCCACATCCACTGAGACTCCTGCCTGCACAAGTGGCTGACTCAGTGCGGGCTTTGCTCAGAGGAAGACAATAGAAGCCCCTCACCAGCTGCTCAGTTCCCAGCCAGGTGCTCCGAAGGAGCTGAATGTAAAAAGAAACAGGAGAGAAGGCAGAGTGCAAGCCTGGAGGGTCGGAGGGAGTCTCCCACACTTTTCACATGCACATCCTGACTTCCAGCCTCATACATGTGCGCGCGCGCGCACACACACACACACACACACACACACACACACACACTTCTCTGCACACACATACACACTTCTCTGCATACACACACACTTCTCTGCATATACACATACACACTTCTCTGCACACACACATACACACTTCTCTGTGCACACACATACACACTTCTCTGCATACAGACACATACACACTTCTCTGTGCACACACACACATACACACTTCTCTGTGCACACACACTTCTATACCATACACAGAGGCAAACTCATGTTTGTACGTGCTCTGTGTGCCTGTGTAAGCCCGTATATATAGTACCCTGAGCACAGGAAGGAAGAAGGGAGGGAGGGAGGGGAGGCAGACAGACACACTAGGACCGTGGTCGGCAAACTGCGGCTCGCGAGCCACATGCGGCTCTTTGGCCCCTTGAGTGTGGCTCTTCCTAAGCCTTAGGAGTACCCTAATTAAGTTAATAACAATGTACCTACCTATATAGTTTAAGTTTAAAAAATTTGGCTCTCAAAAGAAATTTCAATCGTTGTACTGTTGATATTTGGCTCTGTTGACTAATGAGTTTGCTGACCACTGGGCTAGGAGGAAGCAGGGAAGAGATTGCCTGCAGCCTCTGTTGCCTCTCCACCTCCCTCTAAAGTGGTCTCTGCCCAGGCCGGCTCCCCAACGGGGACCAAGAGGGCCCCTTTTCCTGGGCCTCCGGTCACAAAGGAGCTGCTGTTGGATTCTCACTTTATCTACAGTCAGGGCTACAACAGTCCCAGGGACACACTGAGAGGACGGGAAAGGGAAGACAGTCATCGTAAAACTACACTTGGAGTCTTGTGGCCGGACCAACACCACTTGATGAACCATGAATTAATATTTCAAAAGTCCGGTAATTTTCTTGACAACTAGAGGCCTGGTGCATGAAATATGTGCCCTGGGGGCGGGGGGCTCGGCCCAGCCTGCGCCCTCTCACAGTCCAGGACCCCTTGCTCCTTACTGCCCACCTGCTCACTGCTTCTTAGCGCTGCCTGCCATGGAGGAGGGAGAGGCTCCTGCCACCACCACTGTGCTCACCAGCTGTGAGCCCGGCTTCTGGCTGAGTGGCGCTCCCCTTGTGGGAGCTCACTGACCACCAGGGGGCAGCTCCTGCATTGAGCGTCTGCCCCCTGGTGGTCAGTGTGCATCATAGCGACCGGTCATTCTAGTCGTTCTGCCATAAGGGTTGCTTAGGCTTTTATGATATAGATAACACCATCATTTTGCATATCAATTTTAAGGAGGCAGTTAGAGCATTACTATACTAAATACAAACATTTTTAAAAGCCCCAATTGTTGTGACCCTGAAACTTTTTGTTTGGGCATTTATTTTCTTATCCCCCAGAAACCTGAAATAAACACTCTCTCACGATGGGAGAAGCCCTGCCCCAAAGAGGCTCCCCAGTTTCCTGGCCTCGCTGTCAGCACAGCCTCTGCCGGGTCCTGGGCCCCGAGTTAAGCAGGAAACCGGTCCAGAGCTTCCAGCAGGAGCCCACTCTGTGGGTGACCCAGGCCTTGCCAGGGGTGTTTCTCAGTGGCTCCAGGCCTCGTGGGCAGGAGTGACAGGGTCACGGGTGAGTCACAGCTCTGCCTGCACACCAGCCCCCCACTCCTTCCCTCAGAAATGAACACAGGCCTTCCTCACCCCACCGCCCTCCCTCCCACACCCTTCAGGAAGCTAGGGTCTGCCCACAGTCCTGAGCCTCTACATTCAGACCTGGGGGGCTGGCCAGGCCCCTCCCACGGCAGATGGGGGCTCCCTAGGAAAAGCTGGGGGCGCTGCTCCCAGGAGCGACTGGGTCTGTTAACTCCCTTTCTCTTAGCCTGTGCAGAACCACCCTGTGTGCTCGTGGGCCTTCGAGCCGCCACGCCTCTTTCTCGGGGAAATAGCGTTCATTTCTAGGGCTTTTCTCACCCGGCAACGCCTCTTCCCGCTGGGGCCTGGCCCTGGAGGGAAGTCCTGACAGCGCAGCTCTGGCGTGCACTGTCCTGTCCTAAATCCTGAACTCCTCGGGGACTCACCGTTCCCCTGCCAAAGCCCAAGGTCACGCTTTCTCATGCTGCTGCCTTCCAGAAGCTTCTGCCCAATCGTACGCTCTCTTAGGGTGGGTCCCAAGTGTGTGTGATTTTTAAATTTCTCCCACCTCCCAGCCTTCTGCTGAGCTCAGAGCTCCGTCGCTGAGCGCTGGGGGGCCAGACACGCTGCCCAGCGGGCCCTGCTCGCGGGCACTGGCTCTCAGAACGCTGCTGCCCTGGGGGGACTGCCATGGCTTTGACCAGCTCAAAATTCAGTCTCTCCCTTTAAGAACATTTCCTAAGAGTGTTTGAAGTGTGAATGTCAGTTCCAGGATTGGAGATCTGGGCTTGCATCCCGCCCTGCCCCTCCGCCCCAGGCCTCAGGCTCCCCATCCCTGTGAGGATCAGATGAGGTCATGCACAGGAAGGCCTGTCAGAGGCCTAAGCTCTGCAAATGGCAGGGGCTTCGCTCATCCACCGATTTGTTTATAAAAGAGCAGATGCCCCAGAGGCTGATTGTAAAGCGAGCTCGCCTCATCTCTATCTAGCTCAGTGGTTCTCAACCTTCCTAATGCCGCGACCCTTTAATACAGTTCCTCATGTTGTGGTGACCCCCAACCATAAAATTATTTTCGTGGCTACTTCATAACTGTAATTTTGCTACTGTTAGGAATCGTCATGTAAATATCTGATATGCAGGATGTATTTTCATTGTTACAAGTTGAACATAATTAAAGCATAGTGATTAATCACAAAACAGTATGTAATTGTATATGTGTTTTCCGATGGTCTTAGGCGACCTCTGTGAAAGGGTCGTTCGACCCCCAAAAGGGTCGCGACCCACAGGTTGAGAACCGCTGGTCTAGCTCATGAACCCATTCATTTCACGTTCAAATGCCCAGGACTGGTGCAATACACAGGCTCGGGGCAGGGCTGGGCTGAGGTCCACACGGGATTTCCAAGTCACTGGGGGAAAGTTGAAGGGTAATTGGTTTTGTATGGAGAGTCGGGAATTGGGGTTGGCTGGGCACACGTTGGGTGTGTCTCCCCGTTAAAGGAATACTCCACACGGCTTACTGGCATCCTTCTTTCTTTCTTGTCAGATTCCCTGCCTAGTTGGTCACCTCTAAACCTCCATGGCTTAACCCAGCCACCACCCTGCTGTGGGAAATGGGGCTGCCCCCTGCCCCGGAGCCACACCCAGGGCCATGGGCGTGACCCTCATTCTTGATTCCCATTCCCGATTCCCGCCTTTCTGTTCCACATTCCAGCTTCTGAGAGCCACCCTGCAGCCCAGGGGGAGGGGGGAGCCAGGAGGGTCAGGTGGTCTCTGCCCAGGTGAGCAGGAGCCAGGCAGGCCACCTAGGTTGCCTGAGAGCCTTTCCAGGCCTGTGAGTAGGGCTTGTGAGGCCGGAGGTGATGGGAGAGCTGATATGGGGACACGAGGATGAATTCAATGGGGACACTGCCCAGCTGCCCCTTTCCTGGGGGCGCAATCTGCAGCTGCCACTCATACACAATCCGCAATCCGGATAAGTTTTGGCCGACATAAGTTTTAGCTTGACTGGGACTGTGGGGGGAGAGCTTCCCGGTGCAAACTCTCCCGGGAGGAGGGCTCTCCACCTGCCCCCTAGTCGCCCAACCTGCTCGGCCTCAGTTTTATCACCTGTGAAAGGGGTTAATAAAATTGTCCCTATCCCTGCATTCCTCACCCAGTTGTTGTCAGAGCAAGTGTGATAAGTCACTTTAAAATGTGCTGCAGATCAAAAAGTGCTAAAAATCAATATAACACTAGGGTGGAGAGACCATCTGCCTCCTCAGCGTCTACCACAAGGCAAAGTGTAAACAGAGGGAAGATATTTTGGCTTCAGGCCACCGGTGCAGAGGAGCAAGTTTCCATTGGAGGGGTGGGGAGGGTGGGGAAGCATGGGTATGGGAGGTGGGAAGTGGGGAGGAAGGGTAGGGAGGGTGGGGAAGGCACAGCACTGAGCTGGCTCTGCTCCTGGACTCGCCATCTCCTGTCTGCGGGCCTGGGTGCTTGCGGATCGGGGGCCTAACCCTATATATACCCTTCAGCTTCGTCACTGGGTGCTCTTGGGCAAACCTCTTACCTTGACTAAGCTCAGCTCACTCATCTGTAAAATGGGCACATTAAAACCTTTCTGTGGTGATTTGAGGGCTAAATGAGTAAATGAGTGTAAAGTGAGTGCTCCCTGAACACTAAGCTGTTGTTAGGATCAATGGGGTGGCTTTCTCTCCAGCCTGGCCGGAGGGCAGCTCAGCACCCCACCAGGTGGTAGGCATCCTGGCAGGTGGGTAGGGGTTCGTGGGTCCCCTCCCTCCAGCTCCTTCACACAGAGTGACTTCCTCTCGCTTGGGGCCTGTGTGTGAGACCACATTGGGGTCTGAGAACCAACTAATTGGAGAGACCATAGAATCTCCAGCCACCTGGACCACTCACTCTGTCCTCCAATACACTACCCCACCCCCCTTTCTGCCACAAGTGAAGGGATGTGGAGGGGGAGGCACAAAGGTGGCTTCCCGTGTGACCCATGATTCCCATCCCAACCTCCCACATCTGGCTTTTTTCGCCCCTTCCAGCCTTGAATCGCCCCTCACATGCCCAGTAAATGGGGATGCCCACTGGGCAGACCTTGTTGTCCAGCCCATCTCCCCATAAGGCCATCAGAACAGACAGCGATTGGGCGGGAGGAGAGGGGTCTGGCCGGGAGGGGAAGGGGCCCAGCGCAGTGCCTCAGGCTCAGGGCAGGCAGAGGAGCAGGTGGGAGGAATCTGTCTCTCCAGGATGCTCCTCATGATGTGGCAGCCGGTGCTTGCAAGGAGGATGGAGGGGAGAGCTCACAGGGGATCTTTCCTGGGTCAGCACCAACTCCCACTCCCCGAGGAGATGGCCCACGTGGGGCGCTCTGGTCCTCCTCCATCAGATAGTCCTTGTCCAGGAAACCACGAAGCCCTCTGCCCAGCCAGCAATGCCATGAGCCCCGGGCTCTTCGGTCCCCACACAGGTCTCCCTCAGGCGCCTGACCCAGGGTCTCCAGCCCTGGCCGGCCAT
>NW_005871238.1:2341884-2344010 GCF_000147115.1 Myotis lucifugus | reverse complement strand
AATTAGGGGGCTGTTAGGGCCTTCCCCCCAGCGCCATGGGAGGATTCCCAAAGGTCCCCCTCATTCCCCAGGAGGACCGTTTCAAATTCCGGCTTTTCCTCCGGCCAATTTTTCCTCAAATGAAAACCATGGTGAAGGCACCCGGAGCAGCCCATTCAAACCCTCCTTGCCACCCCCAGCCGACTCCTTAAGAACGCAACGACACCCTTCCTCCCGCAGGCGCATGGAGAGCCGAAGGGCCCGGGGACAGGGAGCTGCCGCCAGCCCTCCCAGTCGGGGGTACAGAACATTAAACCCAGGGCCAGCAGCCCTGGACGCCGCCATTGACAAGCGAGCTGATCGTGGGCAAGGCCCTTCCTCGTGTGGAGCCTCAGTTTCCTTACCTGTGAAATGGGGATGATTCCCACCGCACAGGTTGGAAGATGACAGGATGTACGTATGAGAGCACTTTATAAACTGGACGATGTTAGGATTAGGAGGTGAGTGTGGCGAATGGGAGGCAGCCTAAGAAACAGAAGGAAAAGTAAAACGCGGACCTTCTCTCCCCACCTTGCTTCCGCCCCCGGGCGTGAGCTTTCCTCACCTGTGGGAGGTCTGGCAGGAAGTCAGTGCGACCCTCTTGGAGTCACAGGCGCCCTGAATGTGCCAAGCCGCTCAGGCATTTTATTTTTCATCCCAATGAATTAGGCCCCCTCCTGCAGCCTGAGGACACCACCCCTCGATTTGCTAGTTTCCCTTAGTGGGTGGGTAGTAAGAAAGGGGAGCAAGGTGCAGTGATGTGCAGGGGGATGGGCAAGGGGTGGGGGGATGGGTTAGACAGGTGCAGGGGGTGTGACTGGACCCATTTCCACGGGGCCCCTCCAAGCGCCCAGAGTCCACGCTCATCAGCATGGCCGATGGCCGATGGCCGATGGCCGGCTCCAAGCCCTTCCCCAGCCACTGTGTCTCTGTCCCTCCCTGGTCTTTCCCTGGTCTTTCCCTGGCCGGGCCTCGCAGAGAGAATTGCCATGAAGGAAAGAGAGCGCCGGGGGCTGTTAGGGATGTCAGGACTGTGCTAATTGGTGGCCTGTGGGTCTCATATGGCTTGAGGACTCAATAAGTTTCTTGATAGTGCATTAATAATAAAGCCTTTTTATTATGGAAAATTTAAAACACACACATTTACTCAGAATGGTGTTAACCCCGTGTTCCCCATGCCCCACTTTCACTGGTACCAACTCATGGTCCATCCTGTTCCATCCGTGCCCCACACCCCCTCCCACAGAGCGCTTGAAGCATCAGTACTTTTTTTTCTTAATCCTCACCTGAGGACATTTTTCCCATTGCTTTTCAGAGAGAGTGGGGGGAAGGGAGAGAGAGAGAGAGAGAGAGAGAGAGAGAGAGAGAGAGAGAGAGAGAGAGAGAGAGAGAGAGAAACATTTATGTGAGAGACACATCCGCCGGTTGCCTCCTGCAGGTGCCCCGACTGGGGGTGGGGATCAAACTGGAAACCCGGGTACGTGCCCTTGACCAGGAATTGAACCGGCCACCCTTTGTGCACCAGCTGATGCTCTAACCACTGAGCACACCGGCCAGAGCAAAGCATTGATACTTTAAAAAACTGGATTTGAAGCTACTTAGGAAGGAAAGACACTTCCTAGTCCAGCACAGGCGCCCTTCCTCCATCCTGTCTTGTCAGAGTTGGGGGCCTAGATGACCTCACTCAGCCACTGACCCGCCTGTCCTGGAAGATGTCTGAGGTCACAACCACTGGTCAAAGGTCCACCACTGAGCAATGGAGGGAGTTGGGACCAATCAGGTCGCCCGGAGGGGTAAGGTGTCAGGTGTTCCCCACCAGCCTGCCTTTCTCACCGTCTTGATAGGCGACAAAATGGCGTCGAGGGTGGGAGACCAGGCCTGGGTTTCTGAGACCTGGTTGTGCCTGGTACCTGCTGTCTGAACCTGAAACCCAGGTAGGTGCCCTCGCCTGGGACTCAGACCTGCCCCCCTTCGTGCAGGGCCGCGCGCGTCTGCCCCTGAGCACGGAAGGGTATCAGAGCTTCACCTCGGCGATGTCTCTCCTCTTTCTGGGCCTAACCCCGTCCTGTGACATGGAGGCTGTGCTACCACCTCTGAGTTCTCTCCGA
>NW_005871238.1:2336564-2341619 GCF_000147115.1 Myotis lucifugus | reverse complement strand
GCTGCCCAGATGCTGCTGGAACCCACTCTAGGAGGGAGCTGGGGGGAGGGATGTGGGGCAGAAAAGGCAGGGGGAGGTGGGGGGCTCTGCCATGTGGTGGTGGAAGCCTTGGTCCCAGAGAGCCTGGCAGTGCTCACACCTCCCACCGGGTGGCCATCCCCCCCCTCTCAGGCTCACTGCTTATTGGACCCTCAGCGACGGCTGCTGGTTACAAGCGAGGGCTTGAAGCAAGAGAAGGGCACGATTGTGTGTGATCCTTCCCATAGAAACACAGGCGGCTTCTAGCAATGCAGGCTCCTCCCCACTCCCACCGCCCTGTCCCCGAGATTCTGCCGGGAAGGAGCAGTGTGGCCTGAGGAATTTCGGCTCCGACTGCCCTGCGGTCACCAGGCCCACAGGGGCTGGGCCTGGGACCCTCACCCCTCACCAGTGGAGGCTCACAGCCTAGGGCGCTGGGCGGCAGGGAGAAGCTCTGGGAGTCCTGTGGTCTCTCATCCCGCCGCCCAGCCTGGGGCCCCGGGTTGCCTGTGGCCAGAGGGCTCCTGGTGGGGAGAGACAGCGTCCTGTCATCATGGTACAACCCACAGCACCCACCAGGGCCTGGCACCCCCTGGGGACTCAGTAGGAGTCTGTTCCATCACATTCAAGAAGGTCGAACAAGGAGGCCCTCTGTCACGCTCGTTTTAAACGATCTTATTATTTTATTTTTATTTTTTAATATATTTTTATTGGTTTTAGAGAGGAAGGGAGAGGGAGAGAGAGAGATGGAAACACCAATGATGAGAGAGAATCATTGATCGGCTGCCTCCTGCACGCCCCCTACTGGGGATCAAGCTCACAACCTGGGCATGTGCCCTTGGCCGGAATCGAACCTGGGACCCTTTAGTCCTCAGGCCGACGCTCTATCCACTGAGCCACACCAGCCAGGGCTCGATCTTATTATTTTAAAAATATGAATAAGTGATACATTCTCTTGATTCAAAATCCAAAAGGTACAAAAGGTTGCGCCAGAAGAAAGTCTTCTGCCCGCCTGTGTCCCCATCACCATTTCCTCCGGGAGACACAGCGACCAGCTTCCGTGCCTGCAGGTTTGTTTGTCCAGCGATGAGTGAGCAGCGGCACACGTTCATTTTTCCTGGGAGGCCCATCCTGATGGCCACGCCACTTGGTACACAGGCTCTCTCTCTGCCCCCGATTTGTGGACCTTTGGGGGGGGGCCTCTTCCCCACTCCTGGGCAGGGAGACCCAGACGTGGGCCAGTGCTGCTCCGCCTCCGTCTGTGCTTGCTGCGGTCTCAGCTCCTCCTCTGCCCTCTCTGGGCTGCGGTTCTCTCCCTGCAGGGGCAGGTGTCGGCTGCCGTCCACTGACTTCATTTCTGAGTCCGAGCGCTCATGTCACGGACACAGTGGAAAACTCCATCTCAGTCCTTCTTGGGGCTCCCCCTCCCCCAGGTTGTACAGCAGTAGCGCCGGGGCCTGGGTCAGGGAAAGTGCCTGTGGGAGGTGCACGGGGTCCCCAATCAGGGTCCCCCCAGAATGCCCGGCCACGCCCTTCATCCTGGGAGGCCCCTCTGGCCCAGCAGCTCCCACACACTTCCCAAGGCCGTGTGCGAGGACAGGCCTGCAGCGCTGTCATCGCCTCCCGGAGGCCTGCGGCGGGCGGCACTCTGCCAGGGGCTCGGGCCCCCAGAACCTCACCTCCTCCCCTGACCTGGCCCCAAGCAGCGGCCATGTCTTCCCTGCAGGAGGAACCTTCCCTGGGCCTCACTCCTGGCCAAAACTCTGATTCAACCAGAAACCCCCAAGGGCTCAGCTTGTGGAAAACGAAGCCGTAGAACGTGCAGGCTTCTTCCATGCGCCACCCGCCTCGCCTGCGCCGGGAGCGTGAGGCTGGGCTGCCTGTGCAGCCGGAGGAAGCAGGGGCAACAACGGGGAGGGAGAAAGGAAACATGTCACCAGCCACACAGGGAGCCCCGGGGAGCTGGAGGCCCCTGAATCCCTTCACTCCTTGTCCACAGTTTTCTGGTTGTTTGTTTTTTTAATATATTTTTATTGGTTTCAGAGAGGAAGGAAGAGGAAGAGAGAGACAGAAACATCAATGATGAGAGAGAATCATTGATCTGCTGCCTCCTGCACGACCTCTACTGGGCATCGAGCCCACAACCCGGGCATGTGCCTTTGACTGGAATCGAACCCAGGACTCTCCAGTCCTCAGGCCGACGCTCTATCCACTGAGCCAAATCAGCTAGGGCTCGTTGTCTGCAGTTTTGTTTGGGGTTGTCACCGAGGGCCGGCCGAGCAGCCCTGCACCGTCATGGGTGTGACTGACAGCGCTAGCCTGGCCTGCTTGGTCAGCACTGCCGGGCTTCCTCAGGTGAGCGGGGATGGCACCTGCCTTCCCAGGTGGGGTCCCCCTAGGTTCTGGGGTGCCTTATGCCCCCCAGTCACATTTTCCTGGAACCCCCCTATTTTTTTCACCTTGCAAAATCGCCTTTTAGAAGTCACAGCACCTGGATCTAATGTCAAGGTGGCGGGTGTAGTGCTGCTAAGGTACTAA
Source organism: Myotis lucifugus (assembly GCF_000147115.1). Taxonomy (NCBI): domain Eukaryota; kingdom Metazoa; phylum Chordata; class Mammalia; order Chiroptera; family Vespertilionidae; genus Myotis; species Myotis lucifugus. Next base: position 2,339,063 of record NW_005871238.1, on the reverse strand, counting down.
CGCCATCCTACTCCGGGCAGTAGATGCCTGGGAATAACCCTGCCTTGCACAGGCCCAGGCACGCTGCAGCCATTGACGATAATGTGTGGCCACGTGCGGTCAGTGATGCCCCGGATGGCAAGGTCTAGGAGGGCAGGAGCAAGGCGACTCCACCAGGCAGCGGCTGCTCCCTCATCCCCTTTACACGTGCTGTTGTGTGTGTATATCTGTGCTATGGTGATGAACAAAACATAAATTCTTTGCGGTCCTCTCTAAATCCGTGTAGTTTGGTGTCATTCTGAATTTTCTAATCATGCAAGTTTAACTATGACCACACATTTACTTTTTGACGTTGAAAAGAAAATCCTCATCCTTGAAACCATTGAGTAACACTGATCTGGGCCTCAGGTTCTCATTCCTAACACAGTTACTCCCTCTGCGTCTCTCTTTTACCCGCTATATGGACTCCCCACGTTCTGTCAGTTCTACTTCCCTGGTGGCTTTGCAATGGCCCTCCTCCTTCCTATCATGGCGCTGTCCACTGCTGGAGTTCCTGACTGGTCCCCCTGCCTTGCCCCTTCCCCCACCCTCCGCTCTCCACCCTCCATCTTCCACCCTCCACCCTCTACCCTCCACCCTCCACCCTCCACCCTCCACCCTCCACCTGACTCTTGCTAAGGCAGGGATCTGACCAGGTCACTTTCAGTGGCTCCCTGTCCCTGCGATCACGGTTCTTAGGTCACTTTCAGTGGCTCCCTGTACCTGCGATCACGGATCCCTAAACCCAGTGTTTGTCAGATTTGCCTGAGAGCTCTTGGAATGCCCGCGGACCCACCTGACAGATGCCGATGGAAGGAGCTCTGTGTTTTTAAAGGCTGCCCGGTGAGCGATCAGGATCCCCACCCTTGGCTGAGAGTCCGAGAATGTGGCCCAGGCTTGATGCTCTGACCCTACTTATGATCTCTAGTCCCGTTTCTTAAGTTCTAAGCCCCAAACCCTCACAGCAACCGAATACTCCAAGCTCGGTCACACCTCCACATCGTCCTTGTCTGCGCCTTCTGTCTAGATGGCCCTCGTTCCCCTGGTGTTACTCTGCTAGGATGCCCTTGTGACGGAACTTTCCTCTTCAGCCCCTGGGCAGTGATGGCCATTCTGACACTGTCCGTGTGCTCCAGTCCCTCCTCCCCCACAACAAGTAGCAAACCCAGGACCGCTGCCACTTCCCCGTTTTCCTCTGTTCTCCTGTCTACCAGCTCCTCAAGGGCTCGTGCCCAATCTGATTCCTACTTGGAGCCGGGGACCAGCACAGTTCTGACACACAGTAGGTGTTCAGTACCCTAGACCCTGGCCCCCGTGTAACCTGGCAGTGAGCCTCAGACACTAGAATTGTTTATCTCATTTTGTGTTGGCCTGAGTCATTGCAAAATCCTCGTGTGTGTGTGTGTGTGTGTGTGTGTGTGTGTGTGTGTGTGGTGTTTTCCTGAAGCCTTCTCACTTTCTGATCTATTTTCCATGACCCAACAAGTGCATGATTTCCCCAAACACACACCTGATCAGGCAACCCCCTGGCTTAAAACTCTGCAGTTTCTCATTACTTACAGAACAAAGTTCAAAGGCCTCACCATGACACTGGGGGGCCTGCGACCTGACCTGGTCCCGCCATTCCCATTTTTTTCCATAGTTCCCACAGATCTGGGAACCAGATTTATGAGATCATGTTTTCCTGTTTTTAGGTCTTTGTCCAGTTTGGGTTCCGATGCCCTCCTTTTCTTATTCTCCATGTGGGGAACTCCTATCCATCCTGCAAGGTCCAAGTCAAATGGTACCTCCTATGGGAAGCTCTCCTGGATTCCCACAGGCAGAGTGCGCGTCCCTATTCAGCGCTGTTACTGCACTCGCCACACGGTGCACTTACTGCTGGTTTCCAGGTCTACCTCCTCCACGTGATCACAGCAGCTCCTCACAAAGGACCTGGCAGATAAGTAACAACAGTCAGAACAGCTTACACCTGGCAGAGCTCCGTATGTGCTGAGGGTGAGTGTGTATATGGATGTGCATTCGCTCATCCATCCTCATAACCACCCAGGAGCAGGCACAATATCATCCGTATTTTACAGCCTATTATACAGTTGCTAAGTGTTGTCGTCAGGATTTGAACCCAGGCAACCTGGCCCCAGGGTCTATGCTGTCTACACTATACTGATAATGCTTGCAGAATGAATGGTAATCCACAGAGTGTGTGTGTGGTGGGGAGTAATTAATAAAACAGGATATGCCCCGTTCCTGCCCACACCACTCCGGGGGTCAGGCCGGGTTGGAATCCTGGTCTCCTGAGACCTGGCCTGTGGCTTCTGCTGCAAGAACAGAGCTGTCATCTCTTTCCCAGCAGGTGACACAGATGCTCACCGGCTCCTCTCATCACCCCCACCAGCCTCGGCCTCTTTTCTCTCCTTTTCTCCCTCATTCCGCTCTGCCTGCCCAGTCGGGGAAAATAGCTGGTTGGCCTGCAGCTCGTGAGTG
>NW_005871238.1:2287794-2335328 GCF_000147115.1 Myotis lucifugus | reverse complement strand
CCCTCCTTCCCTCCATGCGCAGCCCTGGCCTCACTCAGAGCCAGAGCACCCAGCTCAGGGGCTGTGCCACGTGGTTCCCCGCCTCGCGAGGCTGTGAGCCTCTGGAACCCTCCCTATTGAAGGAAAGGACACAGCCAGAGGCAAAGACTGAAGCCCAGAATGTCCTCAGTCCCCAGTTTTTTCTTTTCTCAGCCTGCTGGGCTCGGAAGAGCTACTGTGGGATGTCACAAGCCAAGTGTGCGTGAAGTCCCGCCCACTGCCTGGGGCGTGTCCCTCCGGGGCTGGTGACACTGGGCAGTGAGCAGAAGCCGAGAGAGGGTGAGAGAGCACGCCCTCTGTAGCAGTCATGCCTGCCCCATCCCAGGCTTTGTTTACAGAGAGTAGAGCTACCATCCAGGCCTGGAGATTGTATTCAGCACGCCTCCTCCAGGAAGTCGGCCTACCTGAACATGGGGATTGTGTTCAGCGCGCCTTCTCCAGGAAGGCGGCCTACCTGAGCATGGGGATTGTGTTCAGCGCGCCTCCTCCGGGAAGGCGGCCTGCCTGAGCATGGAGATTGTGTTCAGTGCGCCTCCTCTGGGAAGGCGGCCTACCTGAGCATGGGGATTGTGTTCAGGGCACCTCCTCCGGGAAGGCGGCCTGAGCATGGAGATTGTGTTCAGCACGCCTCCTCCGGGAAGGCGGCCTACCTGAGCGGATCTGGGAGCCCCTCTGCTCCTCCACTCACCCTGCCTTCTGTTCACACTCACTTGCCTCCAGCTTGTTCTTGGATCTCCTATTGTCTTCATCTGGCCTGACGCTGCCCCTAGGCCACAGGTTGAATGTTCCTCCAGACACGCTGTCTCCCCACCAGCCTGGCATTTCCCAGGGGCTTGTGGAAGGGATCCTCCCAGTGAATGGTGGGAAAGAGCAGCCGTGCTTGGTTCATCCTTTTCTCCACCCCAGTCCGGGCCCAGGGAGGGTGGTGGGGACCTCGGGGCCTATTCAAAACGCTCCATGGAGCAAGCAGGCCTGCTTTCTTCTGCTCTAGGAGCTAGCAGTCTAAGACGGGCAAGACACACATAGGACCATCGGGCACCAAGCCCCGTGACTGACCCCAAAGATACTCAGTAAAGGATAAATTCTTTTAATGGCTGTGGCTCGTGAAACAGCCCCGTGGAAGGATCCAGAGTATTGTTATGAAGTGTCCTGGCCAAGAGACACCGTGTTTCCTTCGTGGTGTTTACGCTGGCCTTGGCGTCCATCAACAGGGGATGGAGCCAAGGACGCTCCGGAATGCGGGTGGTGAGCCGGGAGCGAATGTCCTGGGCACAGACGCTGCCCCTTCCATCCAGTCCCCTCTTGGCAGTGGGCCCATGCGGCCGCCCAGCCGGGCCCAGAAGACCATCCCAGACGCCCTTCCCTGGGAGGCTCTCTGGGGCTGTGACTGGGCCTGTGCAGCAAGACCCCCCCTCCCCCAGCCTCACACCAGGCCTCCTGACGCCCCTCCCCCACGTGGCCCTGGGAGCTGCTCATCTTGGGGCCTCGGGAACTCTGTGCCATCCCCGGTCTGAGGACAGAGCGGGGCTTTCAGGCTGGAAACAGTGATGCGTAGGACGGAGCAGCCCATCTTGGCCCGCCCAGGTGCGGGGAATTTTCAGGCCCCGTTGAGCCAAGCCACAGAAGGAAGGCAAAAAGGCAAAACATGTTTTGGAAGGTGGTTGGCAGCCCTGACTGTCTGCTCCCTGGGCCAGGGCTGTGCAGTTACCCAAGTGGCATGGGCAGCGGGGAAAGGGGACTGGCACAGGACGGCCCCGCTTTCTCTAGAGACCCCAGGAATGAAGGCTCTTGCCCTGCCCTGCCTTCCTCCCCCCGATCTTCACTTGCCTGGCCCTTGCAGCTGAAATGACCTCCTCGGGAAGTCCTCCCGTCAGTCTACCTGGCCTCTTGCTGCTGGAATTCAGGCTGCTTTCTTGTATTTGGATGCTTACTGGGGCCTGAGGAGCCTCCTCCGGCCGCAGCGGAACTTGGATTGAAAGGTCTAGCTCCTTGGAGACAGGTGCCGGGCAGGCCGCGCTGTCACTAGCGCTGCTGTGTCATTAACATTACTCACCAGCCCACTCCTTCCCAAAGCAGTAGCTCTGGGGAGGCAGCCACTGTCCGTCCCTCCTGCTGGTCCTGGAGAGAGAGAGAGAGAGAAAGGGAGGCGTGGGGAGGAGAGGGGGCCGGGAACACAGGCAGGGAGGCAGCTCCCTCCAGACCTGACGGATGGTGGGCCTCCTTCCCACGGCTGCACGCCGGGCGGGTGTGATTTGGGTGATTAGTCTGCGAGGCTGTCACAACTGATTCTTGTCGACAGGAGGCCCTTTTCCTCCCTCCCACGCTCCCTCCTCCCGCTTCTTCGTGCCTGCTCTCCCTCCTGCTCTCCATGCTCGCCTCCCTCTCACCCACTGCTCCATTTCCTCGCTTTCCTGCCCCTCAGGCCCCTCACTTCATTCTCCGGCCTTCCTCACAGCTCCTCTCTTCTCCAGCCTTTGGGCTCCTCTCATGGTGGAGCCCAGGGAGGGGTCACGAAGTGTATTAGCCGCCACATTGCCGCTGGATTAAGTCATGCTGGTGGCTTCTCTCCAGCCGCTCTCTCCTCCATCCACAGGCGCCCTGGACCGTGCAGGTCTGTGAGGCCTGGACCCTTCCGTTCAGCTGCAGGGGCAGCCGTGACTCAGAGCCTGTCCCTTCCTCCTTCCCAAACCTGAGGTCGCCTCCTCCCCCTCCTGGGAGCTTCACCCCCACCCGCTTGGCCCCACTCCCATCTCTAAGCCCCTCTGTGGGCCCTGAGCTCCCTGCCAAGGGAACAAGCCCCTTCCTCTTGTTTTCTCCCCACCCCTCACCCCATCTTCCCATGCGCCTGCTGCCTTGTCAGGGATCCTGTGTCAGCCCTGTCACCCCCTCCAGGGCCTTGGCCCTCTCTCCTCACTTCAGGCCCCTGCTGATGCCTCTGCTCTCAGAGATCTGGAAACTGCCTCAGAGGAATTATTGAAATTACTCTGGCTTCCCCTTTAGACTAAAAGCCCCCGAGGGCTTACATATAGCCCAGCACCCTGCACAGGCCTGGTAGTCACTCAACACATGTTGGCTGAATGCTATGATGTGGCTGGCAGCATGCTAGGCTCTGAGGACACAGCTGTGAACAAAGCAAAGGTGGTCCCTGCCCTGCCAGAGAGCTGTGTACTGGGGGATACAGAAAAGAATCAGAGAACCGTCAGTAATCCCATCGTACAACCCCAATACAGGGTGTCCCCAAGATGTATACACACGTTCACAGCTCATTTCTATTACATTTTGAAAATGAAATGCATTTGAACAAACACTGCCTTTATAATTATTTCAAGTGTGTATACATTTGGGGGGAGGAGGACACTCTCTCTATACAATTTTTTTCTCAGTTGTACCTCAATAGAGCTGGGGGAAAATAAAAGAAGCAAACACATAAATAAATCTAAGTGTATGACAAATGAAGGGGAGGAAGGAATATGTAGTAGTTCCTAATACACAGCCATGCGTGCGTGACTGATGAATTAACTCTGCTTCCCACCTAAAGGCTGCTGCGCTCTACACCACCTAACGTATTCTTAACATCTTTCACTTATTCTCCTTGTATTAGTCTTACCTCAACAATAATAATAGTAATAATAATAACAACAACAACCATCTCCATGCATTAAATTGCTACTATGTGCCAGGAAATAAGTTAAAAAACCTTAATGTATTGCCTCACTTAAATTTTGATTCCCACTTTAAAGATAAGGAAACTGAGCCTCAGATGAAATAATTTGTCAAAAGCCACACAGCTAGCTCTGATAGGACATCTGTGTCTTACACTTCTCTGTCACCCAATGGCAGGGGCCACCAAGGTCCCACCAGGACCAGCTGGTGAGGAAGGGGAGAACTGGAAGCAGAGCTCTGCCCCTCCCCGCCCCCCGCCCTGCCCCAGGCCCCAGCTGGGCCCACAGGAGTGGGGCTGGCCCTCCTGCACGTGGAGGGTTCCTGCCTGGTGCCTTCGCACCCTCTCTCACCTGAGGCAGCCCTGCGGAGGCACGGAAACCTCCGCTCTCCAGGCTACCCCACATGTTCCAGAACCCCACACTCTCTTCACCTCTGTCTTCCCACTGGGGTCTGCTCATAACAGCACCAGGGACGAGGCATTCTGGGTCCTTCTCTTTGTACAAGACGAGACTGCCAACTTGAAGATGCATCTCTGGAGTTACACCACTTTCTCTGGCTCCTCCATCCCTCCACACCCATTTCCATTGAGCTCTGGATTTATCCTGATGAAGAAGCACACTGTTAAGATGCTTACCCATCTTAGCAATTATATAAGCTCACTGCCCTGCAGGTATGAACAGGGGCTTTGCCTGTCCTCGCCCCGTGCCCCCTCCCGACACCCTCCCCCCTGCCCCTCCAGCATCAGACTCTAGACTTCCAGATGGTGGGGTAGACGATGAATAGTGCTCAGAATTTACTCTCTATCGAGGGTTTGTGTAGGACCTCCTGCCACTCTATTATGCATTCCTCACTAGGAGCAAGATATTTTTTTTTTCTTACTTTAAATTCAACTTTTGGGGTCATAATTTGCATATAGTAAAATAGACCCATTTTAAGTGTATAGTTTGATCAACTTTGACAAATATTTGTACTCATGTAACCACCACCCCAATCGGATGTAAAATATTTCCATCACCCTGAAAAATTCCACGTCACACCCTGAGGGTAAAGGTACACTGCAATGAAACCAGCTTGGTAAAAATTTATTGAGTTCTCATCACTGTCTGGCTCAGGGAACCTCAATAGCTGGAACTTGATTTAAAGTGGTTCCAGATCAGTACTTCCCACAAGTGCATGGCAAAAGGAAAAACACAGTAAAGACACTCATATGGAAGAAGCCACTCTCATCCTCAGGCTTAAATTATTTCACCAACAGATCTTTTCAAGTATGACAAGAAGCAATCCAAATAACCAAATACAGCAGGTCCTTGAATGCAATGTTGTTTTGCTCAGCACAGTCTCACTATAGCTTTTTGTTGAGGAAACAAAAATCAGTTCCAAGCTGGGCCACTGTCTGTGTGGACTTTGTATGCTCTCCCCATGTCTGTGTGGATTTTCTCTGGAAAATCTGGTTTTCTCCCCCATTCCAAAGCTTTGGATGTGAGGTAAATTGGGGTGCCGACATTGTCCCAGTCTGAGTGAGTGTGGGTGTGGGTGTGAATTGCCCTGCAATGGAAAGACATCCTGTCCAGGGTGGGGTCCCACCTTCACCCTGAGCTGCTGGAAGAGGCTACAGTCACCCATAATCCTGAACTGGAATAATCAAGTTGGAAAATAGTTATCTCACTTGTTTTTATTCATCTTTCTTAAATATATGGACATCTCACATTTATTTCAACATATAATATTAGAAGTGTTTGGCAAAACTTGGTGATGTGTTTATAACCAGAAATGTGCCCTAAGAACTTAACTCTTGTTTATGTCAATTAGCCTGTGGTGACATTGGTTTCATTATATGTTCTTTCCAAGAATCTAGCTCACGTTAAGTGAGGACTTAGGGGTACCTGGGAACAGTCACCATAAGTAAGAAACTATAGATACAACAGACAAGAGGAACTAAACCGCAAAAACTTCAGGTTTTATATTTATAAAACACAGACTATAAAACAATTTTTATCACTCTATTTAGAGAAATAAAAGATATACTTGAAAATACTTGCAGTTAAGAAAATATAACAATTGATTTACATTTGGAAAAAGACCAAATCAGACTTCTAGAAAAATAATAAATTTAATTAATAACAATAAAAGCTCAAAGATATATCTGGAGAGAATTAGTAAACTAGAAGATGGGAGAAATTATTCAAAACTTAGCATAGAGGAACAAAAAAAGATGAAAAATATTACGGAAAAGTTAAGAGCCACAGGCAACAAGAAGAACCAACATATGTTTAATTGGAGTCCAAACAAAGGAGGGATCAATCGTGTCAGAGGCAATATGTAAACAGATAACAGCTGATAATGTCTCTGAACTGATGAAAAACAACACATCAGAAATACAAGAAGACAAATTAATCTCAAGCAGGATAAACAGATATTCTCAGCCAGACACATCACTGTGAAACTTTAATAAATCCCAAACACAAAGAAAAATATTAAGGACAGATTATCTTTACATTTTTTAATATACTAACTTAAAGAAAATAACTGTCCACCTAAAATTCATTTCTCAGTGGAAATGCACTTCAAGAATAAGGGCAAAATACAGATGCTTTAAGATGATAAAAAATAAAGTTTAAAAAAAATCAGCTGGAGTTGCTACCAGCTGATTCTCTCTAAAGGACATTCTGCTCTTTGGGCAAAAGTAAAATGACCCCAGATGGAAGGTCTGAAAGATGAGAAAGAATGAACAGTAAATAAAAAGGCAAATATGTGGGTAAATAAAAACAAACATTGACTATACGAAACAGTAATGATAATGCCTGTGAGGTTAAAAAGAAAAGATATAATAGATTTCTCCAAATCTCTGATATTTTCCCCAAACTTAATCCCATCATATTCTTCCCCATTTAAATCACTGTTGCCCAAATCTCAGAGTTCTCTTTGCTCTCCCTTTCTGACCTCTCACATCCAAGCCACTAGCAGATCCTATGAGTTCTGCCCAGGGCTGTGCTGAAGCTGGCCTGGGTTGGCTCTCCAGACCCAACTATAAAAGTTTCAGGAATTTTGAGAGCCAGCTTATATCCTGTTGGTAGCTGCAAATGACCGTTAGCAACGTTTACACCATGGAAATCAGCCACCCCACCCCAAGAACTGGTTGTTAAACCTTCCAGCACGTCACTAGGCTTACTCACAAAGTCTGTCCAGAATCTGATCACTTCTCACAACCTTCATGGCCACGCCCTGCTCCCAGCCACCCTCATTTCCTCACCCAGATGATTGCGATGCCTCTTAAAGGGTCTTTCTGCTTCCTTCCCCGCTTCTCTTCAGTTGATTCTCAGCACAGCAGCAGGAATGATCCTGTCACCCCGATGGCTTCCATCTCACTCAGAGTAAACCAGAGGCCCTAGGTGCTTGGCTTCCCCCTTCCGACTCCTCCTACCTCTGTGACCCTGGACACTGCGGGAATCCCTCTTACAGCCTCTTCCTCTCCCTTCCTCTCCCCCAGTCCTCTCCTTGCCTCAGGGCCTGTGTACTCAGCAGGACTCCCTCCTCCTCTCCCCCAGGTCCTGGTCACATGTCACCTGCCCAGTGAGGCTCTCTGGTCACCCTATCTGAAATGGAACTTTCTGCTTTCCTTTTCTCATTAGTACTGGTTATTAACACTCTAACATCTTTACAAATTTATCTTTATGGCATGTCTCTCCAATTAGAATATGAGCTTCATGGGGGGGGGGGCGTGTCTGTTTTTATCAAGTTATATCCCGTAGCCCCAAAACTAAGTCTGACATATAGCACTCAGTCAATAACTCCTTCCTCACTCCTTTGTGCTGGCTTCTTCCTGTGTGACCCACCCCAGGGCATTTGAATGTTTTTATTCAACTGAGGAGGGCGAGGGCTTATCCCCCTGGCATTCTGGGGGCAAGTGCAAGGCTGCAGCTGGCGGCCTGGAGTCGAGACCAGCCCAAGAATGTGTTTGCTTAGCCTGCTAGACATTTTAAATTAAATTAAATTAGTTGACAACATTAAAAAATGGGAAATTTCACATTTTAAAAAATCCAGCTTTCCAGCTTCTCTGGAAAAATCCAAAGATCTCGCAATCCCGAGGCTGCCTTGCCATCTGGCACCAAGCCACAGCCTGAGCCGCGCCCGTGGCCAGTCCCCACCCGCTCCCGCAGCCTCACTCACTGGGGCACAGCGGACCTGCTGGGCTCCCGGCTCAGCTGCCTGTCTGTCAGAGGTGAGGTTAGTAGCAAGGCCTCTGAACTGGAGGCAGAAGCTTGAGTTTCATTCCTCATCTGTAAATGGAGATAAAGCTACCATGGAGGGCATTTCAGTGACCCAAGGAGACAACCTCGGTGAAGGGATGGTGTGAGTGGCAAAGCCCAGAACGCCTTGGAGGGATCAGCATTCACATCACAGCCGTTCCCAGGAACACCTCATATGGGCTGCAGAGCATCCTGCGGCTCGGCCCGGGCCAGCCCCGTGCCAGGATCCCACCCCGATTCTCTGCAGCCGCATTCTGCTCTCAGATGACATCTGGCTCCCCTGCAAAGCGAGCTCCTCGGCCCATCTAGGGACCCCTGCCCGGCCCCTTCCTGGCACATCTGGTCTACCGGGCCGTCTCAGTGGCAAAGTCTGGGGTCCGTGGTTTCCCCTTCTGGCAGGGCTCCCCTGTTCTGGACCCTGGCCTGGGTGGCGAGGAGGATGTTGCCAGGGACAGATCTGAGGGATTCTGTGCAGGCTGGGCCCTGGGAGAGCCAGATGGGCGCATAGCTCCCACCCGCCCAACGTGCCCACCAGGACTGCCACCAGAGTCTAGTGTGGTTCCTGCAGGGCACCCTGCCCGAGACCAGAGAGGCAGGAGTGTGGCCCATGGTGGTTTTGGGGTGGGAACACCAACTGTTATTGGAGGCTTCAGGAATGTGTAGGGAAGCCGCAGGAATGCCGGAGGAGGGGGCCAGGAGGGCCAGGAGGGGTGCCACGGGTTGGGGATTCCATATTCCACGTCTGGGGGGCTCAGAGTTCTGGCTTTGAGAAACCCTGTGCTCACTTATGAGCTGTGCAGCCCAAGAGTCACCTCAGAGGAGAAGGGCGGGCAGTTTCTGGAAAGGAGCTGGCCCCTGAGGAATCAGGCCTTGAAAGATGGCAGGAGAGTGAGGGTAGGAGTCGCCAAGTGCCGTGGCTGTGGTGGGATTTGGGGTCCTACCCCTTGACCTTTCTGCATCATTATCTGATTCCTACTTGCCCCTTTAATGAACCTCTGCCTGGAAGTGGTCCCATCACCCATCCTGGGTAAGGGGCAGGATGTGTTCTTGAAGGCCGAGTTCAGATTAGGGGAAACTGCATGGACGGTGGCTTGCCTCCTATGAATGACACTACAGTTTAAACCCTTCTGACCACTTTCCTCCTAGGAGAGCGGTGGCAGCTGGAGGCTGGACTTGGGGCGAGTGGCCATGAGAAGGAGGCACAAGACAAGAGGGGCAGCCCTCCCGGGGGGGCACTCTCCCATTATGCCCCGTCCCACCCATGTCGAGAAGAGATTCGCTCAGGCTGGACTGGCTTGGGGCTTCTTGGGTGGGTGTCTGGCAGCCCCGGTCTCTTTTCCAGAAAAATCTGTCTGTCCCAGATTCTTTCTTTCCCCTCCTTTGACATGATCAGAGCAGAGAGAGGCATTTCTCGCCCCTATAAAAAGTCACGTGTATAAAATGAATCATTCAGAATTATTGAAACCATTGAGTTCTCTAGGAAGTGTGATTCACTCATTCATTGATTCATCAAGTATTTCCTCATCTGTAAACAGGATTAATGCCGTGTCTCGGGAAATGTGAGGGCTGAGGGCTGGTGCGTGTGCAGCCCTGAGAGCAGAGCCTGGCCCTGAGCCCACATCAGGCTCTGCTCCAGGGGTTCTGTCTTGGCGCTGTTCCGAATGCGGGGGAGTTAGAGAACTTGTTACCGGAAAGGGGAGGAGGTGGAGCGGGTCTGCCCCGGGGCCGGCCTGTAGTGTGTGGGTTCTTGACTTCGTGCAGGAAAGATTTCACATTACGAGTCCAGGTGTTTTGAGAGTAAGTTTCATAAAGCTGGGACCGGGAAACAAGGAAGGGCTTAGAGTAGAAGCAGCAGGAGAGAGCCTGGGCGGGCTGCTTTATCTCTAGAAATGTTATGGGAAAGAAGTGAGCCAAGGTGGGGTTGCTGTCAATTCACTGGAGAATCAGAGAAAAGGGTGCCTTGGAGACAGTTCAGGGGTTAAGCTGGGATGAGCTGCCGCTGCCCATTGCTTCCCTGGTTGCAAGTCTCATTCTCATGAGATCCCTTAGAGCAGTGGTTCTCAACCTTGGCTGCACATTAGAATCACCTGGGAATCTTTTTAAAATCCTGATTTCTGGGCCTCATCCTCCAGAAATTCTGTTTCTTTGTTATGGGGGTGGGGCCACAACATTAGTAACAAAGAAACAATTTCTGGAGGCTGAGGCCCAGAAATCAGGATTCTAAAAAGATTCCCAGGTAATTCTAATGTGCAGCCAAGGTTGAGAACCACTGCCTTAGGGTTTAAGAGATGCATGCCTGTGGGGGAAGAAGAGGAGGAAGAAGAGAGGGAAGGGAACGGCACAGGTGTGCTCCTGGGAGGGAGAGTGCACGCTGGGTCCTTGTCTTCAGGGTTTTAAAGGCAGGGATTTTAGGGGAGGTCTCAGGGGAGGACCTCAATGGAATAGTCATCAGCTTTCCAGGTGCCCTTTCAGGTCTCCACTGACTGGTTGACACAGGGCAGGGGCTCATTAGTCATTGCAGCTGGGCCTGGCAAGACCCGCCTGGCTTTGCCGCTTTTCTGGGCCTGGAGCTGAAATACAACTGCGGCGGCCCCGATGCTATCTCTAGGGAGGAAAGGTTGTGGGGAGGGGTCTAAATCACATGACTAGCAATATGCCAGGGGAGGAAAGGCCACCCTGGGGGTGAGGTCCGGCACCAGTTTTGTTCATCGCTGGGCACCCTCTGGATCTGGCTGTGAATTCCCGGCCACTTTGTTCAGCTATCTGTCTCAGTTTCCCCATTCCACTCGCCAAGGAGTCTTCCCAGCTTCTTACTATCCTGCCTCAAGTTAACCGAGGCGAGATCCCTGCCCTGGAGGTGTTCATCCTCTGGTACATCAGTCACGTGAACACAGAGGAAGGCCCTTTGATTTGGGTTCTCCGTGCAGGGTGTGCCTCCGAATTTTCTGGGGGCCCCTCCCTCATGATTTTGATTCCCTGGGGAGAAGGCAGGGCTGGAACATCCTCATCTTAGTACAGTGCACAGGGGATTCTCAGGCGCACCCAACGGTACAAGAGACGGCCCTACAGGATGAGGATGCCATGTGGCGGTGGGGCACTAGGAAGGGGCTCATGGGCTCTGCTGGGTCAGGCAGGGGAGGCTTCCCAGAGGAGGTGCTGCCTGAAGGTGGCAGGAAACACCCTTCAGTGGAAGGCCCAGCATCCATTGCTCCAATGGTGTCCTCCAGGAACCGGACGAGTCAGTCAGTGCCCGTGGCGCACAGCTTCAGGAGGCGTGGGGGTCGGCATCGGGAGGGAATGCCGGGAGAGGAAGGCAAAGCAGGAGACAGGGACTTGGTTCTGGAGCTCAGCACTCATTCCATTTTCATTCAGGGTTTGCAGAAGCTACCGTCCCCTGTGTAGGAAGAAAACACAAATGTTGCATGAAATTTCAGGAGGTGCTTACCCATTCTCCCCCACCCTGCACCCATCCACTGACTGGAAACGCTGTGAATATGACACACAAGATACAAACACGAAGGAGGATCAGGATTCCGAGGGAAAGTAATGAGCTCGCTTTCAGACAAGATGATTTGAGGTGTTTCCAGTTTGACCTCCACGTGGAAATGTCTAGCAGGCAGGTGGCTGCATAGCTGTGGGGTTAGGTGGGAGGTGAGGGTGGAGACAGAGATCTGGGTTGTCTTTGGACCGGGGCTAGCTGAAGGCAGGGGGTAGCTGGGGGGATCACAGCTCTCTGGGTGAGGGGCTTGCTGCCCTGCTGAGCTTGGGGAACCAGGGAGCACGCACCACTCTCCCTCAAGAGCTGGAAGTGCTCAGGGACACTCCCCTTTCTCTGGAAGGGTTTCTGAGAAATGCCTCATTCCAGTCTAGTTGGCACAGAGGGTACCCACTAGCTTCCCACCCTCCAGCGAATGGAGGCTGCCCTCAGGTTCTGCCCACCCTCTCCCCACTTGCCCTCCTTAATGTATCTCTACGAAAGACCCTGCTCAAGGATGCACTTTAAAGCAAATTCAGCTACAGATTTAACAAAGGGTTTCCTTTTAAAGAGTAAAATTATTGGAATTGGGGACTGTCATAGAAAATACCCGACATGTGGTCACCACATTAAAGGCTGCGAATCTTCAGGCTGAGTAAGAGGACTTTCAGAACTACTAACGCATGTCTCCGCTCCTCCCCTTTGCCCTTCCTCTCCAAACACAGGCCTTTCTCTGTTCCTAGCCTCCTGGCAGGGTTATACCAGCAGAGCAAATATCGCTCTGTCCCGCTCCGTCCCCTCGACTAGATAGTAGAGATTAAGTAAAAGATTTGGGAGCTCCCCTCCCCCTGTCTAGTGACATTTCCTAAAATTCAGATATACAGTGTTGGGGACGGTACAAGACAGCAAAGACATCAACAAGTTTGGGAGAAACGCATTTCTTCACTCCGACCGGGGTGAGGCCCAGAGAGGGGGAAATACCACGGAGGTAAGAGGGATCTGAGAGCAGAGGGTCTGGGCCTTACATACTGGGACAGCTCCAGGCAGCAATGAGCCCTTCATGAAGAAATGCTACCTGGAAGCTCTAAGCAGGTAAAGGCCTGATAGGATCCAGCATGGGGTGGAGTTCCAGAATCATCGCTGGGTGGCAGAGAAGTGACAGCCATTACCCTGAAGGGACCGCAGGTTGGGAACAAAGGGACCCACAGTCTGAGAGGCCCACCAACCAAGACCAGGTCGGGTACCGGAGGTCTCAGAGGAGGCTTCTGCAAACAGGTGACATTGATCATCAGATCTGGGTCTACCCCATCCATTAGATCCCACCCTGGGGTGGGGGTGGGGGTGGGGGGTTGGTTCTTAAAGATTCCGACAGCTCAACTAAATGAACAGTCAAAATTAAAGAAAATAAGAAAGACACACTTCTTGCACACATAAATTTGTGAACAATGATTCATAAAATTAAAATCACATTTGTGCATAGATTTAACAGGTTGCTTTTTAAAAAAACACTGGGCTTTCTGAGAAAACATAAGACAGGTGGTCACTGTACCATAAATCTGAGTCTTTAAGTGCCTTTTAAGAAAAGAAAAAAAGTATTCCAACCCCACTCCGCTTAAGCACACACACACACACACACACACACACACCATAAAGACAGAAGAAAGCGGTCATTGTGGTACTAGCAGTCATTTTCCAAACATTTCACAGGGGCAGAATCTCCTGAATCCAGTCATTCATTCATCTCAGTCAAATATGGAAAAACTGGGAGAATTAGCAATGAAGAGTGAACAGAGGGGCTGGGGATGGAAAATGTTTTGCAATTTCATAGCTGTCGCCGCCGCCGTTAGTGTAATGGGTCATGAACACAGTGTGTTTTGGTGCCTGCTGCTAAGGGAGCCCAGAGGAGGCTGCAGACACGGGCTCTGTTGACCTTTATGTATTTAATGCCTCGATGTCTGAAACAGCCGCCTCACCCACTCCTCTGAACCATGTCCTGGCAAGTCCTGTGCCTGCCCCCCCACCCCCCGACCCCACCTCCGCCAATTTGTGAGGTGAAGTCACGGAGCCTCTGCCTTAGTGGCTTCCCCCTGGGGATGGGCTGCAAACACTCCAAAGTGTTCTGCTGGGGACGAGGGGGACCCCTGTCTGGCCGCTCAAGGAAGGAAGGGCTTCAGCTGACTTCAGAGGGGAGGAGTAGTGTTGTGTGTCAGGGAGCATTTCCTGATCGTCTGGATGGAAAAACACCCACTCATGCCCCCAAGGGAAATTGGGGATTTTTTTAACTGTCAGGCCAGGTTGCTGGAAGCAGGGGTGACTCGCTCCGTTAATGCCACCATTCAGTTTTGTATTTTTTTTTTCAGGCGCTTTTCACTTTCATACACACACACACACACAAACACACACACACACACACACGGATGTGGGCCTATATTAAAGCCGGTTTTTCTCTCTAACTCTTCCTTAGAGTTTTCTCCTACCCTGTGAAATAGGAGACTGAGCTGGAAGGTCTGTCACTAGAGCAGAGAAATGGCCAGAACAGATTGGCTAACAGCCTTCCTCCAGTCCTAGGGTCTGTTGTCAAATTTAGGAATATATCTGAGCTTGTAACCCCGTTCTCTCTGACCTTGCCTGTGGTGGGTCAAGGCTGTTTACCCCTCGCTCCCCATCTCCCCGACCTATTGTCTTCTATACAAAGAAACAGAGAGGAAGTTAGCTGTGCTTTATTCAGAGCTACCCAAGCAATGAGAATCTAAATAAAAAGGCTAACGTTTTTTCAGCGCTTGCTATGAGCCAGGCCTTTGATGTGGTCTGTGTTATTTAATTCCTCCAATAGCTCTATGAGACAAGAACAATTATTGATTTCACTTGTTCAGAAAAGGATGCCAATGTTTACAGGGGTGATGTGACTCACCTGAGGCTGTTGTATAGCTGTTAAGAGGTATGTTGGGATTTCAATCCAGGTCCATTTGACTCCAGAGCCCACAATCTTTTAAAAACAAACAAACATATCTTTATTAATTTCAGAGAGGAAGAGAGAGGGAGAGAGATAGAAACATCAATGATGAGAGAGAATCATTGATCGGCACACCCCTTACTGGGGATTGAACCTGCAACCTGGCATGTGCCCTGACCAAGAATTGAACCGTAATCACCTGGTTCATAGGTTGATGCTCAACTACTGAGCCACACTGGCTGAGCCCACAAACTAAACTACTAGACTCTACCATTTCCTAGACAGGATGCAGAGATACATGACACATGGAAAGCTTGGTGATAACTAGACTAGTTCATCAAAAGAGGGTGTAACCAGAACTCTAGTTCGGCTGCCTGCCACCACTAAAACCAAACTCATGAGACAGTTGTTGGTGAAAAAGGAAAGAGGTTTATTCAAGTGCCAGTAACCTGAGAAGATGAGGGACTCTTGTCACAAAGCCCATCTCCCCATCTCAGTGCAGGCAGAGGTTTTCATAAGGAGGGAGAGGGAAGGCAGAACAAAGAAATCAAGGGGAGGGGGTTGAAAGTTCTCTCCATGCAGGCCAGCACAGTCCATTCTGGTAAGGATCTCAAAACTGGTCAAGTGATGATCTGGTGTGTGTCATCCTCGTCTTTGACATCCTAGTTCTACGTCATCCTGGTAAAGGTTAGCAAATCTCCCAGAACTGGGATGACTGAAGGTCAGGGTCTGTATCTTCTGAAGTTAGTTCCTAGGATTCTAACCAAGAGAGCACAGTGGAAGTGACACCATGTGACTTCCAAAGTTTCGGTCATAAAAGAGGAGGCAGCTTCTGCCTGGCTCGCTCCTGTCTCAACATGTTCGCCTTTTGGAACCCAACAACCATGCTGTGAGGAAGCCCAGGCCGCACGAGAGGTCCCCTTGAAGAGGAACCAAGGCCTTCCCCCAACAACCAGCATCACCTTGCCGCCCTGTGAGTAGACGACCTTGAAAATGGAACCTCCAGTCCCTCAAGCCTTCAGACACGGCAGCCTTGGCAGACATTTCACCACAACCTCAGGAGAGCCACGCCAGAACTCCCCCCCACAAGCCATAGAAACAGGGAGAGATAACACATGATTGTTGTGTTTGAAGTCGCTACTATTTGAGATGATTTGTTATGTGGCATTGGCAAGCTACTATAGACCTAGTCATGAGGCTTAGGACAGAATGAGAGTAAACACAGTCTGGGACCTTAAGGAACCTCCAGTCTCCAGGTGACTAAGCAGATGCTAATGGAAATAACATCAATATGTCTTATTCCATCGGGGCTGCTATAACAGAGCACCATAGACCAGGTGGCTTATAAACAACAGAAATTTATCCCTCATGGTTCAGGAAGCTGGGAAGTCCAAGAACAAGTCACTGGAAGATTTGGTATCTGGTAAGAACCCACTGCCTGACCATAAAAGACAACTTCTCGCTGTGTCCTCACATGGCAGAAGCGACAAGGACTCTCGCTGGGGTCTTTTTTTATAAGGACTCCACCCTCCTGTCCTAATCACCTCCCAAAGGCCCCACCTCCAGGTACCCTCACCTTGGGGGGCAGGATTTTGACATATGAATTAAGGGGACATAACCAACACTATAGAAAGGAACACAGTCAGGATATGGTAGGATTGCTAAGAGGAAGGGTGGGACAGAATGAGTCATGTTTTTCCAACTCCAAATGGAAGTAATTGACTAATGGTAGCCCATTGTAGTTCGGAATTGGAACAAAATGTTTAGATGAGGTCTGACCAGAAGAGTCAGGTTGGTATGGTCACTTTGTCTGGAAATTGTCCTGCCCAGTGGGCTTGGCATGACCTAGAAAGACTATATGCAGTGACAGCTGCTGTGATGGGGAAAATGATGACTGCAGGGATGTCTCCAGCCCCTGCCCTCTCCCCTGCCTACGAAAGGGACTTTGCCCAGTCACCGTCTTCCCCTACGGGGAGGGTGTGGCCATGAAGACTGTGTATTTTGGGCTTCGGTGTTACAGAAACCGGAGGAGAGGGAAGAGAATTGGAAGGAGGAGGGGTACGTGGCTGGAGCTGGAAGAGGAGTTTATGAGGCAGGAATTTTGGAAAGAGGAGGTGCGGGATCAGGTTTGGTATGTGGAGAAGTAAGTGGGAGAGGAAAAACAGGATCTTGAGAAGTATTGTTCTGATCTATTCCATCCTCTCCCTAGTATTTGAGAGGGGATACAAATCACTTGTGTTTTGGTTGCCAGACTGGGTTTATTTTATGGCCGTGCTCTGAGAGGGACTGGCAGTGGGCGATGGCCAGGTCCTGCACTGAGGCTTCGGAGCAGAGAGGAAGAGGGTGTGGGGTGCGGTTCTAAGCGCAGGAGACGTCTGGTCAGTGGCTGTGAGGGGAAGAGCTGGAAGCCTCTTCATTTGTTCATTTGTTCCAGACTTGGAAGTCAGCATGACTTACGACCTGGAGAATTTGGGCTGCCCCAGGCCCAGCTGTGTCCAGATGTATGAGAGGAGTTCAAAGGCTCAGGGCTCGTAGAGGCCTGTTCGTTTGTGGCGTCACTGACCACTCCGGCTGTGGCCCCTGGAGCAGCTCCCCGCTGGGTGGGTCTTGGGGGGAGCTTGTCTCAAAACAGAGGGAGTTGGGGCTGCAGGGAGGAGCAGGGGGTTTGCTGGGCTCTGAAGCGGACTCAGAACTAAAGACAGGGAGGAAAGACGGGCATGGCAGTGAGTGTGTGTGTGTGTGTGTGTGTGTGTGTGTGTGTGTGAAGAGCTGCATTTTTGTTCTAAGCCTGACAGATTGTAATTGCTCCATAAACAATGTTAGCGAGAGGGAGGGAGTGTGGGAGGTTGGTTGGTTCTGTTATCCCCCTTTGAAATTCATTGGCTTCCTAATTAAGACATGACATTGTTGTGACTGAAATCCACTTTCTCCTGGAGGCGGAGTTGGTATAGGGGATCCTGATTTCAGTGCTAAGAGTCGAGAATTCTGGAGTTCAAGTCCTCTTGTCTCCTCGCATCCGGCCATGCCTCCTCTTTCAACTGCTGAAGAGTGATAAGAAACCCACTTGGAAAGACAGGCCTGGAGGCATCACTTTAGCCAAGGACCACAGCAAGTCACTTACATCCCTGACTCCGTTTCCGTTTCCTGTAAGAGTTCAGGGCCTTGCTGCAAGGAGGGTTCAGGAGAAGAGTGTGTCAAAGCCGACAGCGCTGGGCTGCTCAGCTCCCCTTCCCTCTGTCCCTTTCCCACTGATCTGAGTGCTCCTTCCCCTTTGCTCTCTCCAGCTGTCCTGCTCGTCCCCTCATGCCTGGCCCTGCTTCCTCCCGGTGTCTTCCAGGCTTGGTTGCAGCTCCCTGGCCCCGCCCACTTTCCTGCAGCATCTCTCACTCAGCCCCTCGGTAGGACTATGGCGATCTCCTCCAGCGGGCTCTGCGCCTGGGAGGTGAGGGGCCAGCACAGCACCCAGAGAGAAGCCACCTGGCAGGACTATCTCCTTCCAGCAGCCACAAACAGGCTGTTATTAGGAACAAATTAAAATCACGAACGCTCCTACATTCCATGGCCTTTTAGGACTCTGTCTGAGCCCCAAAAGCCCATCCTCCCCCAGCCTTCCACCTCATCCCCACACCCTCCCTCTCACGGCTTCTCAGCCACCGCCCTCTCCACTCTGCCCTCATCCTCTGCCCAGAGCAAAGGACCATCTCGGGAGACTGTGAGCTGCAGGCGGACAGAGCCTTGGTTTCTGTGGGCGCCAGCTCTCCCATCTCCCAGCCCTGAGGTAGGGGGATGATACAGTGTGCCCAGCCCCGTGTGGCCAGAGGAACAGCAGAGTAGCCGTTTCTGTCCTAAGACCGTGCTGGGATGCACCCACCACAAGGGGTCGGTCTGTGTCCATCTGGAGGGACAGCTCGGGGTGGGGGTCAGGCTACTCTGACAATGAGTGTTCAGCACTGTCAGGGGAGACCCCAGAGGGCCCAGGTGAGTGGCCTGAAGTCAGGGTAGAGAAAGGGCTCCAGCCCAGGAATGCCCACGTCTCACCCCACGCAAGGGCGGGGCAGCACGAAGTGGCGCGAAGGCTTCCCAGCCTCTCTACTGGGGACGCAAACCCTCTGTCCACCGCGGGGCACCAGTGCACCGTGAGGAGGCCCAGAAGGAGCCGCAGGGAGGCTCTGTCCAGGGTGAGGAGCTAGTGGCTTGGGAGCAGCCGCTCCAAGATGCCCTGGCAAGCCCCTGCCACATTCCAGAGCGCAGACGACCGAGAGCCCTCACTTGGCCTAAGGACCAGGCATCCAGCCCAGGCGTTTCCTCCCCTCCTACGCCTCCTTTCTCTGCGCTGTCTCTGCATCCTGGGCCCAGAGGTTCAGCGGGGGCTGCCAGCCCTCTCCTCTGCAGAGGAGCTGCGCTGGAATCCGGAGAGAGGGGAAGGGGCGGGTGTCAGCTAGAACTTTCCACTTAGGGAGTGGAAAGCCAGCCATCTTTTTCAAATGCGGGCCGAGCACCCCCAAGTGCTCAGCACTGTGCCAACCACCCCCAGAATATAGAGATGGGGAGACCTGGTCTCCGTCTCCAGGAACTGTTTGTCTAGAAAGGAGGAGGCTGCTTCTGGAAGGAGTCTTCACAGCCTCACTGGCCGCCGACCTCGGGCAGATGAAAAAGGAGACATCACCAAGGCTTCCAACCCACTGTACCCCGTAGGCTGCATGAGGGTGAGAGCCATATCTGCGTGTTCATGGCCAGAGCCTGGTCCGCTGGAGGCGTTTAATGCGCCTTTGTTGGATGAATGAATGGATGGATGAGTGAATGGATGAATGAAGTCAGGCAGTCCAAGCAGGCTTCCTGGAGGAGAGGGAATCCCAACAGGGCTTTAGAGGATGGGCAGGCTTTGACCAGCCGAGGCAGAAGGAGCGTTGTCCGAGGCAGCCGGGAGCCTTGGAAAGAAAGGCAGGAAAGGGGGCTGTTTACCGCGGGGCTCTTCTGGGCCAGGGCAGGCGGGAAGCTCCCCGGCTGCCCCCAGGGGAAAGGCCAGGCCCCCCCGAAGTTGGCTTTGCCCACCACTTGGCTACTGTCTCGTTCCACAGCTTCCAGGGCTTTGACCCTCGAGCCAAGTCAAGTAGTTGTTTGCTGTCCTGGGAGCAAGCCTCCTGCTGTGGTCTCCTCCAGGCCTGTGACAGGCTCTCCTCCCCTCGGCCAGCAAGGCCCTCCCCCTTGGCCTCTGCACCATCGACCTCTTCCTCAAGGGTCTTCCTCTCCACAGTGGGGGTAGTCGCCCCTCCTCAGTGGCCACACCGCTGCTTGCCTCATGCTCACACTCATCAACTTTTGTCTGGCCACGTTCAAGCTGCACCAGACTCCCCCAGAGCCCACCGACCACGGTCAGAGACAACTGCCCACCACTTCCGCAGCGTGGGCCCCGTCAGAGGCGGCCAGCAGCCACAGGGCCAAAGCACAGACGTCACCACCCAGCCAGGCGGCCCCCAACGCCGCCATCGCAGCTCCTGCAGGCGCTGGTGCACGTCCAAGCTTTTCTCCGAGGCGTCAGCAATCTCTGATCCCCAGCAGCGTGCTCTGTGGGTGAGCTTTCCCATCAGCCTGGGAGCGCCTCGGAGCTGGAGAGCAAGCCCCATTCTCCTCCGCATCGCCAGGGAAGCACCCGTCTGGGCACATGCCCCCTCCCACACCATCCCCAGGGACCCACACGGCTCAGCGGGCTCAGGGCCTGCTTCTGACGGAGCGCTTATCCCTGTTGATGGATTCGGTTAGTTCAGCGGTTCTCAACCTGTGGGTCGCGACCCCTTTGGCGGTCGAACGACCCTTTCACAGGGGTCGCCTAAGACCATCCTGCACATCAGATATTTACATTACGATTCATAACAGCAGCAACATTACAGTTATGAAGTAGCCACGAAAATAATTTTATGGGTTGGGTCACAACATGAGGAACTGTATTTAAAGGGCCAGAAGGTTGAGAACCACTGGGTTTGTTAATGAATCGCGGCCTTCGAGAGGGTGTCATCATCCTTTCCAGTCTCTGCTCTCCACCCGCAGGCAGGGGTCCCCACACCTAGAGTGCCTGCCCCGAAGCAGGAGTAGGATGAGTAAGAATAAGGCACAGCAGGTGGGAAGCAGATTCCCGACTGACTGTAGACATCACATGCTCTGCCTGTAGACAGCACCGCGCCCACACTCCTGCCTTGGAGGGGAACCAACCCTGGGTTTGGACAGTGCGCGGCCCAGGTCACAGACACGCTTCCACGTCAGACCCAGAAGCTTGAGCTGGGTCACTGTGTTCAGCAGACTCTTCCTCGACCACCACTAAGCCTCCTACTGCCTTTGCCCCAGGAGAGACCGCTGGGTGGGACGTGGCTTCAGATCCTGAGTGGCCCTGACTTGCGTTCTGCGGTGGGTGCGCAGCTCTGAGCTATCCCCCGGGAAAGACAGGCCCAGCCCCAGCACTGTCACAGGCGGCGACACTGAGCCTCACCCAGGGGCCGGTACGGGTGGGTCTGTCCCCTTCCTCCGTCTGGGGAACTGTGCCTGCCTCTCGGTCCTTTCCTGGGCTCTTAGAAACCCATGGATTCAACACAGAAGGACCTCCGGGGCCCCCAGGCCCACGCCCTGCGTGTATTCAGTGCCCACGCCGCCTCCTCTCCAAACGCCATCCTCCCCGGGCTTCTGAGGAAGGCGTCTCACCTGCACCTGTGCCGTGGGTTCAGGCAGGGAGGCCTCCCTCTGCCTCGCCTCCCCCCCGACGCTCTGGATGAAATCTGGGATGAAGCCATCGTCCCCATTTTGCCCTTTAGGAGGATATGAAAGCTCCTCTCCCCGCTTCCTCTTTCCTTTTCCTCCTCTTTGTGTTTGCTTCTTCTTCATGCTCTAGCTCAGTGGTTCTCAACCTTGGCTGTACATTACAATCACCTAGGAATCTTTTTAAAATCCTGATGTCTGGGCCTCATCCTCTGGAAATTCTGTTTCTTTATTACTAATGTTGTGGCCCCACCCCATAACAAAGAAACAGAATTTCCGGAGGATGAGGCCCAGAAATCAGGATTTTAAAAAGTTTCCCAAGTGATTCTAATGTGCAGCCAAGGTTGAGAACCACTGCCTAAGAGTCAGTGATGGTGAACCTATGACACGCTTGTCAGAGGTGACCCGCGAGCTCATTTTTTTGGTTAAATGGCATTTAAATATATAAAATAAATATCAAAAATATAAATCTTTGTTTTACTATGGTTGCAAATATCACAACATTTCTAGATGTGACGCGGCACCAGAGTTAAGTTAGGGTTTTTCAAAATGCTGACACGCCGAGCTCAAAAGGTTCGCCATCACTGGCCTAGCTTCTCCTCCCTTTCTCCTTCCCGGGGTGCAGGAGCCACTTCCTCCCCCCTCCATCATCTTTAGATGGCGGACACCTGCGGTCCCCTGCACATAGCCCTCTCCCAATCCATCCCCTGGGACCCACACAGCTCGGCAGGCTCTGTGCCTGCCTCTGGCGGAGTGCTTATCTCTGCCCACCAGGCCCAGCTCCTGCAACAGACAGGCACAGGCAGCAGAGGGGGGGGGGCGGGGGGCCAACCTCTCGACAGGCAGGCCCATGGGTAGGCTCAGGCGGCAGCGGGGGCAGAGCAACCCAAACCACTGAAGCGAGTCAGGCTGGGTCCTGCCGGCTCTCTCACCAGCTGTCTGCTGGGGCCACCCTCTTCCCTCCTCTGCCGCAATGCCAGGGACCCTGGGTGGGGGGACCATTCCACAGGTTGGGGGCCACTAGCCCTCCTTGCACCAGACCCCTCTCTCTGGGCTGCACTGGCCCCTTAGCCAGAAACATTCCAGGGCAGGCTGAGGCGACCTGCCTTCCAAGCAGAGCCTGTGCCAGCCATGCAGGGCTCGCCAAAACGTTTCCTTTGATCCCAGTGCTCCCAGCCCCGACCAAACCTCATAAATCAGGCGGGGGAGGGGGGATGTGAGTTGTTGTTCTAAGAGCAGACTGTCTCTTCTGCCCCTTTGCCTCAGTCCCCCGCTTTCCCTACGGGAGCTGGGGAAGGCCAGGAGCTGCGCGGGCAGCCTGTGGGCTGCGATGGGGGATTTTGCAGGAACTACTTTTCTGCCTGGCTGAGCCCCTCCACCTAGAAGACCTCATTGGTATTCCCATCCTGCCAGCTGGGGATGGCATGACCTTGTGGTCAGGGAGCACATGCCAACCCTGTCAGCACCTTCATTTCCACTAACCTATTGTGTCCCCCCGCAGCCTCGGCTGGGGTGTAAGGTAAGAGAGACCGAGGGCCCCTGAGATCAGCTGCATTCAGGCTGTACTCCCCCCAAAGCACCGGCTCACCAGGCTTCTGGAGTTGGCTCTTTACCTGGGCCTCCCCCTGGGAGAACAAGTGTCCTGTGGATGCAGAGAGGGGGTTCCCAGAAGCTTCCACAACTGGTCTATTGAGGAGCTTGAGAGCTTAGACTCTGGCTCAAAATCTGGCTCTGCCCCTCTCATGACTGCGGAGTCCTGGGTGAGTTACGTAGCCGCTGTGGGCCTCTGTTCTGTATCATAACACAGGGTAACGCCAGCGCTGCTTCGTGGGGCTGTTAGGAGGCTAACAGATTCCTATTTAGAAAGTACTCGGGCAGTGCCTGGTACACAGTAGGTGCTCATGTTTGCTAAATACTGAGCCCACTCCTGACACCTGGAGTCACATAGCCACAGCCCTCTCTCAGCACGGAGAGCTCCGTGTGCCTGAACCTCTTCTCCAGGCCCTTCATTTGCTCAACAAATATTTATTGAACACTTACCACATGGCTCTGTGTCTGGCCTTGGGTTTCCTTGTGGAATTTACAGCAAATGCACAAATAAATACCTAATTTCAAATCATGCAGTGTCGCATGAGGGAAGCAAAGAACAGGAGAACAAGTCAAACCCACTGGGGGGGGGTGAGCCCTATGAGAGGAAATGCACTTGAACCCAGACTTGAAGGATGAAAAGCAGCAGCTGTAGGCACCCGGGGATGGGGAAGAGCATTCTGGGCAGAGGGGCAGCACGTATGAGGGCTTGGGCCAGAAGGAGCATGACAAGTAGCAGATGCTGAAGTAACATGGATAGAACTAGTCAAGGGGGCCGTGAGAGAAGAGGCTGGAGTGTTAAGTAGAACCAAGGGTTAGGAGTTGGGGCTCCTTGTGGACTACGGTGCATGAAAGACTGCGTGCAGTGAAGTGGCGGTTCCATTTCGGTGGTCAGAGCCCATTCTGACCGTGGTGTGGGAGCAGCTTGGTGCTGAAGGTGGGAGAAGGGAGTCTTAGGAGGGAGGACAGTGCTGGTGCCTTAGATTGAAGAAGTGACCAGGTGGAGAGAACCAGGTCGAGCTGAGATGTGTTCGGAAGGCAGAGCTCAGAAGTGGCGTCAGTGGGAAAGCTTTTAGGGCTTCGGGGGAGGAAGTGAGGTGGGACTCGAGGAGCCGGTGATGGGTGGATGTGGGGGAATGGGTTTGAGGGTGGTGTCAAGAATGCCTCCCCACCTTGAGGCCGGAGCACCTGGTAGATGAAGGTGGGGAATGTAACATTCCCAAGCATTCTTTCCTTCAACCTCCCGAAACACCCCCTTCTGAATGCGCGCCATTTTGCCCCTAATAAAGACTTGGTGTGCTGGTCTTGGAACAAAATAGGAGCCTCCTGTCCTCTTAGCACAGAGCAGAGGGTGCCTGTTGCTCCCCGACCCCGTGGCCTCCATGCTTCCACCCCGGAGCATTCAGGCTCGAGGCCAGATTCATCCTGGCTCCACCACTTACTAGCGAGGAGACTTGGGGTGAATTACTTAAATCTCTCTGGGCCTCTTTCCTCTTCTTCAAAAGTGGGGGTAACAGGGTAGTGTCAACACCATCGGTTATTCGGAGACTGTGCTGAGCACACAGTAAACATTTCCGCTTCTAGGATGAATGTTTATTGTCACCAGCTCCTTGAGTCACACCAAGCTCACCACCCCGTGAAGCCTTGCAAGCTTTCCAGCACAGGCCGCCTCGAAGCCCTGCCTCCAACATTCTGTGCTTATCTGCTTGGAATTTTCAACTCAAATCCGGGGCCTGACATTGACCCCTGTTGAATCTTGTCTTGTTAGATGCAGCGCATGGCACCAGCCTGTCAGCTCCCTTTTTATTTTGATGAGGAAGAGGTCAGGTGATGAATGCTAAGTTCATCTGTGTGGCCGCAGAGGCATCCGTGGCGGGTGCTGTTGCCATCCCCCTGCCTCCTGGTGCGTGGTGCGGGCCTTGGGGGGGTGGGGCCGGGCCTTTTGGGGCTGAGACCGAGGTGGGGATACAGCCAGGCGCTGCCTTGGCTGGAGGTGGCCCCAGCACAACCGTCCTGGATCCCTTCCCCTGAGTCAAGCACTGACTTTGAGGTTTTGGATGGGGGGCCAGAGGGACCTGCTCAAAGTCACTTAGTGGCTGGCCAGTGACACAGGCTAGGGCTCAGGCCATGGATATGTTCTCTCTCCAAAGGCCCCACTTTCTTTCTTTTTTTTAAAAATATATTTTATTGATTTTTTTACAGAGAGGAAGGGAGAAGGAGAGGGACAGAGAGTTAGAAACATCGATGAGAAACATCAATTCAGCTGCTTCCTTCACACTCCCTACTGGGGATGTGCCCGCAACCAAGGTACATGCCCTTGACCGGAATCGAACCAGGGACCCTTCAGTCCGCAGGCCGACTCTCTATCCACTGAGCCAAACCGGTCAGGGCAAGGCCTCACTTTCTGATCTCACCTCTTTCGAAACCACTCTGTCACATTCCCTTACCTCGGACCAGAGAAGAATGAGGGCCCGAGGGACAGATTCCAGCTCCGCAGGGCCCTCTTTCCTCTCTCACTTCCAGGGAGGGGTGTGTGCTCAGGTGCCTGTGAGTTCATTGCCCCCTGACCCCCCACACCCTCTCTTCCTGTACCACAGAACAACATCTTTCATATTGACTGGGGATTAGTGTTCTGCCCCACTCATGCTTCTCTTCTGAACCTTTTCAAAGTCCCTGTCCCCGCCTTACAATTGCTCTCCTCACAGTCGAGGCCAGTGGCCTTGATGTTCATGCTGAACTGCACACGTTACTGAGCCTTGTTCCTGTGGGAGTCTCTCTTCCTAACTTCCTGAGGTCGGGTGGATCTCCCATCAGCCTGAGCGCTCCCAGGGCAGGGCTGCGTATCCTGGGAGTCCTCTCGTCTCTGTTCATGGAGGGAGCTGAGCCTAAGGGGAACCCTGGACTCTGTTCATGGAGGGAGCTGAGCCTAAAGGGAACCCTGGCCCTTAGCAAGGCCTGCAAGAGTGCCAGACCCCGTAGCCAGTGAAGCAATGGCCCATTGATTCCATGGTCCCTACAGACTCCAGGAGAGTGCGCAGTGGAGGGACACATTCGGATGCCAGGCCTATGTGGCGGCCCTCCAGGCCATCCTCAACAACATGCCTTTGGTACAACTGGAAGACCTAACCAGATTCCAGGACTGATGGACGCCTTGGTCCAGTGCATGCCACTGACGCCCTCTCCCATTAATGCATTCCTTGTTCCACATGTGCTGTGAGGTGTGTGTTTTCTAATCCTCACCCAAGGATATTTTTTCCATTTATTTTTAGTAAGAGTGGAAGGGATGGAGTAAAGGATGGCAGGAGGAGAGAGAGAGAGAGAGAGAGATGTGAGAAAGACACTGGATTAGTTGCCTCCCACACCCGCCCCCCAAACTGGCTGGAAATAGAACCTGCGACCCTTCCGTGGGCAGGCTGATGCTCTAACCCTAGAAACACGGGAAGTATTTTTTCATTTGGTAGGTTCTAGGGGAAAATAGAATTTCCCTAAGAAGCAGGCTTGCAAATCACTAGGAGGGCAGGGGGAGAGGAGAAGGCAGCTCCTATTAGCTTCTAACACTGGCCACCCATTACTCCTCACTGAAGCAACCTGCCCAGACTAGAGAATGGGAAAGAAATTCTAGAAGGTACTCTTTTCCCCAAGTTTCCCATTCCTTAAATGAATTTTAGTTAATTGTCTCTGCCAATCTGTGGGTCTGGCTTGGAGAGGACCAGGGAGTAGGGAGAGGGTGAGATAGAGTAAAAGGAGAAGAAAAATATAAGCCATTTAAGTTTGCATAATGCTTTATATCTTCTCAAAGCACTTTCACCTCTTAAAACCAACACTCATTATGTACTATTGTTATATACCCATTCACTGGTCCAACTTTTAGTGAGAGCCTACTATGTACCAGGCCTCCTACTCAGTGCTCAGAGGGATGTAATGGAGAATTAGAACTTGAGGAGGTAAAATCCTGGGTGGGGAGAGAAAGAATAAACAAATGATGAGGCCTTAACATGGAAAAGGAATAATGCCCAGCCAGCGTGGCTCAGTGGTTGAGCGTCAACTTATGAACCAGGAAGTCATGATTCGAATTCTGGTCAGGGTACATGCCTGGGTTGCAGGCTCGATCCTCAGTGTGTGGCGTGCAGGAGACAGCCAATCAATGATTCTCTGTCAACATTGATGTTTCTATCTTTCCCTCTCTCTTCCTCTCTGAAATCAATTAAAAATATTTTTAAAAAATAATGGGGACCAAGGAGGAAAACCCAGCCTATGACTGAGACATGAGGGGCTTCACAGAAGAGGTGGTGGCTGATCCGGGCTGCTCCCAAGACAGGAGTGAAGGAGGAGATGTGAAAAAGAAAGTCCTTTATTTGGTCTAGCCCACTCTCTTGACAATGATGCTCATCAGCAGAGGGGCAGCTTTGCATGGTGAAAGGCCTAGGAACCACACTGGAAGGGAGGGGAGTGAACGAGGAAGGGAGGGAGATAGAGAGAGAGATAGAGACACAGAGATAGAGAGAGAGAGAGGGAGAGAAGCTGGAGGAACATTGGCGTTTGATCTGGAGAAGGATGCTTGAGACAAGGACAGGCCTCGTGCGTGATATAAAGGACCCATGGGTTGATATAGAGACAACATAAATGCTCCATGTGGACTGCAGCGTGAGAACCAGGGCCACTGGCTGGAAGGGGCATTTGAGCACAGTAGAGAGGGACAACATGTGATGTAGCGATGCCCCTGCCGAGAGAACATTTGACAAGGTCTGGAGACAATTTTGGTCACAACTGGAGGGAGGTGCTGCTGGCATCCAGTAGGCAGAGGCCAGGGGTGCTGCTACTCATCCCACAATGTGCAGGACAACCTCCAATAGAGAATTCTCCGGGCCCTGGCCCACCTCTCCCTGACCTTTTGCACATCCAAGCAGAAGTCTCACCTCTCCCTGACCTTTCACACATCCAAGCAGAATTGACGATTCAGTGCTCCAATAGCAGCACCTAATCACCTGAGAGAGGGGTCCCTGCCCTTCTCTCTTCAGCAGCAAATGAGCTCCCAGAGGGAAAGGGTCAGGGCTTGGTCCTCAGACTGGCTGAGGGGGTCTCCAGGTCTCTCAGGTCAAAAGGTCACACAGCAGGGTACTTGAGATGAAGGATTAGGTGAGACTGCTGCCTCCTGGAGGAGGGTGGAGGTGGGATGGGGTGGAAGAAAGCTGCCTTTGAGGAGGACTGGCAGGCACTCAGGGCAAATGAGATGCCAGCGGGAACCTGCCATTTACAGGCTTGTTTTTTATAAAGGAAATGAGGTAGCTCCCGGGGCGAGAAGCCAGAACGGGGCCTGGGAGGAGGATGGAAAATGCACTGCTGAGGGCACAGGGTAGAGCCGGCCCCAGTGCTCTCCTGAGCCAGCGCTCAGAATCCCTAGGCCACAACACATCCTCAAAAAGAATCATGGGACCTGAAAGACATTTCCAATTTTTCCAAAGAACAAATGGAAATTCTAGGCTATGGTAAGACTAATGAGGCTCTGTTAAAGGGTTGTTTTTCTTAGCTTTTGGCTGGAATTATTTCAACATAGTATTCTTGTGGGAATATGAATTGTTTGATAGATGCAGTTTGGTAGGTAAAAATCTTTCAAAAGATATGAGGATGCCTCCTTCTCGATGGTTATAAGTTGGGAACTAGCTCAAATCCTTCATTCTGTAGACTGAGGCCCAGCGATGTCACATGGCTGGTGAGTGGCAAGCCCAGGGCTAGGACCAGGTCAACTAAACCCAGTCAACTTTTAAAAATGTTTTTATTGATTTTAGAGAGAGAGGAAGGGAGAGGGATAGAGAGATAGAAACATCATCAATGAGAGAGAAACATCAATTTGCTGCCTCCTGCACACCCCCTACTGGGGACTGAGCCTGCAACCTGGGCATGTGCCCTGACTGGGAATCAAGCCAGTGACCTCTTGGTTCATGGGTCGCTGCTCAACCACTGAGCCATACTGGCCAGGCCCCAGTCAACATTTCCTGTTACAGTGTGTCTCATGATCTCTGGTGTTCACACTTCTTCCCAAAGACAGGCTCCGCTGAGTCTGCTCTCCTGTTGTACTTCTCCAGGAGCCTGATACCCACATGTTCTCTGGGGTATTGAGCCCCAGCATTTACTGCCATCAATATGTCCACAGCTGCCAAGAGGTACATCTATGAAGAAAAAGAGGCAGCCCAGAGGCCCCAGGGCAATACATAAGCCAGGACTGTGGTCGGCAAACTGCGGCTCGCGAGCCACATGCGGCTCTTTGGCCCCTTGAGTGTGGCTCTTCCTAAGCCTTAGGACTACCCTAATTAAGTTAATAACAATGTACCTACCTACATAGTTTAAGTTTAAAAAATTTGGCTCTCAAAAGAAATTTCAATCGTACTGTTGATACTTGGCTCTGTTGACTAATGAGTTTACAGACCACTGAGCCAGGACATATGAATGACAGAAACCTGATAGTGTGTTAACTAGGCAAGCTCCTTCCTCCCTTCATTCCCTTCCTTCCTTTCCTTTCCTTCCTTCTTACCTTTCAATACAACAAGACGTGTGCATGTAGACAGTATGGAGCAGGTGTGGCTGCTCAGGGCAGTCACTAAGGTACCAGGTGCTTTCTGCCTTCCTGCTCCATTATCCTTAGTGTGTCGTCTATGTCCTCAAGATTGCAAGGTGATGACATCTCCAGGTATCAAAGCCAGTGTCCAGGCAAGAAGAGAGAGAGAATAAAAAGGAGGGGAGAGAAAATTCCACAACTAGACAGGCTTTTTCCTTTCATTCTAGAAGGGATTTTTGCTACTCCTATTGACCAGAACTCATCCCATGGGCATGTCTAGCTGCAAAGGATGCTAGAAATGTAAGCATTTTTCTTTCCAGCCTCTATAACAGAGGGAGATAATATAGAAGGGGATTGAAATAGGGCAGATTGAGCCAACATAGATATGCACCATCCTCTCCACATCCTTACCCATCCTCTCCTTCTGCTTTTCTATTCCTCTCCTTCTGTTTTTCTATTGACTTGTGAGGCCAATCTTTCCACTGGTGCTGTGGGTCCCATGCCCTGCCACCTTTGCAACTCCATATCCTGTATCTTCAATCTTTTCTGGTTTCCTGGATCTTATTCATTATTTACACATGCTCACATCATTCCCATGTGGAAAAAAAAGCAAACATCTCTGGGAATGGTGATTTAGGGAACTTGGTAGAAAAAAATGTTGGGATGTTAAATTGTATTGCTCAGGTCTTGTTGACCTTTGGTGAGTTGCTGCAAGAGACAATCATCAGTCATGCTGGTCTCCGTGACAGCAAGAAGGAAACGATTTACAACTTCATTGAAGGCCCTTTCTGCCTGTAGCCAGAAGTCCAGGAGCTCTGACAGTCAGAGATCCACGGCCCTTG
This sequence comes from Myotis lucifugus, assembly GCF_000147115.1. Taxonomy (NCBI): domain Eukaryota; kingdom Metazoa; phylum Chordata; class Mammalia; order Chiroptera; family Vespertilionidae; genus Myotis; species Myotis lucifugus. The sequence continues at coordinate 2,305,225 of NW_005871238.1, read as the reverse complement.
CAGTGAAGACAGGCCACTTAATCTTTCGAACTTTGATTTTTCCTGCTTAAAGTGGAGACAATATATCTGCTTCAAAGGATAACCATGAGGATAAAATGAAATAATACACAGGGGACTGGTTTGTTATACAAAAATAAAGTGGGATCTTGGGGGAAGAGAAAAATCCAATCTCCAAATTTAAGTACCAGATGCTCCGGGGACAAAGTCTAGCCCCATCCTACGTGTCTCCTGTTGTCTGAGCCACAAATGTTATTTTTCTTTCCTTAACCTTGTTTGTGTTGTCTCTCTTTCGGCGCCACCTAAAGCATCCTCTCTAATAAACTCATCCATGCCCATGGCTTCGAATGAGTCTCAAGTCCATACCTATAGCTCAGACCTTTCTCCTGAGCTTCAGAGTGACGTGTCTACTGGCTCACGTGATAGTAATACTTGGATATATGCAGACACCTCAAGCTCAAAATGCCTACAAGTGGACTCTTTATCCTCCCTACAGCTGTGTTCCTTCCTCACATCCTCATATTCTCTGTCCTAGTAGATGACATCATAATCTGTTGGCTGCCCAAGTGCAGAGCCCAGAAGTCGTTTTTTCTCTTCCCTCTCCTTTGTTCTCCACATCCCACCACTAAGTTCTGTAACTTCCACCCCTTCAGTATCTCTATTGCCCACGTCACTATCTTAGTCCGGGCTCTCTTCTCTGTGACCATCACCATTTATTTCCTATTTGACAATCATCGCTCTTTTTACCTGACTATCAGATCCCAGTTTTGCTCATGCAGCATTGTGTCAAGCTCCAGATAGTGGATAACAATGACTAATCCTGATATTCAATTTTGCAGCCTTGCTTGTTGTTAGGGGGCCGTGTGATCCAGTTCTGATGAATGAGAGATAAAGAGACATCTGTGATGAGCTTCTAAGAAAAGGAACAGATGGTGGTTAGCTTTGACCCTTCCCCCTTCTCTCTGCCGTGAGTAAGATGATTGTGTCTGCAGGTCAGGCAGCCATTGTGCAGCCATAGGGGACAAGCAAGAGAATAACAAGCCAACACATGGAGGATGGTGGAGTGGAAGGACAGACAAGTGTGGGTCTTTAATGGTATCATGGAGCTGCCTAACCATCCCTGAGAACGCCTTATTTTCTGCTTTCCTGTTGGTAAACCATAAATGTCATTACAGATTGGAAATATGTTGGATAGCCTCTTACTTGAAGCTGAAAGCACTCCTAACTAATGAAACCTAATCAGTCTCTCTGGCTTTGTTCTCTTTCTCTCCTTTAATCAATTTCTTGCACAGTATTTAAAACAATCTTTTACAAACATTATCCTGATCTTGACATTTCCTGGCCTAAGTGCTTTTGAGGACTTCCCATATTTCAGCTTCACGCTACTCGTATGACCAATGTTACTAGCTTGGAATAAAACTAAGGACCTGCCTCATTTTACTAGTCACACTAACCACTTGAGCTCTAATCTGTATCTCTTTTGGGCCTACACACGACAGTGGTACTCAGTTCAAAAGAGTCCATCTGCATTCAAATACCAAGAGAGGGGAGACCTTGAAAATATAGCGAGCTTCCTTCTGAACCCCACTCATAGAGTTGAACCCCAGGCTCTGCTTTCTTCGCGTTCCCCTTCGCTGCACTCTACTATCAGGAGGAAGTGTGTTGTTTGGGGAATCTCTTACTATGTCTGGGCCCTGCCTGCTCCCTCAGCCTCATTTCATTCTACTTTCCTCTGTGTTTCCTAGTATTAGTGATGCTAGACTTCTTGGCATTTCTCCTAAGTATCAAACTGTCGCTTTTAGGTTCAAGCATGCTCATTCCCGCTCTCTTCCACTTAGCTAACTTTTATTCTTCCTTTATGTCTCAGCCTAGGTGTCACCTTCTTAGAGAAGTTTACCTGACTCAGCTTCCCTTCCAGTGCACTTTCATATTTGTTAAAGCCTATAGTTTCCATTACCAAGTAAAATCTATTTTGTTCATTGCTTCCCACAGTACTAAATATTAGGTGAACAAATGAATGAATGGAGGTTTGGTCTGGTCCCCTGTGACACCCCCTCTTCTTTAAATGATGAATTCCTATTCATCCTGCATATCTTCCTCACACCTCCACTACCAAACTGATCATTTTAATTCCCTATCACAAGCTTAATCTAATTATATCCTGATTGCAGAGTTTAATTCCCTATCACAGGCTTAATCTAATTATATCCTGATTGCAGATTTCCTCATCTGCCACTCAGTTTACAACTGGAGCTCCTTGAGTTCTGTGGCTTGGTTTCATTCATCTTTGTATCCCAGTGTACTGCTCGGGATACAGCAGGCTCCCAACGATGTTGCCTTTATAAATTAAAAGTCCATGGTGAGAAGACCCCTGGAAGCCCTAAAAGGGGGTGTGGGGTCGAGGCACCAATTTTAAAGTTAGCCTACTGACCTGAGCGTGGCACAGATGAGTTTATTCTCTAACCTCTTCGTTTCTGTGTCTAAGTGTGTATTTGCATATTTATGTTTAACTAGAAAAATATAAATTATCCCTTATAGAGGAAGCGAGGGAGGCAGATGGCCTCTGTTTTAGGAGCTTAATCAGCCAGCCACAGTGGCTATTTTCAGAGCTTCCAATGAGTTTTTGGCAAGGCTGAAGGGGATCAGAAGCCAAGTTTGGGGCGGAGGTTGGAGAGAGCCGAATTTCTCCACCTAAGAAAATGGGAGGAATTTGGGGTTTGCCCTGAGAAGAAGACAACAGAGGAGAGGGGGAGGAGATTTGCTTAATAACACAGGGAGTCTGGATCTGGGGCTGTGCAACTGACCAGTGGGTTTTTAAAAATAAGAACAGAAGTGTCTGTTGTTTACATTGTTTGCATTAAAGGATGTAAATCTCTTCATTTCTTTAAGTCTTCCCAAGTTTGCCACGTCACAAAGCCCTGTGGGTGTTTTCGCCACATTCTGCACCTGTGTGGTGGTAGTGTGGGACAGGACAGTCAGGAGGAGCCATGGAGGGCCTTGGGCTGAATGAGTCATCAAAGGCAAGTATGCCGCCCTAGCTGGTTTGGCTCGGTGGATAGAGCGTGGGCCTGGGGACTGAAGGGTCCCAGGTTTGATTCTAGTCAAGGGCACATGCCTGGGTTGCAAGCTCGAGCCCCAGTGTGGGGCGTGCAAGAGGCAGCCTATCAATGATTCTCTCTCATCATTGATGTTTCTATTTCTCTCTCCCTCTCCCTTCCTCTCTGAAATAAAAAAAAATATTTTTTTTTAAAAAGGCAAGTATGCCTCTGGAAGTCTGCAGCAAACTTGAGGTGGACATTCAACTTTGCAACACCGAAGGGGTTATGATGGTTCAGGCACATTGGTCTTGAACTTCAGGGTCAGCGTGACTCCCTCTGGTCTCCACGAACACGTCTAGGTGCGTGCATCAGTGGCAGCATGTGTGTCGGTAAGAAGTGCGAGCTTTCTTTGTATCGTTGCTGGCTGTGTTAGCAACTATACTTGAGGGTGTAGATTTATGTGGGGATATGCTTGCATGCTGTATCTTGGTTGGAGATGGGATCGTACTGTTTTTCCTCACTCAGTCTTCACATAGGGACTCTGAACCCCTCCCACTCCATGAGGAGTGAGGCCTCCCCAGGATCAAAGCAGCTCTTTCCCTCTGAGCCCAGCCAAATAGCATGCACTCCCTGCCCTCAGCTTCCCCCTCTCTCTCTCTTTTAAATATATTTCTTTATTTCAGAGAGGAAGGGGGAAGGAGAGAGAGAGAGAAACATGAGTGATAAGAAAGAATCATTGACAGGCTGCCTCCTGCACGTCCCCTATTGGGGATTGACTCTGAACCCCTCCCACTCCATGAGGAGTGAGGCCTCCCCAGGATCAAAGCAGCTCTTTCCCTCTGAGCCCAGCCAGACAGCAAGCCAGCCAGGGCAAGCTTCCCTCTCTTGCCCCTGACCCATTTCCCTGACGTTCTCCTCCAGCCCCAAGCACAGCCAAGGCCCTTAACCAAGAGAGGAAAAATAAAATATCAGGTAACCAGATATGTTCCATTCCCTCCTCACCCTCCCCACCCTCCTCACCACAGACCAATAAATTCCGAGTATATATACAGCAAGCACCTGGCATCCCCTCAAACCCAGTTGTGCCTTGCCTAGTGACAGACCCATGGGGTGGAGACTGGGGGTGCCCAGCCAGGCCTACCACACAGCCCACCCATGTCTTTAGCACTAGGCCCCAGCTCACTCGCTCTGTCTAGACAGCCCAAGCAGACCCCAGCGTGACTTTCCCATCTGAAGGGAGGGTGGTTCATCTGTATGCCAAATCTCCTTTTCCCTGGGTAGACACTGCTTGTCTGGGTGCAGGACACAGGTCTCCTGGACAAGATCCCTGTCTGGAGACAGGAGGGGGAGAGACGACGGCCCTGCCTCAGTTTGTGCATGGGGATCCCTTGAGCTGGCCCCCACCTGGAGCCCCGAGTAAGCGACTGGGTCTATGGAATGAACCAGGCATCTGGGATTCTCATTGGAGACTGTTTACTTGTCGATGTTCATGGCGTATTGACAACCCACAGCAGTCCACTTCCTGCCAGGGACTTTCAGGAACGATTTCTCCAAGCCAACGTGGCCCAGCCTGGGCAGGAGCCCTCCCCTCTCTCCCGCCTGCCCCCCTCCCACATCAGCCACGTGGAGGTGACTCAAGCAGGCTCTCTGAACCCCTGCAAGAGCAGCCAGAGGACAGCCTGAGGAAAGTTGGATGGGCTCCTTCAGGAGCAGGGGATAGTCCAGAGTCCCATGGAATCCTGTGGGTCTCCATATCTTCCTCCCAAGTATCCTACCCCCAGAGTACCTACCACCAAACCGGCTGGGGTGGCGTGTGCCTTGCTGCTCCTGAGAAAGTTCACCCCTCCCAACCTGGTTTTCTCCTTCCTCCAATAGCGTGCACCACGGCCAGGGACCACCGTGGAAATAAAATATAAGTGACACACACCTAAAGCAAAGCACTCCTGCATATTATCTTGTTTTATCCCCAGGATCACCCATGAGACGGTTATTTCTCCCATTTCAAAGGAGAAGAAGTTGAGGACAAAAAGATTCAGTAAAGGCAGAGCACAGAGGGTTTTTAGGGCAATGAAACGATTCTGCGTGATACTGACTGTATGGGTGACAGGTCATTATAGAGTCATCAAAACCCATAGGACGTACAACACCAAGAGCAAACCTGAAGGTAAAGCATGGGCTTTGGGTAGTAATGACGTGTCAATGTAGGTACATTGACTGTGACACATGTACCACTCTGGTGGGGGATGTTGACAGTGGGGGAAGCTGTGCGTGGGGGGGCAGGAATGTATGGGGAACTCTTTAGACTTCTCAGTTTTGCTGTAAACCTAAAAGTGCTCTAAAAAAATAAAGTCTATTTTATAAAGAAATAAGAAAAAACTGCAGCAGGAAGGCCGGGAGGGTTGGGGGGCAGGAAGGAGGGGGGTAAGAGATCAACCGAAGGACTTGTATGCATGCATATAAGCATAACCAATGGACATAAGACACTGGGGGTAGGGGAGGCCAGGGGATTGTCAAGGGCGGGAAAAGAAAAGGAGACATATGTAATACTTTTTGTAATACTTTAAGCAATAAAACAATAAAAAAAATTGTATCCTGCAAATTTCAGATGTGATTAAATGTTGACTTTTTGAAGGCTGGAAACATCAAATGTTTTAAACTAAAATTATATTTTCATCTTAAAAAAAAAAGAAATACTACTACTGCTGCTACTACTAATGCTTCCAAAAAGATTAAGTGACTTGTTATGACCACATGGACAGAGGTGTGCCTGGGTGAATAGGGGGCAGTGCGTTCACATAGCCCCTGTTCTTTCCCACTGAAGTTCTCCCCGTGGGATGGGACCGGGGATATTAATGGCCAGGCTGCAGCAGACATTCACTAGAGGTTCCCTACGTCTCGTCTCCCCCAACCCACAGTTTCCCACAATTTCGATGAACTGCCTGAGCCTCTAAATCAGCGGTTCTCAACCTGTGGGTCGCGACTCCTTTGACAGTCGAACGACCCTTTCACAGGGGTCGCTTAAGACCATCCTGCATATCAGATATTTACATGACGATTCATAACAGTAGCAACATTACAGTTATGAAGTAGCAACGAAAATAATTTTATGGTTGGGTCACAACATGAGGAACTGTATTTAAAGGGCCAGAAGGTTGAGAACCACTGCTCTAAATGCATTTGGAGACTTGCCAGTTAACTCTTTGCCAGTTGTCACTCCTCCCCCCAACCTGCCTTCTGTGTGGCCCACCCTCCACAGCCCTAGACTGTGAGAGCCTCCAGAACTGACTTTTTGTCTCTACATTCTTAGCTTACAGCTCTGTGTCTGACAGGTAGCAGGGGCTAAAGCAATGTCTGCTGAGAAAATGAATGAATGAGTGAATGAGTGAGTGAATGAATGGCAAGGAGAGAGAGAGCAGAACAGGAAGATAGAGGGAAGAAAGAGGAAGAGAAGGTAGAAGAAAAAGAGATGGAGTAGGGGGAGGGGGAGGGAAGGCTTGGCCTCTCTGGTTTGCTGGGGTGGAGAGCCCTCTCAGTGGCTTCCTCCTCCTTCCCTCCCAGCAGAAGGGCTTTGGCCTACGCAGTGCCCAGCCCACCCCCCCCCCCACCTCCCCATCGCGGTTTTCCTCATAAAGTCTTTAACCCTTAGAAGGAGAATTGCTCTGCCCCCCTCTCCACAAAATGAACTTGCTATTTGGGCAAAAGAGAAAAGGAAAAAGCTTGAAGTGGAAAAACCTTTGCCTTGGAAACTCAGCTGACTGCCCACATTTGCAGTAAAAGCTCCTCTAGTCACTGGCTGCGTGGCAGGCAAGCGGAGCCAAGAGTAACACGGAGGCCGGCGCTGGGAGGAGGCCGGCCCTTTCAGAGGAGCCGCTGAAGTGCTGTGAGCTTGGAGTCCAGGAAGGCAGGACGGGGCTCATCTCTGGGGCGGATTCCCAACCCCCTTCCTCCTCTTCGTCAAGACAGTGGTCAGTCATGCCGATGGGTCTGTCCTGGGGGCCAGAAAGACCCAGGAGAGGCAGGTCCAGAGGGTGGCCAGGGACTGGGTCTGCCTTGTAGTCTCAGCATCTCCCTCAATGCCTGACACACGAAGGTGCTCAAAGCACATCTGAAAAAAGAACCGCATAACCCTCACCCCAAGGGGTTGACGGGAGACCCAGCGCCCACCCCCAGGCTGCTCCTAGTCTAATTGTGGAGACAGAACCGATAGAAAGAAACAGATGCGTGATCCACAAGTTGAATACCAAGTGAAATAAAAGTCATACAAACCAGGCTCTACCCTCTCAGAGTAGCACCGTGGATGGGCTGGATGGGGCCAGAGGAGGGTAATGAGGGACCACCTCAGAGTCAATCTAAGCGGGTCTGTGAAGGAGCTGATGGAAATCATTTGGCTGAAACTAGTGGGATGGGTATCAAGGCGGGGAGGGGCAATTCAGACTAAACTCAGATCCAGCACAGCAGGAGGCTGAGGGAGGGATAGGGCAGGTGTCCTGACGGGGGTGTGTGTGTGTGTGTGTGTGTGTGTGTGTGTGTGTAAGCAGGGCTAGGGTTCACACGGGCTCACTCGCTCATAAGCTGGGCAGCAGGGGAGATAGCAAAGGATAACTTACAGGCCTCACACAATCTCCCAGATTCTATAGTTTCAGCCTTGGCTGTTCTTATAGGGGTGTTAACGTAAAAAACCATTGAAACCTCTAAAGAATTTTTGTGAGTTTATTTGAGCCAAACTGTCGACATATGCCGGGAAGCAGAACCTCAACGAATTGAGATAATGCTCCGGAGAATGGTGGGGTTACATTTGTATTTATACATTTGCAATCAAGGGAGGGACATAGGTGGGTTACATGAAATTCATTGGTGATAGATTAAGGAGGAGGGATAAAGCAAAGCAGGGAAACCCCTGGGATTGGATATAAAGTAAAATGATGGACACATATTTAGGTGGGTGCAGGATCAATTAACATGATGATGAAAGAATCTGTGGTATCTGTCCTGGCTCCCAGCACATTTGGTTGTGCCCCAGGGGCTCCAGAAAAAGGGAAGTTACAAGTTACCCAGACATTTCAAGGGTATGTTATCATAGATGCAAAAAGACAGACAGGCTCAGTTAAGGTAAAGGTTGACCTTGTCAGTGAAGATACCGGCCTAGAATGTAACTGCCCACCATAACTGCTTTAGTTAAAGTTTAATTTCAGACCATCCTTTGTGGTTACTTTAGGTCTCTGAGTTTACAAGACCGCCATGCAGGCCTCCCCTGAGCTTGTCAGGTCAGCATGTGGCCCCTTTCGTCCACAGAGATGATGGGAAGAGGCCTAGAGTTGTAAAAGCCCAGAGACCAAATCAGGTTCCACAAGAAAGAGGGAAAACACAGGAACATGCAAGAGGAGGTGGGAGAGTGAAGGGTGAAGAGAGAAGCAGCTCACGCTAGGGGTTGCTCTTTGTTTTTGCTTTGTCTTCTTTTGTTTTGCAAGAGAGAGGCAGATTGAGGAGCTATTGAGCGTATAAAGAGGCTTGGAGAGGCTGTCTGAGTGCTGGGTGCTGTGTGATGCTGTGGGCAGGGATCTCTGTAAAGCCCGGGATAGAGTGTAAAGTTTCCGGAACTGGACCAGCTTTCCTTCAGATGTGACCCTGCTGAAGGAGACCCTGGAGGGGAAGCAAAAAGGCTTAATTTTATTCTGGTTACAACTTCCTGGAAGACACCGTGTCTTACTCAAGTAACCATTCTCTCTCCTTCCAAGGGAAACCACAATCTGTCACCCAGACACAACACATTTCCCGGCCTCCCTCGCCACACCAGCAGCCATGTGACCAACCAATGAGGTATCTGCAGAGGCTGCTGGAGGGCTTATGGGGCAGTCTGGGTTTCCTGCAGACTCACCCCTTCCGTGTCACCCTTCTCTGTTTTCTTCTTCCTGGAACATGTGGTCAGGGGGCATTTGTGAGGATGAAAGCCATGAGCAAAGGGTAATGGGGCAGAGGGACCGAGGGAGCCTGCCTCAGGCAGCCTGATTTCTTGCTACATGACATCAAAAAGGGGTCTGTCACCAGCCTCTGTGGGCAGTCTTACCTGATCTGGTGGCCTCACCAAGGCGGAATCTGCTTAGAAAATGGGGACCAGCCCCCAAACCACAGCAGCAAAAATAAGTCAGGAGGTTGGGGCATCATTCCAGTCCTGCCTCTCTGGTGCCCCATGACTGACAGGGCAAGGCCTCCATCCACAGACTGCGCCCAGAGGCGGGGCCACTAGCAGAGTGCGAGAGGCGGGACTTGGGGAGGGGGGATCAGCAGGTGTTCTGTGGGGACTGAAGGCAGGAGGAGGAAGAGTTGCAAAGTGCATTCCTACTCCCATCCCACGTGGGGACTTCTGCAGCCCTACACCCCACCTACTCATTTTCATTCTCTCTGGGGTTGAAGGAAAGAGAAAGCAGGGCAGCAGTGGTCAGACTGCCTGGTCTCGGTGGCTCCTAAGCTGGTCATTGTATCCTGCTAAAGGGCCAGCTCCCTACCCCCACCTCCAGGCACTGGACAGGTGCCCACCGATTTCTGCCCCACCCCAACCACTTGTCAAATTCACTTGTTTCTAGACCTTAGTGATACACTAGACCTGGTTGGGAGACAGGAGCTTCACTTCTATGCTCAGTAACTGGCGTGGCCCTTAGCTGGACAAGCCATGCCTGCTCTGGACTTCAGGTGTTCCTCACCTGGAAGCAGAGGGCTGCCCTGGCAGTGGTCCCCACAGGCCCATGCTGGTCTGTGGCGATGTAATGATGATGATGACTGTTATTTACAGGATGTTTCCTGTGATAAGTGCTTTTCACATATTAGCTCATTTACTCTTCATAACCACTCTGGGAAGTGTGTGCTATTATCACCTTCACTTCATAGATGATAAAACTGGGGATCAGAGAGGTCAAGTAACTTATCTGAGGTTCTTCAGAATATGAGTGGTGGAGCCTACATTTGAACTCAGGTAATCTGACCCCAGAGTCCGTGAGCTAACTCAGTACACTTCAGCTGCCGTGTAATAAGGAAAAACTAAGAAGGATAATGATCATGTGTGTATATTGATGTCCATGCGTCCATACACACATATTTTAACAGGTTTGTGTAATGTCTGCATAAATTTAAAACTAACTTTCTGGGAAAGAACTGGGATATATTCTTTATGTTAAAAGTAAGAGAATAAGTCCTCTATATTTTTTATGTGAAAGTGTCCTTTTCTGAGATGGCAGAAGATGAGCATTTTATTTGTTCAATTGGCAAAATAACAATTGACATCCTATTGTATTGTACATTACCCTTCCCCCCATGGGAATAGACCATGAAATTACAAGTCTGGACGACAGGGACTCACAGTCCTTTTTAAATAGGTTCAGATCTTCAACCTCCAGATCAGGGGACGTAGGCCACACGGGAGACGTCCGGCCAGATGTTGGGCCACGCCACCTGGTGCCCCAGTCAGCCCAGCAGGAGAACAGTCACCTAGAAGGGCCTGCTGATCACTTGCCTGTTGGAGACTCTGCAAATACTTGATTCGTAAAGAAAACTTGCTTGGCCTGGCCTGGCCCCAGCGTTAGCTCCAGCCTCTTCTGTCCTTGTCGACCTCTGGAATAGGCACCATAGAAAGAAAGAATCTGGAATTACTCAGTGGAGATATTTTATTTGGGACGAGGTCCCAAACATAACCCCCCCTTTCCCAATCCTGAGTGCCTGGTACCAAAGCCAAACAAGCTCTAACCTGAGAGGAAGCAAAAGGCAGAATTCGGGATTACCTTGAGGCCACCTGTTGAAAGCGATTGTTCGACGGAAGCCAGGAGCTGATCAGAAACAGGACCAGCAGTATTGGGGGCAGGGCATTGGTGCTTTCTTTCTTTAAAGTTGGTGAACTCTTGTTTGGAGGCTAATTTGGGGGGAAGGAATTTGTGTAGCCCTATGTTGTCACTTTTTTTCTTACCAAATGTCTCAGGGTCCCTCATGAAGGAGGACATTTGCTAACATCCAAATAGTTAGCAGCCAGGGACATTCTTAGGAAGGCAGAGGAAGCCAGCACTGCTTCTGCTATGGGGTCTGCATGCTTAAAACCCAGCAAAGAATTAGAGTTGGCGGGCCGGAGTCTGCCCCAAATGAACTAAAACGAAATAAATGTAGGGTTAGTATTTGTGGAAAGGGGAGGCGGGAGCCCTTTTATTTCTTTCTAGCAAACAAACACAGAATCAAAGGACTGGTGAGGGCTACCAATTTGGCAGAAATCTAAGAAATTAGAGCAAAAGGAACATAAATAGCCAAAAAGTCTTCCAGTTTTGCAAACCAGATGTGACCCTGGAATTGGGTGTAATGAAGAAGAAAAACAGCTGTCGGGTATGTTATGTGGTGACTTCGACAACATCATTCTTTCATCATCAAAAGTGGCTTTGACAGCTTCATCATTTGCAGGAAGATTAAAACTAGAGAAAGGAAGACGTGCTCAATCACAGCACTCATCCGATTCCCTCGCTTTGCTGGGAGACCCAGGCTGTGGCCTGAACTGGTCATGGAATCCAGCAACTAAAAGTGTTTTTTTCTGATGGTGGGATTGTAGGAAATGAAGTTGACAGAGTGGCTGTTCTATTGAGAAAAAGACTTGCAGCCGTAGTGGTCCATCAGAACACCAAAAAAAACACAGAACAAAGGAAAACATTACTGGCAAGAGCCCTTATTAAGGCCGCAGTCCCACAGTTTCATAGTAGCAGCAACCCACCTGCAAATGAAAACTGGAAATTTGAATTTTTTGAGCTTTTTGTGGGATGGGGGTTGGGGAGGAACAGTGTACTTTCTATGGGTGGTTCCAAGGAAATGATTTCTGGTCCTTGCTACATGCCCATAGTTTAAATAATCCATCATTTCGTCAATCGTACCTTTGACTCTCCTATTGGCTCTCTTTCTTCAGCCTGTACGCAGGTGACAGAAAGCATTGTCACTGCCCTACATGCTCAGACAATTCCATCCTAGACATTGACCTGGTCCCTTTCCAGCTACAGCCCGAGCACGCATCCTTCTGCCCAGCCATGTTGCTTTCCTGAAAGGGAAGTCCACGGGCCACCCTGGTGGGATTGCCACATAAAGTACAGGACACCCATTAAATTTGAATTTCAGACAAGCAAGAGATAACTGAGGCACACTTATATTTAAAGCGTTATTTATTGCTTACCTGAAATTCAAATTTTAGCTGAGTTCACATTTAACTGGGCATCCTGGGTTTTTACTTGCTAAATGTGACAATCCCACTGATCTCGTCCCCTGTCCTGAGTTTCCATTTGCTTCTCAGCCCATTGAAACCTCTCTGTTGATACTCCTCTCCCCAACTTCCCCTGAGGGACCCCCTAAGGACCAAGGCCAGAGGGGGCGTCTGTAGGCCTTACAGCAGGGACCTCTCTGGAGTGTTCGGAAGTCACTGTTGGTGTCCCCTGCCTCATGGTGGGGCTGTCTTCTCTCGTGGTTCCATGGCGTTTCACACTGTTTTCTCCATCTTTCTCTGACAGCCCTTCTCTGCTTTCTTCATGCCCGCCCCCTACCCCCCCCCTTGTTAAGCTGCCCTGTGCCTGGTTGGTGCTCCCCAGGGTCCTGTTCTTTAGCCTTCAGCACTCTCTATACACAGAGCTGTGTTTACTATCATATTTCTCTCCCTGCGCAGCCCCACTGGCCTCAGCTGCCCTGAGCAACCTCGCCTGCTCATCCATCATCCTGGCTGCAGGCACCAGAGTGCATCTCACAAGGAGACCTGCCGGCCCTGGGCCTTCAAGAAGGGCTCAGTGTCAGGGAAGAGAGCGCTTTCCCCAGGGGTCAGAGCACCGGCCTCCGGATTGATCGGCTCTCAATTACCAGGTCACATCCCAGTGGGCCCTGGTGCTCCAGAGCCAGAGAGAGGATCCTGCTTCCTTCCCCAAGTCGCCTCTTCTCTCGGGATCCCTTCAGCATGAATTTACTCCACATCAAGTGCATTCCTGCTTTTCTTTTCTTACTTTTGTTGCTGTGAATGATTATTATTTCTACAAACACATAAACACACCATCTGATTGGGAACATCCTGGGCTCTCTTCCGGCAGCCTGTGTCCTGCTGGAAGGCAGCAACCGACAATACCTCATGGGGAATGTTTAGTGCATAGAGATAACTTTAATCATAAGAACTGAGCTGCAAAGGGTGAGGAGGAGATTTTTGAGAGAATAACGAGGCGACCGTGAGGGAGAGGATGTCCTCAACCCGCTGAGATCTGGTGTCTTTACCCAACAACCTACAAAAACTGCTCTCAAGGTTGCTGGTCTCCTCAGTTGACCAATCCAATAGGTATTTTCCAGTAAGTACCAATTCCCCAGCACTTCCATTGTCTGAGGCATTGGGTCCTCTATGCTACTATTGTTTTTATCTTTCTAAAATAATTTTATTATATAGCTGATTATATAGCAGGTTTGTCAGGCTATCTGGGTATATTCTAGTGGGGATAGGAGGTGAGGCTAAAATATATCATTAATTAATCAATAACATGGCAAGTGGTCATAAATGTTTAAAGTTGAATAAAGCAAGAAAGGTGATAGAGTCTCTTTGATAAGGTGACAAATGAAGAGAGGAAGGGAGCCATGGGGACAGCTGGGGAAAGATTGCCCTGGAAAGGAAAAACAGTGAATTCAAATGAACAAGGAGGGAGTGTGCAAAGGGGTTAGGGTGTTAGAATCAGAGCAGAGTGGTAGGGGAAGTAAGAGATGAAGTCAGAGAATTGACAGGAGTGACTGGTCATGAATAGCCCTGTCAGCTGTGGTCAAGACTTTTGAGCCTACTCCGTATGAGATAAGAAGGGGTAGGAAAATTTGATGGTGGCTTAGACTAGAGTGGTACTGGTAGAGGTGATGATAAGTGATTGGACTTGAGGTGTAACTGACAGGTTGTGTGGATGGATTGCATGTGAAATGTAAGAGAAGGAAACACTAACTCTAAATGTTTTGACCTGAATAATTAGTAAGATGCCATTATTGGAAAGAAGACTACAGGATACACAGATGTGAGGGGGGAAATCAAGTTTAGTTAAGACTTAAGTTTTTAATACCTATGGAACATCTGGTGGAGATGTGTAACAAGTAGGCAGTTGAAAAGAGGAATTGAACATAGGACAGAGTTTGGAGATGGGAATACAAATCATCCACATGTAAATGTTGTTTAAAGCCATGGACTTGGTGGGTCATCTAGAGAGTAAATATAAATAGAAAAGAAATCAGGAAGAGCTAGCAGAAGAGACTGAGAAGGAGCCTCTACGGAAGTAGGAGCGATGAAAGTGACTTCCCAAAGGCCAAGGGAAAGAAGGATTTCAGGAAGGAGGGTGAGCAAACAAAACCACAATGAGATACTACTCACACCTCTTAGAATAGCTATTCTCAAAAGACTGGAGATAAAAAGTATTGGTGAGGTTGTGGTGAAAAGGGAACACTTGTGCATTATTGGTGGAATTGTAAATTGGTGCAGCCACTATTGAAAACAAACAGTATGGAGTTTGCTCAAAAAATTAAAAATAGAACTACCATATGATCCAGGAATCCCATTTCTAGGTATTTATCTGAAGAAAATAAAATCACTATCTCAAGAGATATTAGCACTCCTGTGTTCATTGAATCATTATTTACAACAGCCAAGATATGGAAGCAACCTAAGTGTCCACTGATAGATAAATGGATAAAGCTGTCACACACACACACACACACACACACACACACACACACACACACAGGAATATTATTCAGCCATATAAAGGAAGTCATTGCCATTTGAGACAACATGGGTAGATCTTGAAGGCATTATGCCAAGTGAAATAAGTCAGAAAGAGAAAGACAAATGCTATATGATTTATATGTGGAATCTAAACGAAAACACACACAAAACGAACTCATAGATACAGAAAACAGATTTTGGTTGCCAGCAGGTATGGGGGTGGGCGTGGGGGGAGGGCAAATTGGGTGAAGGTAGTTAAAATGTAAAACCCTGGGGATGTAATGTACAGCATGGTGACTATAGTTAACAATACTTTATTGCATACTTGAACATTGCTAAGAGAGTAGATCTTAAAAGTTCTCATCAACAGAAAGAAAAAACTGTAATTCTGTGTGGTGTCAGATGTTAGCTAGACTTATTGTGGTGATTATTTCACAATTACAAATACCAAATTTTTTATACACCTGAAACCAATATAATGTTATACATCAATTATATCTTTTTAAAGTTTTTAAAAATTGATTTTAGAGAGAGGAAGGGAGAGAGAGAGAAACATCAATGTGAGAGAGAAACATCAATAGTTGCCTGCTGCATGCTCCCAATCGGGATCAAACTCACAACCTGGGCATGTGCCCAGACTGGGAATCGAACCTGCCACCTTTTGGTGTATGGGATGATGCTCCAACCAACTGAGCCACACCAGCCAGGGCAACATCAATTACATCTTAATTTTTAAAGGCATGATAAGGTATGTCCAACTGAGAGGCTACATAAGAAAGAATGAAGGGTGACCATGTATCTGACAGATGGAGGACATTGGTGGCCTGAACTTTTTCAGTGAGATGATGGAGTCAAAGCATGACCAGAGAGGATTCAAGAGGGAGAAGATGAGAGGGCAAGTTTAGATAGTTTTTTCAGTAAGTTTAGTAAAGAATAGAGAAATGGGGCAATAGCTAGAGCAGGAATATAGATCAAGGGAGAGGTTTTTTGTTCTATCTTCTAAATGGAAGATATTATAGCATTTTGAGCAATTTTCAAGATCCACTGAAAGATTCCAGGGCTCTTTGAAGAAATGGCTGCTTTCAGGACTGGGAAGAAAAAATACAAAATGAGGCTGGAGCATCATGTGCCAAATGTCCAGAAGTGTTTGGAGAATAATGGGGAAATGGCAACAGGACCCAGAAGCCAGCCTGCAGGTGCTGGTACCAGTCAAATCAGAGGGAATTTGAACATCAAAATGCATGTTAGTAACAGATTATTACCCGTTGAGTAAAAGGCCAACCCGTGAATCAGCAGACTATGGCCTGTGGACCAAATCCAGCCTGCTGTCTGTTTTGTGTGGTTTATACAAGTAAACTTTTGCAATCAATTTGATAATAGGGGACACTAACTTTGAACCCTAATTAAGTCTAATCTCTCCCTCCCCCCCCCAAAAAAAGAACTCCATTCTTATTAGGAGAACTGCATTGCATAAATATACAGTGGGGCCTTGACTTACGAGTGTCCTGACTAACGAGTTTTTTGAGATACCAGCTGTCTCTCGGCAGATTTTTTGCATTGAGTTGATAGAGTAATTTGAGTTAACGAGATCCTTAACGAGCTCCTTAATGAGCTCGGTCTCGGAACGAATTAAATTCGTAAGTCAAGGCCCCACTGTATACTTAATAATTACGTTTTTCATTTCATCAGTGAAATTTTATGGACATTTTTTCCCTCTTGTTATAAAAGTACCTAGATAATACCCTCAGTTTGGCCTCTTGGCCTGCAAACCTGAAATATTTCCTAGATAGTAATATCTTTCATCATTCCCACAAGGAGTTTGCTGACTCGGGTCTAAACTAATATAAATAAACACATGAATAAATTTAATGTTTGATGAGGAGTATATCTAAATAGTGTCACAGTCCTGCCCACAAATTACTTTTTAATCACAAAGGAGCAAAGGAACACACTGCCATGGAGAAGCCTAGCGGACACTAACTTCAGCGATGGAGGCGCGCCCATTCATGATGGGACAAATTAACCTTGAACTCCACCGACAGGACCCAACGAGAAAAACATCTTCCTGTGTCATTCCTCCTGAATCCAATCAGAAGGAAACAAACTAACCCACCATGAGGGACCTCTACAAAATAACTGCCTGTCATCTTCAAAAAGGTCAAGGTGATGAAAGTCAAGGAGAAATGAAGGAACCCGTCGGCATGGGAGACACACACACAGCTCGCTGGCTAGAGAGAAACAGATCATAAAACTAAATATAAAAAATAAAAACAAAACAGAGAAAGAGAAGAAAATTAAAATGAAACATTTGAAGTCAAGACAGAAGTTTGAAAAAGATAAAACAGGAAAAAAAAGACCCTTACAAATGATTATTTTTAAAGCTAAGTGTTTAAGAATCTTTTAAAATAAGAATTAAATATTTCAAAAGAAAACAACGTAAAATTATGTATAAAACATAAATAATAAAAGCTAAGCCCTTCGGAGGAACAAAAACATGATAGGGTAAGATAATAAGAAGATAAATGTCCTTAGGGAGCAAACAAGAACAAAAAGCTAGATATTTCAAGCAGTTTACTTCCAGACACTTTCCTACTGATGAGGAGGACAAAAAAGACAAATGATTGCTAATGAGCAGGGAGCATAGTCACAGACATTGCTAAAAAAAAAA
>NW_005871238.1:2279761-2287527 GCF_000147115.1 Myotis lucifugus | reverse complement strand
CTCCTCCTCTTGTTGTAGTTGAAACAGCATCTTTTTGCCCTAGACGGTTTGTCTAAGAAGTTGTGGTGAGGGACCTTGTCATGCAGGGCCCAGGTTCGAATCATGTCACGGGCTTAAACCTCAGTTGAAGACTCAATCCCTGGTCTGAGTGGTGAAGTAGGGAAGGGGCCAATCGAAGTGTCTCTCTCATCCAATGTTTCTCTATCTGTCGCTCCCCCTCCCTGCCACTCTCTTTAAAAAATCAATGAAAAAATATCCTTGGCTAAGGGTTAACAAAACAAACACAAACACAGTGGTTTCCTAGCAAGTAATCGGGAAATATTAAGCCAAGAGGTTCCACCTGGCCTTGCAGCAGCCCTGAAAAGCTGCTGTGCTGTCAACTTCATGCTGTAGCGCCTGTGTTTGAAGCGTCCCCAGTTGTCCCGGGCCTGACTCCAAGAGAGTAGTACTTGGTGAGAAGCAAGTGCAGTGTTAGAGGGTTCTCTGGCTGGGCTTTTGGGGGCTCATTCAAGTTGCTTCAACAAATGGGAAGGAACACACACACAGGAACCCAGGAAAAGATGAACAACCAGATCTCGGGAGAAATGGAGGTTGGAGGGTGTTCATGGCCCTTTGCTCTGGGGCTCCATTGCTATGAGAATGACTGCTATCGACTGAAGGTTTGTGTGCCCCAGCTCCCAAGTCGTATGTTGCAAACCAACACCCAAGATGATGGAACTAGGAGGTGGGAGGTAGTTAGGTCATGAGGGCAGAGCTCTCATGAGGTGAATTAATATCCTATAAAAGAGGCCTCGCAGAGGTCCCTGGCTCTCCCACCCTGTGAGGACACAGCGAGAAGACAACTGTCTATGAGTCAACAAGCAGCCCCTCACCAAACACTGAATCTGCCACACCCTGATCCTAGACCTCCAGCCTCCAGAACTGTGAAAAGTCAATATTTATGAGCATCCCAGTCTGTGGTGTTACAGCAGCCCGAGTGGACTCAGTGATTTTACAATTATTTTCTCTATTCACTGTGTCAGCTTTTCTTTCTCAATCCACGAGCTTTATACAATGCAACACCATATCAATTTAGTTATAGATAGGTATGGATATGTGTAATAAGATACTGAAATACAATTCTTTCTCCCTCAGTTTGGACTGAGAACCCAAAAGCTTAGCACAAAGCCATAGGTACAAAGCAACCCCACATTCCAGAGTGAGGTGCTAAGCCATCTATGCAGGACTTGCAAAGATCTATGAACACCCATTCTGCAGCCCTAAGCATATCAACCACCCTGAGGATATTAAAGGCTTGAGATTGAAGTGGAGGGGGTGTTGATTTGGGTGGGGGGCGCAGAGTTGTAGAAGTGTTATAGAAGAGGAGAGAAGCTTACCCTTCACATTAAACCAAGTGATTCGATATTTAAGGGACCACTTGGAGAATACAGTGGGGCCTTGACTTATGAGTTTAAGTCGTTCTGAGACCGAGCTCGTTAAGGAGCTCGTTAAGGAGCTCGTTAACTCAAATTACTCTATCAACTCAATGCAAAAAATCGGCTGAGAGACAGCTGGTATCTCAAAAAACTCGTTAGTTGGGACACTCGTAAGTCAAGGCCCCACTGTATATTAGACATTACTAGACTGGTGCTGAACCCATGCCTATAACAGTATCAAAAGCAAGAGACTGTGGCTGACTAGTGAGTGCATTGTCATAGAGGAGTAGAGAGAGCTGTACCCCCATCATGGTAGGAGGGAAATGCTGATAGAAGCCTAGAATAGAGATGGTGGCCTGGGGCTCTCTATAAAGAGACCCTGGCCCTGAAGACTGCTTGGAAGAACTGAGGGGCCCCAACAAGAGCCCAAAGGATTAAAGGACCTGGATACTAAAGTATACCCATGAGCTAAGGGAGGAATGGCAGATGAGCAGCCGCCATCAGAACCACCATCAGAAGACTCCCACAGGGACAAGAAACATAAGACCCAAGAGGACAAAGTCAGCTTTAAACATCCAGTGGTCGGCAAACTGTGGCTCACGAGCCACACGCGGCTCTTTGGCCCCTTGAGTGTGGCTCTTCCACAAAATACCACGTGCAGGCGCGCATGTACAGTGCGATTGAAACTTCGTGGCCCATGCGCAGAAGTCGGTATTTTGTGGAAGAGCCACACTCAAGGGGCCAAAGAGCCGCATTGGCTCGTGAGCCGCAGTTTGCCGACCACTGCCTAGGCCAGTGATGGCTAACCTTTTGAGCTCGGTGTGTCAGCATTTTGAAAAACCCTAACTTAACTCTGGTGCCATGTCACATATAGAAATTTTTTTATATTTGCAACCATTGTAAAACAAAGACATATTTTTGATATTTATTTTATATATTTAAATGCCATTTAACAAAGAAAAATCAACCAAAAAAATGAGTTCGCGTGTCACCTCTGACACGCGTGTCAGAGGTTTGCCATCACTGGCCTAGGCCAAAAAATACCAGCACCATACTACAACAGTCCCCACAAAGTAAGACTTTTTCTGCTCCTTACATCTCCTCCCTCCCCCTGAGCAACAGTTTTGGGGGGGGGGGCAAGAGGTAGGGGAAAGGAGATGTAAGTAAATAAAGGATCAGCTGATCACAATCCTTCCTGCCCCCTTCAGCTTCTGATGTGAAGCAGACCAGTACTGAGGGAGAGAAGGCTTCATATTATAAGAAATTTGATAATTGAGGTTTTAGGAAATAAAGAGGATAACTTCAGGACCAAAGGTCTTTGGTAGACAAGGGGAGGTGGGATCAACTCAGTGTTTCATGGGAGGGACCTGCCTCAGGAGCAGGGCTGTTCGTCTCCTGCAGTCAGGAATTGGGGGTGAACTGACTGGGGAAGGACAGCTGGATTTTCAGGCAGTAATGAGCCTTTTGACAGCTGAGTCATCTCACATACATGTGATGCATTCAGAAGGGGACCAGTCCATGAAGTTGTGGTTTTCCTCTCATCATGTTGACTTTCATGAGCAAGGTGCAGAATGGAGCACTGGTCTACCTAAGGTTAGGGCTTTTCTGGTAAGAATGCTGAGTGAAGACAAGGACATGCACAAGGGGTGATGACACTGAAGAGCCATAGAATCTACCTTGAGTTAGGAGAGAAGTGAAGACAGGAGAAGGATGAAGGAACACTAAATTTCAGGGCCAACGTAGCAAAGGTTCTGATGAGTATGAAGAATTGCAGGACTGACTGTGTCTGGAGGCAGCCATCACAGAGAACCCTAAAATAGAAGGCAGAAATATATTGACACCATTCATTACCACCTCTCCATTCTTCAAACACTTCAGAGTCTTCTGATTGTCCATTGGCTGATTCTTCTGTCCCTGGTAAGCTCTGTATGTCCTTCAGCAAACTGCTGGAGCTGTAGATCTACCTCAGTTCTCAGCCTTGTGACACCACTAATGGGATTTTCCTCCTCAAGCATATGTTCTTATACTCTTTCATCCTTGCACTGACATTTCTGGATCTGCGTGCTTTGGATAAACCTCAGTAATTTGTCAGAAGAACAGAGGCTGGGGCTGATGTGTAGCCCCCCTTGACCCCAGTTGGGTAAAATGTTTTCTCTCTCATGTACAACTGTTTACCACAGGAGACTTTTGGGAGACCAGTAGTATCCCAGCTCCTTTAGGTGGGGTCCAGGAAATAACAGGGAAAGACGTACAGCTACAGATCCTCCAGAACACCCCAGCTACAATGGCAAAGGCTGGAGGCCCAGGGAATGCCAGCCAGAGAACTCTCCTTAGAAGACAAGGATCTCAAGGGTATGAAACTAGAAGCTGTTGAATTATCTTGACTGGGTGAGCTGAAGTACATGTGATTAGCATCTATCCAAGCACGATGGAACCTCCTGACCTGTGTGTCAAGCTGTTCTGGTGAAATATACATGGAAGGTAGAACAAATAAAAAAAAACACCCAAAGTAAAAAACATACATGATGTTTTTAAACCTCTATTTGTGCCTTCTGAGGACAGAATATCCTTAAGGAAATGGAGTCCACGCTTAGCCTCCCTTGGTGATGTGCCTTGGCTTCCAGTGGGAGTGGTTTCGACACCAAGGCATTTACTCGGTGACTCCAGCATTGTGCTCTGGAGCCAGATCACACTGGCTCACAAGAACTGACTGCTCAATTTTCCAGAATTTCGTGAGCTGGTTGTTAAAGGCATACATCACTTGAAATTAAATTATGCAAACTGATCATTACATCACCTTAAAAGCAAAGGTAATAAACACTCACAACTTGCTGATTATTTTATTGAATTTTATTATTATGCTCTCGAGGTTATGTGCATCTGTTGTATCTACCTGGGAGACACATTATTAAATGGAGTTCCACTGTGCATCCTATTCCTACCTCTGCATTGAATCCACGTAGGCCCTGGAAAACAGCAGATATTACAAATCACCCCCACACCCCCTTCCTCCAACAGACCCAGTTGGCAAACATTTACCAGCAACCACTGGGCTCCAGGGACTCAAGGGAGATCCATTAGAATGACCACACATCGGCGCACCTCAGGAGCCTGCTAGTTTCTCTGCCCTAGCCAGGCACCCTCCTCTGTGCAGGGAGGGGGCAATACTGCACTTACTCACTTGAAAGGCATCTTGATCAGATGGTCTCCCTCTGACAGCAGTGCTGAGGAGCTGGCTGAGGAAATATTTTCCCAACTCTGCCTGGTTTCCTTTTGAACAGGAACAAAACTGTTCCTAAGGAATGCAGCCGGTAGATAAGTAAATAGGGCAGCTGTGATGTGAGTTCCAGCTGAACTAAGACAACTTATGAGTCTGGTTTGTATAAAAAGGAAGCTTATAGATTCAGATTTTCCTCCCTTCCTGCCCTCCTGTCTCTCTCCTACAAGAGGACACAGTCTGCTTGCATTTGCTCTCCCCCTTCCCTGGGGACACAGCTGGCACCTGGCTGTGCTTTGGCTGCAGTACAGGATAAACTAGCTATTTTCTGGACACTTGTGTCCAGTGGTGGAGCCATGGATTTCTATTTTAACAGTGGACATTGCTTAGCCTCCATGGGACTCTTTCAAGGGCCCGTGGCCCAGGATCCCATGTTCTGAGCTAGAATAACCCTCCAGCTCCAATTCCATACAAAGCTCAGTCATCTCACTTGAGGGTCAAGGACAGGAGATGGGAAACTGGCAGGTTTAGGAATTCAGCTAAATGTCTGATTCTTCCTGAAAATATGCAACTTTCTTCCCTACCTCAAAACCTGATGGGAAATTAGGTACACTACAGATGCACTATGTACATGCACTCAGGTTAGTATATGCCCATAACACTCCAGAAATGGCTCCATTTCCTAGTTCCTATTTGTTCAGATACATGTGTTAGGATGTAGTGCAGCCATCTGCTATGAACCTGAATGTTTGCAGGTGTGTGTGTAGAAAGGCATGGTTGAGTGTCATTTGTAGATGCTTGTGTGTTTGAATGGGTACAGAGTCACATGTGTGTAGTTGTGTGTGTTCCTGTCTTTGCTTTTGCATAGACAGATGTGATTGTGTGTGTGTGCAGGAGCGAGCCCAGTGACTTTTGCAAACCTGGTTGAAATGCTTGGAGAGCCCTAACTGGTTTGGCTCAGTGGATAGAGCATCGGCCTGTGGACCAAAGGGTCCCGGGTTCGATTCTGGTCAAGGGCATGTACCTTGGTTGCGGGCACATCCCCAGTGGGAGGTGTGCAGGAGGCAGCTGATCGATGTTTCTAACTCTCTATCCCTCTCCCTTCCTCTCTGTAAAAAAAACCAATAAAATAAAATAAAAAAGAAATGCTTGGAGCGTGTCATCATCTTATAAAAATAGAAAAAAAATTTTTATAAAACCACACTGAAATATTTTTCTTTTTAAAGACTCTCTATGTTCTCCCTACGTGTAGTGGAAAAATACCAAATACTTGCATTTTTCTGTCATGATAAGGATTGTTGGTTTTATCCAGAGACAGGATTTCAGTTTAAGCTAAAAGTTTGTTAGCGGAGAGGTTGTAAGGGATGGATGAGAGGCCGTGGCCCCTGAAGGGGCAGGTTTGAGTGTATCATGCATCCCTTGCTTCTCTCCAGCTGCTGCCATCTGCTTCTAGAACATCTTGTCCCTCCACCCACTATTCAAAGGGAAGGAGCTTGTTTGTAGCTGTCATCCATTTGCACAAGGGGAGGGGTCAGGGGCCACGCACTCCATCCTTTTGAGGACAAGGAAACATACAAAAGGACATGAGATTGTTGGAAGAGCATGAGGTTAAAACCGGGGAAATGTCTCTAGTTTCTGGGCCATGTGATATAAGGACTTTCTGAAGTGTTTGTGAAGTCTCTTCCAGGGGATTCTAAGAGGAGGAGACTCGCCCCTCTAAAGTGAATTAGGAGGAGGATCCTAGACTCCTAATTCAGCGGGATGACCTCTGGAAGCTTTAAAAATACACTTACCTTATGTTTATTGGGCATTTCTCGTGATGGCCTGGGTCAAGGGCTTTATGTGCACCAACTCATTCCATCTCCACGGTGACTGTGAACGGATAATTATTACCTTCCCTATGATACTTCCTGTGGGGAAAATGAGATGAGGAGGTAAAGACACTTGGTCAAGGTCACAGAGCTAATGAGAGATTAAGTGATAGATCCAGGATTCACACCCAGGTGGTCTGGCTCCACAGTCTATGCTGTTAGCCATCCCAGTCCTGCCAACTCAGCTCCAGGGGGCTGTGTCACTTCAGAGAAGCCAATGCCTCTTCTGGTCGCTCACACACAGAGGGTTAAGGCTACAATGGTAGATATCAAAGGTTCCCAACGTCCAGGAATACTTTCAGATGTGCTTTCATCCCATGAAAACCCAAAGCTGGAAGGGATCCTCAGGAAGCCACCTGTCCTCATAGGTTTGTATTGGGAAGTTTCTGACAGGAAGGAAACTAGCATTTGTTGAGCACCTGATGTGTAATAGTTGTTGACCTCCATGCTTGTCATAATCACCAGCATAGCCCCTGCTTCTCCACAAGGGCTTCAGGAATTGAAATGATCAGACACAGAATATAAAGTCACAATATATGAAATGTTTAAAGAAATTTGAAAATGGAATGACAAATGTCAGTAGGGAACTAGACATTACCAGAAATAATCAGGCATGTTTGAGAAAGAACCAAATAGACATTTTATAGGTGAAAGAAATAATGGCCTCATAAAGAGTTTAGCCCTAGCTGGTTTGGCTCAGTGGATAGAGTGTCAGTCTTTGGACCAAAGGGTCCCAGGTTCAATTCCGGTAGGGCACATACCTCAGTTACAGGTTCCTCCCCAACTGGGCCCTGCAGTTGAGGGCTCATGCAGGAGGCAACCAGTTGCTGTGTTTCTCTCACATCGATGTTTCTCTGTCTTTCCCTCTCTCTTCCACACACTCTAAAAACCAATGGAAAAATATCCTCAGGCAAGAATTAACAACAACAACAAAAAGAGTTTAAACAGAAGATTAGGTATAGCTGAAGAAAGAATTAATAAACTAGAAGAAATATGAAGAAATTACCACAGATTAAGTACAGACAACAAAAAGAGAAAATATAAAAAGGCATTAAGAAATAATGGAGGATAGAAAGAGAAAAAGGAATAATAATTAATCATCTGACACTCAAGCAAAGCCAATAAAGGCAATATAAACGAGACAAGACTACATCGAAAGAAGAATCTTCTGCATGAACAAGGGAGGCCAACACCCTAATTGAAAAGCCGCTTCCAAATAGGAGAAGAGCGTGACAAATCAGGGGACTAAAAAGGGGTTATATC
>NW_005871238.1:2277064-2279310 GCF_000147115.1 Myotis lucifugus | reverse complement strand
GCTCCCAAATAAAATGCCTTCTATCACCCGCATTCTTTTGGGTTTACCAAAGATATGAATACTAATAGAAAAAATTTCTGCCTCCTTGTTCATGCGCTTATTATAATAGCACCAGAAACCACCTTAAGTGTCCTCGGTGGATGAATGGATAAAGACAATCACACACATACACACACACACACACACACACACAGAGAGAGAGAGAGAGAGAGAGAGAGAGAGAGAGAAATATTACTCAGACATGAGAAAGAAATCTTGTCATTTGCAACAACATGGATGAAACTTGAGGGCATTATGCTAAGTGGAATAAATCAGATAGAAAAAGACAAATATCGTATAATGTTGCTTCATTGTGAATCTTTAAAAAAATTGAGCTCAAAGATAGCAAATTGGTGGTTGCCAGAGGCGGGTGTCAGGGGTGGGAGAGGTGGGAGGGTTGTGGGTGGATGGGTGTGAAATGGGTAAAGGCTGTCAAAAGGTACATATTTCTATAATTCAATTGCAAATCTTGCGTGAATTTTGGGACACACTATAGTTACTAAATAAACTTGTCATAGGGATATAATTAATGCACAGTATGGTGAGTATAGTTAATAATACTGTATTGTATTTTTGGAAGTCGCTAAGAGTAAATCTTAAAGGTTCTCATCACAAGAAAAAAAGTTGTAACTATGTGTAGTAATGGATGTTAACTAGATTTATTGTGATCATGTCACAAAATATTCAGATACTGAATCATTTATATGCCTGAAACTGATATAAAGTCATATGTCAAGTATACCTCAATAAAAATCTAATAGAATCCCAGAAGGAGAGAAGAGAGTAATGGAGGAGAAATAATATTTGAAGAGAATTTTCCAGACCCGAGGAAAGACACAAATGCATTGATAGAGGACTACAATATATTCCAAGCAGAATAAACAAAAAGAAACTCACCCCAGACACATTTCAAGGAATCCGAAGAATAATAGATTCAAAGAGAAAAATCTTACAATTAGTAAGAGGAGAGAGAGGTCACCTGCAAAGAAATGAGAGCTTAGTGTCAGCTTAGTTAGATGCATTGTAGACTTTCTAAGAGCAGCATTGGAATCCGGGGTATAAAGAAAATATGCATTTTCTTGAATTCAAGGCTCCAGGCCCTAAACCCTTGGAAGTCCTCCTTCAGGAGGGCCCTGAAGCAGTCAAAGCATCCCTGCTGTGCTCTAGAGGCAGAGGGGAGCAGCCGCGGAGCATACCGTGATTTCTAGAACCTTTCATGCTCCCTCGGAGGCCACAGCTGGGTAAACACTGCACCTTTACATACCATCTTATTTGAGTGAACAGAACTTGCAGGCAAAGCAATAATCAGCTCAGTGTTCCTCTAGGCCTGGGGGCTGGCGGGGTTTTGCCTGCCATTTCCCCGAGGTCAGAAATGACTTTGTAGTTCACTTGACTCAATTTTCCTTTGGATCAACACTAAGACGGCTTTTGACGGAAAGTTTTCTCGCGCTTGAAATGCACCTAACTCTCAGCGAAGACTGCTGGCCTCAGATCACAGATCCTGCTCCTCCCTTCCTTCCCCTCCCGCAGAAGCAACCCCGAAGGTGATTGATTTGCTTAATATTTCTTGGTGCAAAGACGAAAGGAAGCTGCCTCTGCTCAGCTAACATTTGATTCCATTTATTTATATCTTGCTGGGGGCTGGCATTTCTTGAAGGTCTTTTCTGGCCCTTCTGCACAAGCGGCAAGTTTCCCTTCTCAGTAGAAAATAGGAGGAAAGGGAGCAAAAGTGGAGTCAAGATGGAGAGGTTGCAAAAGGGAGTATGTTAGGGGACCCAAGAAATCAGTGGAAGGGCTACTGTGCCCTCCCAGACTCTGCATCTCAGCCTCCTGACCTGTGTTTTCTATTATCTATCTATCATCTATCTATCTATCATCTATCTATCTATCATCTATCTATCATTTATCTATCATCTATCTATCTATCTATCTATCTATCTATCTATCTATCTATCATCTATCTATCTATCTATCATCTATCTATCTATCTATCTATCATCTATCTATTTATTTATCTATCTATTGTCTATTTACCTACTTACCTACCTACCTATCTACCTTTTATCTCTCCCTTCTACCCCCTCCCCTTCGCTGCTCTGTTCTGGGCTGGTCTGTACCTCTACTCTGCCCCACCCTAGCATTCCTGAGTCCTTTTCTACTTCCTGGACCCCTTGACAAGAAAGAACTTTCCTCCTGGAACCTAGACC
>NW_005871238.1:2259063-2276612 GCF_000147115.1 Myotis lucifugus | reverse complement strand
CCCAACACCAGCCCATGAAGGACTGGGAAGTTAATTGGTTAGTTTGAAAGGGCATCTGGTCCTTTCCAAGCCCAAAATAATAATCTTAGCCTAAGAGAGGCAAACCTGCTCTCTCGTTCTCTCGCTCTCTCTCTCTCTCTCTAGCTCTCTCTCTTTCCCTCTCCTCATCACCTCGTAAAACACGCTCACCCTATTCGTTTGTGCATTCTCTCTCCATAACCGCCATGTAGGCCTAGCAGACGCCTGGGGCCCTGCAGCCTCGCAGACTCCAGGGCAGACTCCAAGCAGGAGCCTGGGTACGGCAATGCAGCCGCCAGCGGAACAGGGGCTGAACTGACTAAGCTGAGACGTGACACAGAATTTCTGGACACTGGC
Organism: Myotis lucifugus; assembly: GCF_000147115.1. Taxonomy (NCBI): domain Eukaryota; kingdom Metazoa; phylum Chordata; class Mammalia; order Chiroptera; family Vespertilionidae; genus Myotis; species Myotis lucifugus. The sequence goes on along the minus strand of NW_005871238.1, from coordinate 2,276,237 downwards.
CTTCCTCCTGGGCTTGATGAAGACAAGGCTGGGCTTTCCCCGCAGTGGGACGAATGGAGATGAGATCCCGGGAACCCGGGGGCAGCCTTCTATTTCTAGTCCAATAAACCTTACTACCACTACATCTCATCCTCCCATTCGTGGGTCCTCAGATACGCTTTCCTTGCGACTCTGAAAGAACCCCATTTCCACTGGCAACACCACCACCTGACACCGATCAGGACTGGGTGTATTGTTTGGAGACACTGAGCTGCTTCACTGATTTTTCTAGATGAGGTGGTCACAAGCTGTCATCTCCACATCGATTCCAAGTTCCCGGGGTGGCCCCTCAGCTCTCTCCTAGCAACACTCTGAGGCCTCGCTGGGTCTGGAGTGCCAGGATTGACAGTGCAGAGCGGGTGTGGTGGCTGGTACCATCTGTTGGCCCTCCTACTCCACATCATCTTATGGTTTTTTCCCCTAGTGGCTGTGAATGTCCCAATGGCCAGTGCCATCACCCCAGAGTCCCATCACCTTTATATACGTCCTTCCCACCCCACCCCACCCCCAGAACGTTGTTCCTGCTTCCCCTTTCACAACTTGAACCCCTCTGGGCTCAGCCTCTATATTCCTAGTTAATCTCAGCTGTTTTGCAGAGCAAAACCATTTTGTACAAGGTTAATCGGCGGGGGGTGGGGGGGGGGGAGTTCAGATTACGAAAGGCCTTAAAAGGCAGTGCTGTAACTTAAACAACACTGAGTAGTGAACAGCACGGCACAGCTGTGTGTTAGGAAGCAGCCTGCTGGGATGAGTAGGGGAAACTATGGGGCGGGGTGGAGGCAGAGGGCAAGTCAGGCAGCCGGAGTCCGGAGCCAGAAGGTGCTGCAGCCCTTACCAAAGTGGCCAATTAATCTGGCTCAGGGGCCCCTGCTCCCTCGCCCCCTCCTAGCACTCAGACACCCCCAGGTCCATTACGGCTCGAACAATGGAGGTTGAGATTATGGTGCCCAAGTCCCATCTGATGAGCCCTTTCCCCATCACATGGATTGTCCACATCCCTTCCTGATGGCCTACATCCAAATACATGCAAAGCCCACCCCCGGGTATCTCTCCTATGGTGACAAAGTCCTGGTTCATCTAGCCCCGAGGGTCAGGAGTGATAAGGGTAAGGTCCCTAAGCCTGAAATGGAAAGCAACAGCCTACACAAAGCTGGTGGTCCCTGATGGTCATCAGAAATAATGCCTGGAGGAGTGTTAAGCTTACACACTCACAGGCAGACCCACTGAAATTGAACCTCCCGAAGTTCGGTCCCCTTGGCTACATCAGTAGCTCCACTGATAATCCAGACATCACAGAAGTTTGAAAACTACTGGCATGGGGGAGTCATTTCTATGCAACCTGAGATGAGGGATGCTCCTAGAGACTCATATATCATAGCTTATAATCTATAATAATAAAAGCATAATATGCTAATTAGACCGGACGTCCTTCCAGACGACCTTCCTGGGGCTGTGAGGGAAGCCTGGGTCCCAGGTGCCAGAGGGAAGCCGGTGCTGGCAGCTGGGAGAAGGAAGGCCTACTCTTGCATGAATTTTATGCATCAGGCCCCTAGTTTTGTAATAATAGGAATAGCAGAAGAAGTAGTAATAATAGCACTTATAGCCACTCCCCATCTGCCGGCTGCTATTTCTTCCTTCTCACAGTAACCCTAGGAAGTAGGCACTACTGTTTGCTCCTTTTTAAAGATTAGGAAACTGAGGTGTAGGGACGGTTTTCCTAAGTCACATAGCTAGTAAGTACCAAAGCCTAAATTTGGTCTCAGAAAGTCTTACTCCAGTTTCTGCTCTGGCCATTTTGCCATGTGATTGCCCCATCCTAACAGGCCCTTTCTCCTTTGTCTAGCTGCAGGCGTGGGGGTTGAAAGGCCAGAAGGGTCTAGAGAAGAAGAGGAAGAAGATGGAAAGATTGCTGAGCTACAACGTTCCCACCTGTTACCGATCCCCACCGCACTAATAAGAGGAGAATAATGGTGTCAGAGAGGGCTGAGGAGAAAGAATGGCCTCCTCCATTTATATTGCAGGGTGGGCACTCAGGTGTAACGTCCTGCTGGCCCATCTGCGCCCCTGAGGAAGGCAAAGTCGGCTCCCTGTGTTTCTCGACAGCAGGGACTCCACAGTCCTATTTGCCACTGTAGTCCCCATGCTTGGAGACTACATTTCAATAAATGTTTTTGAAAAAATTAATGAGGGAGTGAAGCATCTATTGAGCACCTACTATGTTCCAGACACCACTAAACCCTGTGGGTCTCCAAGGAGGTGTGGACATTGTCCTGATTGTAAGGAATGTACAACCCTGTTAAGAGGAGCCGACGTGCACCCCCAAGAAACGTTGGGCCTGCCGTTAGCACCGTAGGCCAGCCACCAGCCTCTGCTCAGCTTCCTCTTTCCTTCCTGGTAGAAAGGGGTTACAGGCCTCAGAAGGGATTCCCAGTGATTCTGTTATGTACTATCTGTTTCCACATAGAGACATCTTTATTTCTTTAATATATTTTATTGAATTTTTAGAGCGAGAGGAACGGAGAGGGATAGAGAGAAACATCAATGAGAGAGAACTATCCCTGATAGGCTGCCTCCTGCATGCCCCCCAGAGAAGAATCGAGCCCACAACCCCAGGCATGTGCCCTGCCCGGGAATCAAACTGGTGTCCTCTTGGTTCCTGGCTCAACGCTCAACTTCTGAGCTATACCGGCCGGGCTAGGGACATTTTTAGAAAGACCCATGCACCCGTGGTCTGGGGATGGAGGGAGGCCAGAGAGAGAGCTAGAAAGGCTACCTCCCACTGCACTTGGGGAGGGCAGGTGGTGGCTCAGTGAGGAGGAGAGGGAAATTGACAGAGGCCCCGAGATCCTGGTGGAGAAATGAGGGCTTCTCAGGGAAGCCTTGCAGAGGCCCTGTTCCTAGGGGTGATTGTTATGTCTGGGTGCCAGTCCAAAGTTGCTCTTCAGTCTTCCTATTTGGAAAGGGAAGGTGGGAGGGGCTGCCTTCCCGTTGCTGTCTCTGCCCCCACAGCTCTGCTGAGCGCCCTGAGACCACATGTCTCCCCCAGGCCAACGTACATTTGCTTGGGCCTTGCATGCTAATTGGCTCCAGTCTGAAGCTCCAGGGACTTACTTGTGAGCCCATCACGACCCCTTCTGTCCTCAGATAGGAATGTGCACAGGCTTGTAGCAGAAACCAGGGTTGCACAGGGACAGGAGGCCGGAGAGTGGGCAGGTGGAAGTTCTTGGGTGTTAGGCTTTGCCCAATAGATGCTGTCTTCTGAGGGAGATGAAGCACCAAGGTCAGGAGGCTCAGGCCGGGCTCAGAGGAGGCAGGTACAGCCCATGAATTCCCCGATGGAAAATCAGGAATCAGGACACACTGTGGAAAAGTTAATGTATCTTCCAGAGCCTGGATATTGTCTTTCCTTCTGACCTCAGACACTTCCCAAATGATTTGTCCAGACCTGGCCAGTCCCTCCGCAGAGCCCGGGTGGACGAGGTTAGGGCAAGGAGGTCAGTACAGTACTGCCAACAGGACTTGAGAGCCCCAAAGAACCCATCCGTCTTCTTTCCTGCCTGAGTCAGTCCAGGCTGCCTCCGCAGGGGCCTTGCCTGGCCCTCACTCCCACGGGGCCCACAGCACAGTCCTGTGTCCCAGCCCTACATCCGGACAAGAGGGACTAAAGGTGCTAAGCCCAGTGCTCTGGGTCTGAGTGTCAAGCCCCCTGGCTGTTTATCCACCTCTGACTGCAGGCCCCAGTGCTGGATCCAGCTTTCTGCCTTCTCTGAGACCCTACCAGGGGTCCTCAAACTACAGCCTGCGGGTCACATGTGGCCCGCCAAAAACATTTATCCGGCCCGCCAGGTGTTTTTGCCGCCGCTGCCTGTTGCTTAGCAGCCGACTAGTTTTTTTTTTAAACTATAGTCCAGCCCTCCAACGGTCTGAGGGACAGTGAACTGGCCCCCTGTTTAAAAAGTTTGAGGACCCCTGCTAGTCCCTCCACCTGTCTCACAGTGAAGGCTTGATCTGGTGAATACCTGCCCTGGAATTTTCTGGTATCTGGCCTTCCTGCTCTTGCCCACTGGGCAACCATGGTAGCCATTATTAATGAATTACATCACTCTTTCCTACATTTTCTGCTGAAGTCAGATTTCTTTTTCAATATGTTTTTATTGATTTCAGAGAGGAAGGGAGAGGGAGACAGGAACATCAATGATGACAGAGATGCCTCCTGCATGCCCCACACTAGGGATCAAGTGCCCAACCCAGGCATGTGCCCTGACCAGGAATTGAACTGTGACCTCATGGTTCACAGATCAATGCTCAACCACTGAGCAATGCTGACCAGGCAAAAATGTACTTCTTAATCCCTTCACCTTTTTTCAGGTCAAGGGGAGTCCCAGGGGCAAGCTATGCTGGAGCTGAGAGCTGTGGCTGGAGAGTGTGGGCCTCGGTGAGTCCTAGGAGCAAGCGCAGAGCTGGTGTGGTCTGGGGCCCGGAGCGCACCGGGCTGACCTTGGCCAGCTGGCTAGCGCACCTGGATTGTGCTCCTGCCTATTCGTCCAAGGTGAAGAGGAGAGCAACAAATGGTGCTCTCCAGCGCCTCTGACAGCAAGAGTTCCCACAGTTCCCCTCCCATTGGTAGAGGCTGTAGGGTTAGTAAATGGATTTCCTTCCCGTATCCTTCAGAAGCCCTTTAAGCCACTGCTTTTTCACTGTGCTGCAGGGCGGGCAAGTCTGCTTACAAGCTCTTCCGTAATCCCTCCCTTCTGCAGGTTGGTGTGTTGGGGGTGGGGTTCCCATGGTACCATGCCTCCATCTGTCCTTTTCATTTCTGTGTGGTCTCTCTCTTTCATTTGAGGTGCAAAAGCTGTTCAGTCAGCCCTCAGTTCTTCAGGGGGCGATTGCTTTGTCTGTAGGTGTAGATTCAATGTGTTCATGGGAGGAGGTGAGTTCAAGGTTATTGCTGGTGCTGCCAGGGTTCAGAAAGTCCCACTTCGGGCATCCATTATTGCCAGGGTTCTTGTCCCAGCATCAGGAAGGGTTCAGGAATCTGGAGAAGGCTGTGCATAGATGTTAATAGGAATCCACAGACTAATAAAGAGTCCGGAGACGAGATATAATTTTGAAAGGCATTTGGGGGTCAGAGGAGCTTAGCTAAAGGAGCTAAGTTCTAAGGTCATATATCTAAAGTCTTAGGTTCTCTTCATCCCCAGGACCCCATGCTTTTTATTAACACAACTTGTCCTGAGGCGAGGCAGAGATATACACTTCAAAGGGTATACACAAGCATTGTCAGAATGGGGGAATTAGCCTACGGCTGTTCAGGTGTTTGACCAGTAGGAGGCAATAACATGTAGATTAAGATGCCCTTTAACTGTCTGGCAGCCAAGCAATAATCTCTTTTCAGGTTTGGGAAAATGCCGTCAGCCATTCCCAGATGCAGCCCTGCTGTCATGCTGGAATTGGTCTCCGGCACAAGGTCTTCCTACACCACCATCTTGTACTGGACTCCTGGGAACTTCTTATTAATGGAAATTCTCTGTCTCCCCCAGGCTAACTGAATTAGAGTTTCTGGAGATAGGGCCCAGCAACCTGTGTTTTGACAACCCTCCGGGAGATTCCGATGCGCACAAAAGTCTGAGAACCAGGTGATTGTGAGATAGATTCAGGTTTGGGAGCTATTGATCCAAAGGCATTTCCAGAATACGGATTCCCACTGTGGCTCCTTTGGGCACATCCAGTGCAGCCCAGGTGGTAGGGCATGAACACTGGACATCTTTAGTCTTCTCTAGGGGAGGAGTCTGTGGAAAGGGAGGGGCTGGAACAGACAACTTCTCAAGACCTGCTATATGTGGCAGCAGTTTCTGTTGGGCCAGCCAAAGGCGTTTCTGAAAGGTTCTATTCAAAGTTGTTAAATGAGCAAACACGACTGCTTTTTTTTTTCCTCCTGCACCTGGAGTTGTAACCAGAACTGTTGGCAGCTGGGGCTGTGGCCCCAGGAAGTCGTCGGGGCTAAAGAAGATCAACCCCACCTGCTGGGGAGCTGGACCGCTGGGAAGGAGATGGCCAGGGGGTTCGGAAGAGGGAATGTCTCACGGAAATAGGGCCAATTCCTTGAAGTGGGCAAAGCAACCCTTGTCCCCATCCCTGGCACAGTTTTTACATTTAGAAGGTGCCTGAATGGTGGGCTGTGCTGAACACGCACCAGATGGTCTCTGGGGGTTTCTCTGTCTGAGGAAATCACATGGGCAGGCCGACCACCCACAGACAATCTAACAGCAACATGGAAACCAAGACAGAACCTTATATCACAACCCGGTCAGGGCACTTCGGGGTGGAGTGTGGCCCCCTCTAGCTGCAGACAGAGTGGGGGTTCGAATTTGTCCAGTCGTTCGTGGCTCACATCACATGACCAAAGCAGTGGTCTGTGCTGAATGGCCACTGCGCAGAGGGAATTACATCGCTGAGGAGCCTGTCTCAGGGGCCTCGCGCTCTTAATCATTTCCACAAGGCAGTGCTAGTCCTAGTTTCTGATTTCGACTATAGTTTGTTTTCTTATTCTCCTGTCCTTTGATTCATTCTGAGACCAGAAATCAACCCTCTGGTATTTTTGAAATCATAAGGCGTTGACTGTGCTGAATTTGAACCCCCAAGGGTCAGCATACACTCCATCACCACGAATGTTTTAGGAAACCATTCTTACCAGCAGTGGGATTGGGTTGCCTTCATGCTCTTTCCCAGCCTCAATGTCCTCATCTGCACAATAGGGATGACACTGTCAACCTCGCCATGCCCTTCCCTCCCATTAGAGGCAGTGGACAAAGCCAAGGAATACCAAGGATTGCTGGGAGCCTCCAGAAGGTAGGAAGAAGCAAGGAAGCGTTCTTCCCTGGAGCCTTCAGAGGAACTGTGGCCCTGCCAATGCCTTGATCTCAGACTTCTAGCCTATAGAACTGGGATAATGCATTTCTGTCCTTTTAAACCAGAGGTTCTCAACCTGTGGGTCGCAACCCCTTTAGCGGTCGAACGACCCTTTCACAGGAGTTGCCTAAGACCATCCTGCATATCAGATATTTACATGACGATTCATAACAGTAGCAACATTACAGTTATGAAGTAGCAACGAAAATAATTTTATGGTTGGGTCACAACATGAGGAACTGTATTCAAAGGGCCAGAAGGTTGAGAACCACTGCTTTAAACCAAGATGAAACCCTATATCATAGCTGGGCCAGGGCACTTAGGGGCTGGAGCTGTGGCCCTCTGTAACAGCCTTAGGAAATTCAAACGATCCTCTCTCCAAACCCAGAGCATGGCTGTTGCCCTTTCCTTGGCTGGCCTAGTTCCCAGCAGCCTCTGCTCTCTGGCCGATTCCCACCTTTCGCTGGTTCCCCCTAAAATAAAGTGATCTTTCACATGTGTATCATGCTTTACAGTTTACAGGGCATCAACAATATCCAACTTTTCACTTACTCTCACAGCCACCCTGAGAGTTTAAAGGTTTGTTTACCCCAATTTACAGATGTGGAAACTGAGGACTAGAGAAGTTAAATTGATTATCCTATGATCTCATGACAAATAGTGGAAGAGCCAAGGCTGAGTTCAAGTATTCTGACTCCTGAGCCAGGGTTCTTTTTCTTTATATTTTTATTATAAAAAATAACACACATACATAAACATGCACAAAATACAAATACAGTGTGGCTCAGTGGTTGAGCATCGACCTATGAACCAGGAGGTCACAGTTTGATTCACATGCCTGAGTTGTGGGCTCGATCCCCAGTGTGGGGCATGAAGGAGGCAGCCAATCAATGATTCTCATCATTAATGTTTCTATCTCTCTCTCCCTCTCCCTTCCTCTCTGAAATCAATAAAAATGTTTTTTTTAAATAAAAATGCATAGCTCAGAGAAAGCAATACCCACATACCCACCATGAAGGAATAGAGCAGTGCCTGCCTCCCAGGCTCCTCTGCCCATCACTCTCCTTTCCCTTTTCCCCACGATGACTCTGTCCTTTGTCAGACCAGTGCTCTTTTCACCAGACCACAGATTCCATTCTGACCTTTGTGTCATTAAGAACCAATGGAGGTTCTGGAAAAAGACAGAAACCTGTGTGCTAGCAAGTCCTCCAGGCTTTCCCCCCTAAGGCTTAGGAGTTCTCTGAAGCTAGGTCTCTCTAGGGCTCTTCTCCAGCCTTCCCTTTAGGGGGGGAAAAACCCACAACAACTCCCAACTGGTCTTGACATTTTCAGAACCATAAAAGTTGGGAGTGGCTGCCACTCTTTGAATCAGGAAAACCACAGACTTTTAACAAGAAAGGAGGGAGCAGGGGAGGACAGAAGGATAGGCCCAAGGGCTGGGACCATGAATGGGTTAAAGAAACAAAGAAATAATCTCCAAGTCCCCCAGGACAGCCTGTCTGCCCCATCCCCCCCCTCCCCCCAAATCAGGGCAGAGTCATACCTGTAGGCAGGGGTAAACCCCAGGCTCCTTGCATGCTTCCAGCCGGAGCTTGTTGCCCTCTCTCCTCCAGGAGTCTGCGTCCTGCTCTTGGTAGTACAGGGTAGGGTGACAACGGGAGAATAAGAGAAGAGGGGCTCCTCAGAAAGCTCCTGCCCAACTTCCGGAAAGTCTCTTACTTCCTCTGGGCCCGGACCAGCCTGCTAAAGTAAGGGCAGGAGTCAGTCAAGTCCCTCTGGGGTGATGGTGTTAACACTGATGTGAGATGCCAGTTGGGTTCCCAGATGAGAAGAGACAAGCAGATGGGTCTTTCCACAGTGGGGCAGACTCTGGGTTACACACATGCCCCCCAGGGTCAGTGCGCTGCCTCTGCTAGTGGGCATCAAGGCAGGAGAACCAGGGGCTCTGGAGGGACACCAGGAGGTCAGGGTGAGTGACCGCTCAGCCAGCTGTCAGGCACAATCAGCGCCACTCTGCCTGCTGTCAGGGCCGCTGCTGTGTGGCCAAGGCCGGGAGGAGGCAGGACAGTGCAGAGGGTCAGGAGAGTAGAGCGGGAGGGCTCTAGGCTCAGTTGTCCTGTCTCTTTATCGTGGGCCAGGGCAGGGCAGGGCTGGTCCCTGAGCCCAAGGAGAAATTCATACTATTGGAGTTGTTATCTGGGGAGCAGCTGCAGCCTGAGGTCCTGAATCTACTCCAAGACTGGCTTTATGTTCCAGAAACTGGAAGCCCTCAATTTCGTTCTGGTTCTACCACTTATAGTACCTGAGCAAGTCACTTCCAGCCTCAGCCTCAGTTTCTGCATCTGATAAGAATGACGTTTTTTAATTTATCAAGCTCATATGTGCTAGGTAATGAGCAAGATGCTTAATAGGCATTCTATCTAATATCTTCTCTCTACCTCAGAGGGTGCTGTGAGGATCAAATACAAAATGCATTTCCTCAAAAAGTAAAACAATTACCATATAACCCAGTAATTCCACTCCTAGGTATATAATTGAAAAGAGGTGCTCAAACCAATACTTGTTCACGAATGTCCATGGCAACACTATTCACAATAGTCAAAAGGTGGAAACAGCCCAAATGTCTATCAATGGATAAATAGATAAACAAATTGTGATTTATACACTCAATAGGATATTATTTACCCATAAAAAGCAATGACTTTTTTAAAAATATATTTTTTATTGGTTTCAGAGAGGAAGGGAGAGAGAGATAGAAACATCAATGATGAGAGAGAATCATTGATCCACTGCCTCCTGCACGCCCCACACTGGGGATCGAGCCTGCAACCTGGGCATGTGCCCTGACCTGGAATCGAGCCATGACCTCCTGGCTCATAGTTATATGCTCAACCACTGAACCACGCCAACCGGGCTAAAAAGCAATGACATCTTGACACATGCCACAGTTTGGATGAACTTTGAAGACTTTATGCTAAGGAAAAGAAGCCAAAGACAATGAATCACATATTGCATGTTTTTATATGAAATATTCCGAATAGGCAAATCCATAGAGATAGAAAGCAGATTAGTGGTTGCCAGGGAGGAATAGGGAATAGTTAGTGGGCAAGGGAATTCTTCTGGGGTGACAAAGATCTTCTGAAACCAGAGTGGTGGTGGCTCAATGAATGCACTGAGACACCGACTGTACCCTGTAATGCCTAACTGCATATTACGTGAATTTCATCTCAATGAAATGCATGTGTGTCTTTGCGATGTGTAGCAATCACTGGTATCCAGGCCTACTGGCTAGCTTACTCCTCTAAAATGAGAAGCAATAAGGGCGGCTTGCCTTACCTTTCCTCTAACGTAGATTGCAGCCATGCTCCACACACACACAGTTGGATTCAGCCTCCGGGTCGCTGCACACTTTCTTGCATACACTGATGTGCCCGCAGGCCGAGTAACACAGTTCCCACGTGGAGCACGGCCCCTCTGCCACCAGTGCACACAGCTAATTGCCCACCTCCGGGAGTCATCAGTAAACACCACCACGGTTCCTATGAGCATTGCGCCTCCGCATGCACAGCAGTGCCCACCAAGGCTAACGGAAAGGTGAGGGCGCTGGAGATGGAGCACAGAGCAGGCCAGCCAAAGGGGAGCTGCGGGCAGCTACCATCATGCAACACGCAGGATTCCCTTTGAGCTAGTGAGTGATGCACCACACTCACCGGTGCCCACTCCCACGCTGGCCTCCAAGCACGTAAAGGGGAGTGTTCTCCTTGGAGAGACCCCTGGCCAGGCAGGGGCCAGGAGGGGAGCGGAAGCCTAGGGGGCAGGATGTGCACCCAGCAGAAGGGAGGGGGTGGCTGAATAGTGACTGCCCTGGCACTCCGGGTTGGTACAAAGCCTCCTTCATTGCTTGGCCTGGGTTTACTATTTTGCATGAAGATCCCACTAGGCTGGGTGGATGGAGCGTGGGGGGCGGGGGAGGGAGAGAACAGTCTTGGGTGCTATGAGCTCACCAGGAAAAGGCTACTTTCTCATCCTGTCAAGAGCTGGAGGGGCCACCGGCTCTCCTCCATCCATCCCCCGCTCTAACCTCCAGAACACGCAGGGGCTTAGCGGGCCCTGGTTAACAACCTCGGAGGAGCGGCCTTGCTGCCCCTGAGGCCACGTGCATGATCCCAGATGAGTGGAGCCAGGAGACCTCTCTGAAACTTAAAGAAGTGTGTTCATGCCACTGGGCTTCTCTGCCCTGCGTGGGTTGGCACAGCAGTTACCACACAGGCTGCCAGGGGCCCTGCCAGCTGCACTCAAGGTCCCCACTATGGTGGCCAAGAGCACTCACCTCCCGGATGCCGGGCCTTGGGTAATGGCTCCGTAGTGTTTCCTTGCATTTCCCCAGACGTGGGACGTACTGCGACTTCAGGAGAAGCTGCTGGCAGCCCCAGGGACTGTTCCCAACCCCATGGCTGCCATGTGGCTGGCCCTTCATCGAGCCACAAACAACAGTCTGAGGTGGTTTTGTGAGGAGGGAGCGGGGCCAGCATAATCCAGGCAAGCTGCTGGCACCCCTCGCTCTCCCCATGTGCGCCTGTGCACACACACTCACTTCCATAAGAAGAAAAATGTCAATACTCAACACTAGGGGGTGACTACTGAGAAGGGGGGGGGTTGTCAGAAGGGAGTCCTCTGTAGCTAGAGAAGCATCCAGCTGAGAAAGGAAAAAAGAAACAATAAAATCTGACTTTCCTTTACCTCCAACCAGCTAGTGCTCTCTCCGCCCCCCCCCCCCGCCCCCCGCTACGTTAAATTAGAAGCAGGCCTCACATTGCAGAGGGGAGGGTGCTCATTAGAGCATCAACTTTGTGCCTGAACCCCACTTTTTCTTGATGACATCCCCACATGGCTCAGAGCCTCCTCGGTGTCCCAGCCGGGGCTGCAGACACGGGCTTCTAAGGACAACAACACAACTAGGCAAGAACACCTCCCAGCTACTAACCTTGCAATTCTTCATTTCCTTCCAGCTAATGGCACGCCTTCATGTCAAATTCCACCAGGGCCCAGCCAGCGTGCCCAGGCCACGGGCGATTGGGTTGGCTTCTCAGAAACACTATGGACTCTTTGTCTGAGACTTCAGGCTGCTTGAGAGTGAGCCAACTAAGGCTTCCTAACTCAGGGGCCCCTCGAGCTCCCCAGCTCCCAATGGCTCCTCCCCTTCTTGCTTCCTGGTCATGTCAGGGACTCCCTGTTGAGACAAGATGAAGGTGATGTGTCTGGCAGCTGTCAACTCGATGCAATTGACTACACCTTCACTGAATACCCACAATGCCCAAGGCGTGGGTGCCGAGCTAGGGAAGCTGTTCCTTCAGCAATGCAGATACACCAAGGCCAAAGTCAAAGAAAACTAGGCAAGAATACAGAAAAAGAGAGAAAGACTAAAAGGACACATTCACCTCTGTCTTCTTCAACGTGGTTTTCATGGAACCTGGTTCTTAGGAAGAAGAGACCGGAAGTCAGGCCTGTGCAGCAGGTCCCATGACACCCACAGTCCCAGGCTCCGGATGGAGATTGAGAATCCTGTGCCCCACAGCAGATCTCTGTGTCTGAGCTTTCTGGGAGAGCTTTTATCCAACTAACTCTCACAGCTGACTCCTTGGGACAAGTATGGGTAGTAACGCAGGTCTCAGAGCAAGGGCCAAGTCCCTCTGGTGCGGCCCTCATCCGCCATTGCTGAGGGGGGAGCCTCAGCAGCCAGGGAAATGCGGATGAGGAGGAGTTAGCGCTGCCTGTGAGAAGGTGGGAAGCCTTCAGTGCATTTCCCTGAAGGGACCACTCACAATGACTCCAGGTGACCCTCAGGCAGGCGGTACAGTTGAAAGAGCCCTGACTTTGGTTCCCAATTTACTTCATTCATTTGCTAGTTCATTTGCTCCTTTGTTCATCTATTCATCCATCCATCCATCCATCCATCCATTCATACTGTGTGTGGGCTTGTGTTTAAAAACTGAGCTCACTTCTTTAAACCTCAGTCTATCTTACGTGTTAAATGGAGATCATTGCAGCTGTGCTTCAGGTTTATGAAGATGAATGAAATGATGCCTGTGGAGGACCTAGCCCAGAGCTTTAAAAAATGCAGATTCCCTTCTTCCAGTTCTCCATAAAGAGGCCCTCCCACTTCCAATCCTGTGACCCAGCTACTCCCTCGAACCAGAGCAACCAGAGCGCATTTGCTCCTGGAAGATGCCGTTTTGTTGAAGTTGGTCGATGGGGAGCTGGAGGAAGATGGTCCAAGGGATTAGGAGAGGGGGCAGGTCTGAATGTAGCCGAACAGAAATGCCTCAGAGGCAAAGTTTGAGAACTTCTTATGAGTCTGGCTGCTGGCAGGGAGGGGGTGGGGGCACATTCTCTTGCAAGGATGTGTTCTTAGAGTAGCTGGGATCTAAGAAGTGGGAGGGAGAGGGAGAGAATGAATCTTTCTGTATCTTCATTGAAGATGAAAACAATTTCTATTCTTGCAAATTCCCTTGGAAATGCAGCCTCATGGGGATTGGAAAAGGACTTTGTTTCTCCACGAGGCTTAGTAAGCAGCCTGGCTGGGAGCCATTCGGTGGTTTTCTCCAGCAGGAAAGTTGTGGAAGAAGCAACGGTGCCCCCTCCCCCCACCAATGCTACAGCAACAGCCATAGGCAGCAGGGTCTTCGGGCTCCAGCCCCTGTGACCCCACGGCAAGGGTGTGAGGGTGCGTCCTGAGATGCTCAGGGGTGGCTCCCCCTATGCCCCTCCCTGACAGAGGGGCTTGCCAGCCCAGGTGAATGGCTTGCACTGTGCTCTTCAAGTTGGGACCAGAGAAGTGTGGTATATCTGGGGCACCATCGGTACCCAAGGAGCTTGGGGGCGGGGGGCTGGGGATTTCTATTGAAGTAAATATGAATTTGTTATTTATATGGGACAAAATGCAAAATTCACAAAATATTTTTACATCAAATGTGAGATGTAAGCTTGAGTGGGCTGCTTCGGATTCTGCTTGTTGGTCCCTGAAGGGTACCTTTTCATTCTTTTTTTTCTGGGTACGTCATAAAGAAAAGTTTAGAAGGTCCCCTCTCTTGGAGTTAGATGTTTAAGTGATGACCTCTGTTTTGAAGGTCATTGTGTCCATTTCCCTGCTTTCAGATAACACTCTCAAAACTGGCTACACACTAAATCAATCAATCAATCAATCAAAGAGTCCTAACAACCCTTTGTAATACTTTTAGCAATAAAAAAAAAGATTTATTATTTAAATATACATAATAAAGTGTTTATTCAAAGCTAAAAAAAAAAAAAGAGTCCTAACAGCGAGGTAACCATCACCCCCTCCTCTTCACCAGTCCTCTCACATTTGGTTGTGGGGAAGTCATGGGCTTTGGAGTTTCTAGCTTCAAATTCTTGTTTAAGCCCTTTCTTGCCAATCATTTTATACACCTGAGCCCCTGTTTCCAATGCAAACTATCTGCTGTGAGTATTTAAAGAGATAACATACATAAACCTCCTAGTTTATAGTAAGTGGTCAGCAAAGGCCCGTTCATTATGTTTAATCTCCTCAAAACCTCTTTGCTGAGAAGATTGAGCCCCTGACCAGGACTTTTCTAACAGCCCACACAGCTCCAACCTTTTAGAGCAACCAAAAGTGCCATCTGCCTGACGCCTCTAAATTCTCCAAATTCAAAACCTGAGGCTTTCTCAACCTCTTCTTAATAAGGACTGTTTCCAATTTGACCCTCTGCACTGTTAATAAAAAATGTAAAATGGTGCATCTACTGTGGAAAACAGCATGGTGGTTTAGAAACTTAAAAATAGAATTGCCGTCTGGTCCAGCAATTCCACTCCTGAGCATACATCCAAAATAATGAACAGCAGAGCCTCTGAGAGATATTTATACGCCCATGTTCATCGCAGCATTAGTCACTATAGCAAAGTTGTGGAAGCAATCCAAATGTCCATCAACAGAGAGCTGAATTTTTTAAATGCGGTGTATTTATACAATAGGAGAGTGTAGGAAGGAGATTCTGACACATGCCACAACATGGATGAAACTTGAGAGCGTTATACTAAGTGAAATAAAACAGGCACAAAAGTATAAGTACTATATGATTGAACCTATAGGAGGTATTTAGAGCAGTCAAATGCATAGAAACAGAAAGTAGAATGGTGATTTGCAGAGACTGGGAGTGAGAGGGTGGGTGAGTAATGGGGAATTTTTGTTTAGTGAATATAGAGTTTCAGTTTTAAAAAATGAAAAAGTTCTGGAGACCAGTGACATGCAATGCAAATACATTTCACTCAAAATGGTTAAGAGGATAAATTTTATGTTGCATGTAACTTACCACAATTAAAAATTATGTTAAGGGGGTGTTTCTTGGAAGTGAGGCCATTCAGTTGAAGAGACAATTAGGACACGTGATCTAAATTCCGAGGTTCCCAAATGTCTTCTTCCAACCCCCAAACTCCAAATTCAGACTCACAGACCTGTCTGAGCACATGTGCACTGGAAGGCCTAACAGGTAACTTGGCACATCCAAACCCAAAGTACACGTTGAGTTTCCCCCCAAGTCTGTTCCTCCCCGTCTTCCCGATGACAGGAATAGAGCTCCCACCCACCCAGTGGCTCACACTGCAAACCTAGGACTCATTCTTGACCTCCCTAACTCCTCATATCAGGTTCATCTTCGGGACTTGTCAGTTCCTTATCTAAAAGTACATCAGCCTTCCACTGCTCTAGGCCCACCTGCCGTCACCTCTCAATGATGCTTCCACCCTCGCCTCCCTGTCCCCACACAGTAGTCTCGCCCGTGAGCCCTTAGAAATGTGAGTCAGATCCTGTTGCATCTCCCGAGTAGATTAAAAGACAACATGTCTTTTTTAGAATAAAAACTAAAGCCATTCCATGGCCTAAATGTCCCTTCCTGGCCTAGCTCCTGCGTGCTTCTCGGACCTCATCCTCCCCTTGCTCGGGTGTCTAAATCTGTAAAATGGGTACAAGAGCAATCATCTCTCCCACATGGTGGGCATCACTGGGTGCTGGGCCAGGCACCTCACACACAGCCTCTCATATCATCCTGTTTCAACCCAACAAGCGAAGTGTTGGGAACCCTAAGAATAAGTGCAAGTGTATGGTGCTGGGAGGGATGAATACTAGCTCGGTGGGGGGGGGGGGGGGGGGAGTGGAAGACACCATCAGCTGAAAGAGTTAATTAAGATGCCTTTACCCAAAGCCTGGCTCTCCCCAGCCCGGCATCTGCCCTGTGGGTTTAATGAGAAACCCAGAGCCTGTGCAAATAACTTGTAGGGCGCCACTAACTCATTCAGCAGAGAGAGAGCAGAGCTGCCAACGCTGGGGAGGACAGTGAGTGGAAAGAAGGTGGTTTTCCTAGCGGCAGGCAGACAGGACTGCGCGGCTGGGTGTGAGCTCCGCCCCTGCAGCCGAGCTGAAAAAGCCAGGATCCTGGCTCCTCAGCCCCTCTCTTCACAATATTTGATTAGGAATTCGGGGGCGGGACCCTGGCCTGGCACAGACCCGGGCGCTCTCAGTACACACGCTCACTCCTTCGCTCTCACACACACTTCCTCCAACCCCAGGAGTCCACAGGCAGAGGGACGTGGTCACTCTGAAAGGTTCAACTCCAGGTAAGTGTGGTCGTTTTACTTGTTTTTGTGACTTGTTGTTCCACCAGAAAATAAGGGAAAGGGGCTGGGGAGTGTGAGAGGGCGGCAGGGAAAATCATTCCTCCCTCTCCCTCTCTGGGCCGTGCTCCCGGGATGCTGGAGACGGCCAAGGGGACGTTGAAAGAAGGGGTCCCAGCATGCTACCTTTGTCCTGCAACTCCTTTCTGATTGTTGGGGGGACCTCCAGTTCTCAGGCACGAAAAAGCAAAGGGGAGCCAGCTCTGCCCAGCTACTACTCATAAATGCCACCCCCCAGCCCCGTGTCCCTGCAGTCTCTCCGATAGAGGGGCTGTGGGGCCGAAACACTGCTGGGGAGGGGGAGGGAGTTTTGTGTATTGAGTGTGTGTGTGTGTGTGTGTGTGTGTGTGTGTGTGTGTGTGTGTTGCTGGGGTGAAAGGGAGAAAAAGAAGTGTTGAGAGTTGACCATGTGTAGGGAGCTGTGAGTGGGGGTCCAGTCCAGAGAGGGGATGGCTTCTGGTTTGACCTCCTCCACTCTGCTAAGGGAGGGCTGGATGGTTCTGTGGAGTGGAGAAATGAGAAGA
>NW_005871238.1:2257018-2258963 GCF_000147115.1 Myotis lucifugus | reverse complement strand
GAGCAGGGGAAGTCTCTAGCATTAGGGGTGATTTAGAGCAGACAACAGGAGATGGGGGTAGGACAAGCAGAGGCATAAGGTCCCCACCAAACCTGTTGGCAGTCAGGGCTCCTAAGGAGAGGCCAAAGTGGGCAGGATGCATGCCCCTGGAAAGCTGAGTCTTGAAGAGGAAGGTGGCTCTGGTCTGCCAAAGTACCCAGTCTGGAAGGAGAAATGGAGACAGAGGCTCACTGTGCCAGCCTCCAGACGGCCACCTTGGTCCTGCTGCAGCCCAGAGCTGTGCATGGAAAAATGTGCTGTTGGCAGAGGGCCGCTCCATCAGTCTTCGCTCCTGGCCAGAGCCAGGGCCCAGCCAGCGTGCCCAGGCCATGGGCGATTGGGTTGGCTTCTCAGAAACACTGTGGGCTCTTTGTCCGAGGCTTCAGGCGGCCTGAGAGTGAGCCAGGGTGCCTCTCCTCCGCAGCCCAGAGGCTGATGGGATGAAGCTGGCCTAAGAGAACTGTTTTCAGGGAACCAAGAGGTCTGGGAGGGGTGGTGGACACAGAGTGACTCTCTTGTCACAACCAGGGTGCTGCCCATCAGTTCATTGGATTTCATGCTGCTTCTAGACTTCTCTCTTTCTCCTGTCCACAGCTGCCAACCCCAGCAAGGCCCAAAAGTCAGGTGAGAGATATCTGTGACTTTCCCAGGACTGAAAAAGGGTCTAAGGTTTCCCCATCCAAGGGTGACACTCACACCTCTGGACAGTGCCCATGGCTCACAGGTGCCCATTGCTCACAGGAGCTATGCAGCACTCTGGCTGTAGGTAGTCAGAGTAGGGTGCTCAGGCCTGATATGTCACCCCTGACCCCTCATCTTCCATATCTTCAGCTTCCCTCTCGGATGGCACCAAGCCTGCATTTATCCCCAGGCCTGCCTGTTCTCAGCTCACTAGCATAGAAGTTCAAAGGCAACAGCTGATGCCAGTGTGAGGGCCTCGATAGGAAGCCTGGTAATCCAGATGTCTCCACAGGGATGGCAGGGGGATGCCAGAATCCCATTCTAAAGCCACGTTCCCTTGGGCACACGTGTAAGTCTTCAAATCCTATTCCCTTTTGTGCTGTTCCTCAATTCATGTCTCTTGGCCCCACATGGCTCTTGCGTCATGTCCATGGTGGAGCACGAAGAGTGCTAATACTTTCCTAGACATCACAGAGGACAGCAGGTGGACTGACTCAGGCTCCCTGCCCTCAGCCACTCTGGAAGACAAGGGCCATTCCCGGGCGCCAGTGCCTGCCAAGTTGCATGTGTAGCCACACACTGCTAACCCAAGAGTATCTTCACCCAGCAGACTGTTCTAGACACTGGCACTCTGGAGGGCAGCCCAAGCCTCCCCAAAGACTCAGAATCAGAAACCCTCAGCCTGCCCAAGAGACCAAAAGATCTTTCAGAAGTAATTCAGATCCCCTTTGAGGGCTCCAGCCACTTCTGGAGGTTTCCCAGAAACATGGGTTTTTTTCCTTGGACTTTTGAAAATTATTACTTCCCCGGGGAGTCCAAGTTGGATGTGAATTCAGGCCTGAAGAGCACCCCACCCCACAGGGATTGCTATGGGCTCTCCAGCTGCCACAACAGAACCTTCAGGTTCTGCCCCTCCAAAAAAATGCAGCAGCCCCATTCAAGTTTCTTCTCATCTCAAAGACTCCCCTTCTGGGCCTCTACGCATCTAGCTCCCCTCAGACAGCCAAGGTCCAGCTGGGAGGAGGCATGCAGGAAGGGAGAGCCACGCTCCTCTTTGCAGGTGTTTGGCACCAAATCAGATCCGCTCAGAGCCTGAGGCTCACCCACTCCCCTCCCTGGAGTCTCACTCATGTCGGCTTGCTCTGTTCTCTCTCCCTTCTTGCAGAGACAACATGCAGTGGGCCTCTGTCCTGCTGCTGGCAGGGCTCTGCTCCCTCTCTGAGCC
>NW_005871238.1:2255394-2256918 GCF_000147115.1 Myotis lucifugus | reverse complement strand
TATGAACCTTACCCTTATGAGCCCTATGAGCCTTACCCCTACGGGGTGGAGGAGGGCCCAGCCTATGCCTATGGCTCTCCACCCCCACCACCAGAACCTCGAGACTGCCCCCAGGAGTGTGACTGCCCACCTAACTTCCCCACGGCCATGTACTGTGACAACCGCAACCTGAAGTACCTGCCCTTCGTCCCCTCCCGCATGAAGTATGTCTACTTCCAGAACAACCAGATCTCCTCCATCCAGGAAGGTGTCTTTGACAACGCCACCGGGCTGCTCTGGATCGCTCTCCACGGCAACCAGATCACCAGTGATCGGGTGGGCAGGAAGGTCTTCTCTAAGCTGAGGCACCTGGAGAGGCTGTACCTGGACCACAACAACCTGACCCGGATGCCCGGCCCACTGCCTCGATCCCTGAGGGAACTCCACCTCGACCACAACCAGATCGCACGGGTCCCCAACAATGCACTGGAGGGGCTGGAGAACCTCACAGCCTTGTACCTTCAGCACAACGAGATCCAGGAAGTGGGCAGTGCGCTGAGGGGCCTCCGGTCATTGATCTTGCTGGACTTGAGCTACAACCACCTTCGGAGGGTGCCGGATGGACTGCCCTCCGCCCTTGAGCAGCTGTATCTGGAGCACAACAACGTCTACTCTGTCCCCGACAGCTACTTCCGGGGGTCACCCAAACTGTTGTATGTGCGGTTGTCCCACAACAGTCTCACCAACAATGGCCTGGCCTCGAACACCTTCAATTCCAGCAGCATCCTTGAGCTCGACCTCTCCTACAACCAACTGCAGAAGATCCCCCCGGTCAACACCAACCTGGAGAACCTCTACCTCCAGGGCAATAGGATCAATGGTGAGACCTTGGCTAAGGGGAGGGGCAGTTTATTTCACTGGAAAGACCCTATTCTGCGTGCTGGTGGCAACACAAAAGACATAGCAGTAGAGTAACTAGAGAGCACAACTAACGCACCCTGAGACCCAGCCCTGCACTAACAGCAGGGTGAATACAAGTTAGTGGACAGTGGTTGGTAAGACTTCCCAGAAGGAAGTTTCTATGTAGGTCCTGAGAGATAAGTGGGCATGGGCTAGAGGAACTCAGGACAAAGCCATTCTGGGAAGACAAATTGCCAGGAACAAAGGAACCAGTCATTGAACAGGTCACCTGTAGGGGACAGCCAGGAAATTCGTGTGTCTGAGAGGAAGGGGTCATGAGATTGAGGAACCGTGAGAGATGAGTCTGGAAAGGGTTGGGAGTGGCCATTCATAGAGAGAAGGGATTGAAGTTGAATTTGTAGGATCCATCCTGGGGGGTGGGGGTGGGCTAAGAAACCATGGCATCTGCACCTACCCACTGGCCCAGAAGAGGATGCGCTCTCTGTTTCCACACCATCTACTCCTGCCTCTACAGCCTGGTCTTGTGTTTGGGTGTTTATTTGCTTTTTAAACATTAACAGTTGGTGGATAAGAATGTGCAGTCACGCTGAGCTGAATGCAGTACTTGTTCTGGTCAGTTCTCCC